>NC_079312.1:101470486-101770486 GCF_029931775.1 Euleptes europaea | reverse complement strand
TGTGAAAGCTGGACATTGAAGAAAGCTGATAGGAAGAAAATAGATTCCTTTTAAGAGTGGTGTTGGAGGAGAGTGTTAACGGATACATTGGGCAGCCAAAAAAAACCAAGACAGTGGGTTATAGATCAAATCAAGCCTGAACTGACCCTAGAAGTTAAAATGACTAAACTGAGGCTATCGTATTTTGGTCACATTGTAAGAAGACAAGAGTCACTAGAAAAGACAGTCATGCTAGGAAAAGTTGAGGGCAGCAGGAAATGAGGAAGACCCAACAAGAGATGGACTGACTCAATAAAGGAAACCACAGCCCTCAATTTGCAAGATCTGAGCAAGGCTGTCAAAGATAGGAGGACATTTTGGAGGACATTGATTCATAGGGTCGCCATGAGTTGGAAGTGACTTGACAGCATTTGACACACAAACACATGGTCAATTGGGCCACAACAGAGACTTGTTGCAAAAGCCATGGTAGTTGTTAGAAGGGCGGGCTTGGATGGCTTCAAAAACCTGCTCTGAAGACCTTACTAAAGATTGCAAAGTCCTCAGGTTATGTCCAGGTCTGCCATGAGGACTTTTAATCAGATGGTCATTGTGAATTCCTTAGTGGGAGCTCAATTCTCAGGCCTAATTTGAACTGCAGTTCACCGGAACAGGGTGTTTATGCCTTGCCCCTTCACCATTTTCCTAACCTGTTATGCTCTCTGACAGAGATGCTCTTTGCCCTTTAGGGAGCTCCAGGTGAACTGCTGGGGCAATTAGCTTTTCTGGTTTACAAGAAAGGCTTTGCACATGAACGAGAATAATTCTTCAGATGGTGGTTAACATTGTGACTACTAAGGTAGAACTAGATATTAGAGAAGACCCCAGTCTAATTCTCCCCTTGTCTCTGAAATCTACTTGAAATTCTCCATGCAATGTAACATTATTCTGCTACGGGTTTCCTCCCTCAGTCTACCAGGAGCCAATAATATCTACCTAGAGTCTCAATGAGAAAGATAGGCTATTAATGAAATAAATAATTGTGGAGCAAGAATCTGCTTGTTGTACAGGACACCTGCTGAGCTTATGGGTTGGGATCCACTGGAAATATTCTATGGATGGAAGGAATTTCCATCAGCAGAATACAAATTTCTTGCCACCTGCCTCCAAAAGCAACCCAATGAACCCTGAAATGCTGTTCCTGGGGAATAGGACCTTCCTAGGAGCAGCATGAGGGGTGGAATGGAAGGTCTGCATTGGGAGGGATAATGGCCAAAAATTGCCCCCTTCTATTGCCAGAAATACTCCATGGGATCCAACCCATTATGTTTCCCCAACCATCTCTCATATTAACAAAGGGGAGCGTGGAGCAAGCACCTCTTTCTGCCATCTACTGACTATTTGCTTAGCTGAGAGATGGAAGGGTAGATCTGTGGGCACATTATGCTCTCTGATCTCTGGATGGAGGCACAGTGCATTCTTTCTCAGTGTTACTAATTCCTTATTTCCATGAAGAATAGTGCATTCCTCTCATAGACTTGCCAAATGGGAAAGCAAACCAAATAGGTTTCTGAGCTATTGATGCACATAACGTGATTGTGCATTTTTGCTCTCTTTCAGTTACCATATATCTAAATAAAATAATACTGGTTGGCCATGATTAGATTTGGATTACTGCATTCATATTTCTTGCAGTGGCATATACGTGCGACAAAAGTATGAAAATGTCCGAGGGGGGGCGGTGGATATATTTTTTAACTGGCCTGGCTTCCCTGATGAAATGTCAAACTATATGGCTAGTATAGGGATGGCAATTACAATGAAAGAAAAGACCATCTGCCCTTTCTTCCCCACCATATTTACATTCCTTTAGAAGAACTCGGTTTGAGAACAGACACAGAGGAAAAGACTTCATGTAAAAAGTGGCTTCTTTAGCAGACGGTACGTGCCACCATCATATATAGTATAATCCATAAAATCAATGAAAACAGCCAGGTTCACTTTCCTAGACTTTCAGGCCCATTGCCTCTTGTTCTATTACTGTTAATCATAACTAGCTGACCTGCTATTTTTTTAAACAAAATTCCTTTGGACACATACATCTCCAAGATGCAATACATGCTCCCCCTTTTCTCACCCTTAATATGTTAGAGGTCACTCTGGTGGTATTTTACACCTTCATTTCAACATTATTACCTCTTATGGGGCAACATTTTCAATGAAAATATTTAGATATACATAATGCAATATTTACCTTGAAAACAGACTGGGGTTATACTGAGTGACCCTTTTGCTCATTACTCCCTTCAGGGTACAACATAGAAACTCTGCCTCATTGAATGTGCCTGGTTACTGCAGAGACAAACCGGGCAGAGTGCTAAGGGTCAAACGACACATTACATTAGCAATCCACGCTTGGATCTTTCAATGAGTCGTTTTCTTTTTACCTTACCAGCAGCTGTGGAAGAGAGAGGAGGTTCAGAATGAGCTGGGGGGTAGGGTAACTCTTCCCTTCTGCATAGTTTCCCCATCTAAAACCACAATCACCAGGGCTATAATTAGCCCCAGGAGAAAAAAGTCAGAAAAAGACTGGGTGCCTGTCTTCTTTCTAAACCTGTGTTAATTGCATCCTAAGGATGTGGGTTTTCTTACCAGGAAAATTATACAGAGGGATTGGAAAGAGTGAACATCTCCAGTTTGGTCCATGGTCCCCTTCAGCTTCTTCCAATCTCCATAAAGTATGAACTCCATATGGAAATCTATAGATTTTTCAGCACAATGCAGAGTGAGGTTTGAATAAGAAAAGTGGCCCGAGGGAAAAGGAGCAAACCTCGTAGAGTGGATCTGATCCTATTTATCCCATCTCCTGTGACTCCTTTTACTTTCAGCTCCTGATCCTGG
Source organism: Euleptes europaea (assembly GCF_029931775.1). Classification (NCBI taxonomy): domain Eukaryota; kingdom Metazoa; phylum Chordata; class Lepidosauria; order Squamata; family Sphaerodactylidae; genus Euleptes; species Euleptes europaea. Next base: position 101,767,606 of record NC_079312.1, on the reverse strand, counting down.
GTCACTAGGGTTGCCAGCTCCCCGTTGGGAAATACCTGGAGATTGTAGGAGCGGAGCCGGAGAAGGGCAGAATTTGGAGAGGGGAGGGACTTCAATGCCATAGTCCAATTGCCAAAGTGGCCATTTTCTCCAGGGGAACTGATTTCTATTGCTTGGAGATCAGTTGTAATTGCTTGGAGATCAGTTGTATTGCTTGGAGATCTCCAGCCACCACCTGGAGGTTGGCGACCCTATGGGTCACATGTTTGACTTTAAACTTGAAGAGTTCTTGCCATGCAGTCCATTGTGTCTAGGGGGATGAAAAGAGGCAAATTCTGACCTTTTAACCTAATTTCCATGTTCTCCTAGTAAAATTTACAAATGGACTGAATATTATTAAAAGTAAGATATCGAGTAATGTTCCGCCATAATGAGCATCACAATATAAATTTCCTAGTTCTATTATTCATCTGTTGGCCCCACCGTTTAATATTTATTCACTGTTCACAGAGTGTTGCACAGTTGCTGAAGTGACTCAGTCCTGGCTTGGAGAGCCTGGGCTAGGTAAAAAGGAGAAAAATTAAGGGGAAGGAATGGTCACGAAGCAGGAAGGAAAACTGGTAGAAGTGCAGAAAAAAGATGACTGTGTCATGCCTTTGGAGCAGAACTAGTCTTTGAGAAAGCATCTGAAGGCAAGCGTGGAATTTGCTGGATTGACAGAGAGGGGGAGGCTGTTCCAAGCACAGGGATCAGCATGATGGAAGGCACAAAGAAGGGAGTGGGAGGGGGAACAAAAGCTGTTCTCTAGTAATGTTCAGCGTGCAATCACACTCATTGCAGATGTATGAAGAGCGCTCAGAAACTAAATGTAAGAATTCCAACATGCAGGATCTCCTGTGAAATGCACATGTGGGGGGGGGGAGGGGGATGCTGGGCAATGAAGATGGAAATGTGGCTGTGTGGCATGCACAAACACCCAGAAATGGTATTATTTGGATTGATACCCTTCTTAAAATTCTTTGAGCTCAAGCCCCAATACGAACTTCCACAGTTGCCTTCAAACGTTGCCTGAGATGACAGCTGGTGTTTCTAAATTGTTTGCAGTACATTAGACACATTTCAAAAATGTGGTATATAGAAATTGGTAGAGAGCCAGCATTGTGTAGTGGTTAAGGTGTTGCACTAGGACCTGGGAAACCCAGGTTCAATTCCCCACTTGCGCCATGGAAGCTTGCTGGGTGACCTTGGGCCAGTCACACACACTCAGCCCTGATCCAGCTAGTATTTGGATGGGAGACCTCCAAGGAATACCAGCAACATGACATGGAGGCAGGCAGTGGCAAACCACCTCTGAATGTCTCTTGCCTTGAAAACCCTACCAGCTGTCCATAAGTCAGCTGTGACCTGACAGCAAAAAATAATGTAAAAAATAATAAAAATGGGGGAGGTGTACTTCAAAAATTATCATTTTAATATTGTAATGCTGGCAAGGATGTGATAATCAATTTCATACAATATCAAGAATATTGTTATCATTTGAGAAAACTGTGTTGGGAAACATTTCTGTTTTAATTGATATCACATGTCCACCCATTATTTCCTACAGGGAAATAAAATTAGTTTACCAGCATAGCTACTTGGAAGAAATTGGGACCAAAATTTCAGGGAACCCAGTTCTCCCATCTACTAAAGACCTCAAGTTTGAAGTGAACTGGACAAAGAGGTACAATTTTACCAACCGCTAAAGAAGGCACCCCCACCATCCTTGTCTCCAGAGAAAGCCAGACTGTAGTGCATCGACTCTTTAGAGTTTGAATGGCTGGTAGACCTGGCCCCTGGAATTTGGAGGCCAGGTCTACCAACCATTACTTTCAGCATGTTCAGATGGGAGGCAGAGCTCATCAACCCTTTAAACTTTAAGGGACCATTATTTTCAATTAGCCCGTTGAAGATAATAGCCCATTAAATTTAAAGGGCTGATGTGTCGCGGCCCAGCTGGGGTGTTCTCACTCCTCCTTCACCACTCCTGCTGCCTCCCTGAAAACAAACCCCAGCAAGAAGGCTGCAGAACAGCAGAAAGGCCTCCTGACATGATTCCTGGCATTTCTGATATTTATCAGGTGTGAAATATCAGGAATGCCTTCCATGCTATTGAATATTGCCAATCCAGTCTGATACTGGAAATGTGTGTGTGTGTGTAAAGTGCCGTTAAGTTGCAGCCGACTTATGGCGACCCCTTTTGGGGTTTTCATGACAAGAGACTAACAGAGGTGGTTTGCCAGTGCCTTCCTCTGCACTGCAACCCTGGCATTCCTTGGTGGTCTCACATCCAAATTCTAACCAGGGTTGACCCTGCTTAGCTTCTGAGATCTGACGAGATTAGGCTAGCCATACTGGGCATTTTATCAGGTCAGCAATAACTGATTGTACACCTCTAAGAGAAATTCTCCAAAGCTGTTCACTGCTTTCTGTACACAATGGGAGGCCAGGCTCATGAATGCTAGCCCTACCCTGGGCATTCTGGCCTTGTCCCTAATATCCATGAGCATCATGTTTACATAGGTATCTGTGCATTTAGAGCTTAATGTATGCAGGACAGGTCCAAATTGTGACCTGTGTGCTCCATTTTGTGGTGCAGAGATCAGGAATGCATGAAGCTGTAAAATTGTTTTTGGTTCTTTTAGGCTTTGCCTATGTTCCAGGAGTCTAAATTCTTCCCACCTGAATTCTTTTTAAAAACAAATTCAAGTACTGCTGTTCTCCGAAATTTTGTTTCATTGTTTTATGCCACATAACATGTTTTGTGCAGTGGTTGGATTAAGACCAAGGAGATCTGATTTCAAATGGCCTGTCTGGGATCTACACACATAGGTCACTATGCAAACATGACATCCAATGTGCAGAAGTGCACTAGGGCAGTGCTGGTTATGACCCTCATACCCCAGCATGTATAGAAAACGAAAGTATTCAGAGTACATTAAATTTAATTCTGAGGAGATTGTAATAAGAGGGCAGGTGTCTAAAAGACTGATCAAACTTTAGAAGTTATGGTTTCAGATTTTATACAAATATAGGGCATACCCCCCTCCTTCAGTTCTTCTTCACAGAATGCCTTTCATTCTGCAAGTCTAGGCCCGTGAACGCACTAGCAACTTACTTCGCAATTTAAACGTGTCCAGTACTCAAGTATCCAACACAACTTAAAATTTCTGTTCCCACCGTGACACCTTCCTCCGCTGTATTAGATAAAATCCGTATGTTTTCCCCTCGCGGCAGCATTCACGCACCAGCTCGAAGGAGCATTGTGATTGGCTGAGGTGGTAGCCTGCCGCGCATGCCCACTCGGTGCTTGAAACAAGGACGGTGATTGGTCCAGTGTGGGCAGTGAGGCGAGGGGAGTGGGGGGAACAAGGACGGCGATTGGTCCAATGTGGGCAGTTAGGCGGGGGGAGTGGATGGTGGGCTGGCAGCAGGAAGTGGATTGAAGACAGATTTTATGTTTGCACTTCAGGCTCCCGGTGAGGAAAACGTTTAATTTCTATTAATTCGCCGTATAAGCGAATGCTCTTGACATGGAGAAATTGTGCTCTGGAGATGTCTCCGGAATCCTTCGGAAGATATGAAGTGCGAACATGCAAGGAAACCCCATAGAAATCGGAGCTGCAAACACGAAGTTTGGTCCTGGTCTGGGATAGACTTACTTGAAATTAACTCAGGGTATTCTGGAATAGTGGCTAAAATCAAGGAATGAACCCACTATAGTTACTAAAAAGGACTGATTGATTGATCTGTGAATTTAGCCAAAGAAGATCTACTGATACCAGCAAAGATCTATACAGCTGATAGCAGCTCTTAATAGTTTTACATATGGATGGAAATAATGGCATTTCTGATTCCATCATTCTAGCATGATTTTGTCTGTATGGTGTAGTTGTTGAGAGTGGTGGTTTGGAGTGGTGGATTCTAATCTGGAGAACAAGGTTTGATTCTCCACTCCTCCACATGAGTGATGGATGCTAATCTGGTGAACTGGATTTGTTTCCCCACTCCTGCACATGAAGCCAGCTGGGTGACCTTGGGCTAGTCACAGGTCTCTTAGAGCTCTCTCAGCCCTACCTACCTCACAGGGTGTTTGTTGAGGGGAGGGGAGGGGAGGGGAAAGGAAGGTGATTGTAAACTGGTTTGATTCTTTCTTAAGTGGAAGAGAAAGTTGGCATATAAAAACCAACTCTTCTTATCTTGGTGAGGATAATCCAGGGTTCAGCCTTAACATTTTGTTAGAGGCGCTCAGTACCTCAAATGATGGTCAGTGCCTCAAATGATGGTAAGATTTTCCCTTACCAATGGTTTGTATATTACATGTGTTTGCATAACAAAATGCTCACTGCCTCATTCACTGGGAATGTCAGATATTTATTACTTCACAGTTCAAACTCATGTCTACTGTCCCTTAGTAAGCAATTTAAAAATGTTCATGGAGGAAGAATGCGCTAATGAAGGCCTTTTCATCTAACATTTACATGCAATTTACTTTTAAATCAGCTCCCCTGGGAGGCGACACAAGCTGTAACTATGCAACAAATATTTTAATGGATTTGGCAAGGACTCAAAGCAGAAGTCCTATGACTAAATCTCCAGCAGACCATATTTCAAAGCATTGGTGGGGGGAAAAGAGAGTCGATTACTTAATGTAGCATAAACTACCAAGGGTCATCATGATCAAAAGGAAACCTAGTGGGTCAGGTCCAATATCTGTTTATTGCTTTATATTCAAATATTTTTAATATGCAGAAAAGAAAACGGTGGGAAAGGCAAAGCAAAGTTCTTCATCACCCAACACGTACTTATCTTCTGGAATTCACTGCCATGGGACGTGGGCCCTAGCTTTTCAAAAAGGAACTGAACAGATTCATGGAGGTTAGGTCCATCAATGCTTATTCACCATGATGGCAGAATTAGACTTCTGAAGATCCATGAATGCCAGTGGCTAGAGAGCAGCAGAAGGAGGAGGAGTCTTTAGCCTCTTTTGGCCCTCATGTTGGCCTTTTGGGGCATCTAGTCAGCCACTGTGGAAAAGAGGATGCTGGATTCAATTGACCATTGATTGGATCCAGCAGGACTCTTTTTACATCTTTATTTGCTCAAGGAGGCAAAGCCCACTCCCACTTATTTTTTCTCTCAATATGGGAAGCATTTAATTTTTTCCAAGCACCAGCTTCTTGTGGTTTTTCAACCAGGAGGTTGAAAAATGCTGAAATGAATGAACCTAGTACAGTTTGTGTGTACACGCGCACAAGGGTTAATGCCCTGGTGGTTTCTTGTGTAAAAGTATGCCTCCACATTTAGTCACAGAATCTTGGTGATGGAAAAAGAAATTAATCTCCTTGTTTTCTTGCACCTTCTCTGAAAGGAAGAGATCCAGAGGCCAAGAAAGCAGGAAAACATTCTTCTTTCCGTTTGCAATTTTTTCAGGATTGATCCCTTGGTACAATCTTTGAGATTTTCATCCTAGCCATGGGGAGGGGGAAAGAAAATACAGGTGGGGATGTGTTTTCCACTGAAAAATATAAATGTGATTCTTAAATTGACCAATATTCCCAAACTTGTGGTAAGAGGATATTCAAGACTTTGAACAGAATTCTAAAGAACAAAACAAGCCAAACATGAACTTGAGTAAAAATGTCTGAGCATATCCTTGCTTGTTTATACACACTGCCATTTTATTTGGCTCCCATTTGACTCATTTAATTGTTAAATTTGTTTTATTTATTATTTATTATAGTTATTACAAGTGCTTATTAATTCATTTACAAAATTTATATCTAGCCTTTCTGCCCTCACAAAGGCCACCAAGGTGGCTAACAAATTAAACAAATGTTCAGGTTGTTTGTTCTCGTTGTTTGTCCTCTTTGGTGGTTTCCACATAGGGACAGGCTTGTGTGGTTTCCTTGTTGCTGGTGATACAGTGCAGCAGCAACATGGTTTACACATGACAGGTTTCCCTGCAGTTTCCCTGCCCCAGTCCCCCAGCAGTGGCCATCCCCCCTCCTCCAGGGTTTTTAATTTAAAAAACAATTGAATATTGTTATAGCGACACAACACTAGAGCAATATGTGTAACAGCTTCTCTGCTGTTTTCATATACAAAAAAGAGTAAGTCTCTAGTCTCTTCCACTGTGGAGATTGCCCCTTATCTCTCCGTAACAGTAGCGGCTAGAAACTTACTTTCTTTTTAAATGAAAGCTGGGGATCCAGAGGGCCTATTACACATATTGTTATAGCAGTATATTGATATAATTACATTCAATTGCTATTTTTAAAACAAACAAACAAAAAGCCCTTAGGTGCAAGAAAGGGCCACAGCAGGGACAGTATTAGGGAACATGGCTGCCATGTGGCCAGGAAAATCTGAGCATTCCCATCCAGACCGCAGCTGTTTAGACTTTACTGTGATCTTTTCCAAAACTTCACAGCAAAGCAGGTTTGAGAAAGGTTTGAGAAATGCTAGGAGGACTCTTGGGAGGTGAATGAACGTCCCATGCTGCTGCTTCCCAAGAGCATAGCACTAGGGACTGTGCATTTGGATTCAGAAATATTTAGAATTCACCAGATAATGTCATATTCAGATAGTTCCGAATTATCCAAATCTGAATTTGATAGTTCCGAATATCTGTAATAATCCCTAATATTCAGAGTCCTATAGAAAGCAAAAGGCTAGGTTGCTGCTTGCTAGATAAAGAAAGTGAAATCTATTTCTCAAACTTGATATTCCTCAGACTCTCTGGCACCAAGGGTAGTGGGGGGGGAGGCAGAGAACTCACTGTCCCCGATTGGTGTTGCCGTGAGTTTCCCAATAAAGGAGGATGGGGTGAGAGCAACGGCTGTGAATGATGTCTGTCTGCACCAATGAAATCTGGAAGCAGGCAGAGATGCCAGAAGCTATTTTCATATGGCTTCTTTCTAACAGAAAGGTGGGCATAGCTGCTATAAATTCCTTCAACACTTGCTGTTGGAATATGCTCTGTCTGGTGCAAGCCAGTACCAGTTTTCTCTGTGTCCTTTTCTGAACACCTCAACTTATATTACGTTTTCTACATCTCATTGTATATTATTTACTTAATAAAGTTAGAAATAAGTTTTAGATTAGTAGATTCATAGATTAATACATTATAAATTAATATTAACATTTTATATTAGCTTTAGGCCCCTTTGGTGTATATCAGGCAGGGGAATAAAATTTTGTTATATATAGACAGACATTAAAAGTAAGTTTAGTTAATAGATGTTGTTTCTCTGTGTGTGATTTTCATTGGGAGGGTCTGTGTTATGCTGTAGCAGATTCATACTGTTCTTCCTTGGGTAGAGTCTGCAGGCCATATGAAATGTGGGTGTAGTAGAAGAAGTAAGCACTTGGGGAAGCTTCTCAGAAAGGTAGGACAAAGCGTCCTAGTTTTGGAGGGAAGCATGAATGATCATGGAGCCAGTTTTTCCACTTTCCAGGACTTCTCATTGTAATGTATTTAGTGGTGCAAGGACTATGCTCAACTATTGAACTGCTGAACTGTTGAACTCAGCTGTGCTGAGCTGTGAGAGCTTGAAGCGCTGCTCCAGGCTTCATTGTCTGTTTCTCCTATTGGACAGTGGACTTTGGCTGTCCAACCACAGGTGGTTGGGAACTGTATATAAGTTGGGGTGTTTTGCAGTTAGGTTAGTTCTCTCTTCCCTGTTAACTGAGTAAAGCAGTTGCTGTTGGAACTCTGTCTCCAGCCTTGTGTGTAACCTATGCATGCATAATACTCAGGTGTGAGTTGACACCTATTTTCAGTTTAAAATGGAATGTGCTGGAAAGGGAGAGCTAAAATCTCTTCTCATGCAATGGGAACTGGCTTTCATTGCTCCATGCAAGTAATAATGTCTGCACAGTTTAAGAAGTGTTATGTCAGCTTTTTAAAATCTTATCAGGTAGTTACTGGGTTAAGGAGGGACAGATTTGGGTCAAGGAGAAGGCAAAATGTTCCCCAAGGTGAAACAATGCTAATAAAGGAGAATATTTTTGGGAGGAGGGAGTTCACTCACAAGGAGAATGAGTGGAGGCCATGAACATAATTATGCCAAATGTGTGCACCCAAGTATGATAAGCAGTTAGTTTGATTAATTCCAGCAGTGTGAAAAAAATTTTATATAAAGAATTAATTGTCAGCAAGAGAATATTAAGGTGTTTTCAATTAGCCTCTCTTTTGTACAGTGCATTTCGACATGATTTACATAGCCAGAGAGAAGTATGCGTAAACCTCAAATCCATCACTGAACAAAATGTCACCTTTTACAATTCTGGATTTTATTTTCCATGATCCCAGATGTGCTCAGAGAAATTGACAAAGCAGAGAGATGAGACACATCTCTAAAGACTCACACCTTTGCATCAGTGTAAAGGAATTTAACAGAATTCACATCACAGTTATATGTGATTCATAGCATTACTATGGCAGGGCAAACTTGTGAAGGAATTGATTCAGATTAACCAACCGAGTACACAAAACAAACACTAGTATCCTTGAGGTCCAAAAGTTCTTGGCGAACTCACAGTTTAGCAGTTTTCCCATCTGTACAATTGTGAGAAAAACACTTGTACTGGGAAGCATAACATGTCAGTGAGTGAGTGCTGCAGATGCAAAGGAGAATGTAATGAAATAAAGCTTTGCAAACTCACAGATCAAATTCAGACAATGATTTTATTGCACCCCAATGCTGGAATCTGTGGTTTGTAAGAACTCTTAGGAAATCTCAATGACCAAATAATTCAAGCTGGCATTTCTGCCAATGTATTCTCAGTACTTTGTTCCTTAATTTGCGATTCCCAGTCCTTTTGGCTTCACACTGTGCACTTTAAGCTGGTGCAGCTCTTGATTGATTTTAATGGACTCAAGCTAGGTTTCAGTTAACATTGCTGAGTCCCCAAGATCAAAATAAAACAGCTGGACCAACTGATTTCAGAAAGTTCACCTCAAGGCAATGTTGAAAGTGCTCTTTCCATTTCAGAAGGAAGTGGGGTGTTTCTGTTTCTAAGTTGAAACAAACTATGAATCCTCGTGAATTTTGGTCATGCACACACATTTCCCAATGTAGCCTTTGATTTCTATGTCTGATCCTTAATTGCAAAGCTGCTGAGAGCCACAAAGGGCCCCAAGACAAAGATGCCCTCTGGGTCCTCTGTCGCATTCAGTAGAACATGCACAAAATGCTCAATTAGAACAGATATGTTGTTACTATCTCCCAGCCCATCTCGCCAACATCCCAGGTAGGGTTGCCAGGCCCCTCTTCGCCACCGGTGGGAGGTTTTGGGGTGTCCTGAGATCTCTGCATGGATGTTGGTGCCCCACAAAGGTTGAATAAAGCGGCAGGGGGGAGGACAAGCTGACAGTGTTATAGAGAAACTGACTTGTTGATTCGGTTCGGCCCGAACTGAAAATCAGCCGAATTTCCCTTGATTCGGTGGTTTTTAGTTCGGGACGAACCGAACTCAAAAATGGTGGGCAACCGGGGGGGGGGGCAAATTCAGCGAGTTCGGGAGTTCACGAATAAATCTGGCCAATTCAGGGCCGTCAGTAAGCAGCATAACCTTCAGTAAGCAGCATTCTCCTCCCCCGGCCAATCGGTGGCCAAGCTGGGTCTTCTTCTAGCCAATCAGTCAGGATTGAGTACTGGAGGAATCAGCTGATGTGCGGCCCCGCCGGGGAAAGAGAGAGAGAGGGAAATCCTCGTGTGTGCGTGCGGGGGTGCTTGTGCACATTTGCTCCTTTCCGTGGCTGCAGGGGGCGTATTTTTGGGTGTGCCAACCCCAAACTTTCAGCGGAGCATCAGACAAGGCTTCTTAAGAGACCCCCCCAAGTTTTGTAAACATTGGGTCAGGGGGTCCCGAGATATGGGCTCCACCCCTTTTTCCTCTCCCCCCTTTTCCATTTCTGTGGCTGCAGGGGGTGCTTTTTTGGGGGTGCAGCCCCCAAACTTTTATCATAGCTTCAGACAATCCTTCTTAAGAGACCACCCAAGTTTTGTAAAGATGGGTTCAGTGGGGGCAGAAATATCGGCTCCCCCCTTTTCTCTTTCCGTGGCTGCAGGGGGCGTATTTTTGGGTGTGCCGACCCCAAACTTTCAGCGGAGCTTCAGACAAGGCTTCTTAAGAGACCACCCAAGTTTTGTAAACATTGGGTCAGGGCCCCCCGAGATATGGGCTTTCCCCATTTCCCTATTGGGATGAATGGATCACCCTCGAGAGATGCATACATATGGATCTCATATTGGATACAAATGGAATCATATTGGATTACCCAGCCTCCCAGCCCCTCCTGATGGAACAGAAGACAGCCACAGTAAGACCCCTTTGGGGGCTTTAATCTATAATTTTTCTTTTCTGTGTGTGTGTGTGGGGGGAAAGCAGAGTCTGTGTGTGTGTGGGGAGGGAGCAGTTTCTGTGGGTGGGGGGGGAAGCCAAAGGGGGCTTTTGCCAGTTCTGCCTGGGGTGTGTGTTCCCCCTCCAGTCTCTCTCTCCCTGGTTTGAGGTGGGGCTTCATTTTTATGTCTTCAGGTTTTCCCTCATTCATAAGATCAGTTAGGTTATTTTGATGCTTGCTCAAAACTGGTTTTCAAATGGTGACTTAAAGAATGCATCTGCCTGGTCCCAAGTCCAATGCAAAAGGAGAAATTCCACCCCTCCTGCTCATTATGCATAGCTAGCTGCCTCTGTCCCTTTTCATGGTTTGCAAACTCCCAGGTGTCAGGTGTTGCTTTGCACTGTTGCAAAGGTGTTGCATTGCGTGCTTGTGTTGCTTTGCAGTTGTATTGTTTTGCAAAATTCTTCACACCTGCCCCGCCCTTTGCATGTTTGCAAAGGTGTTGCTTTGCAGTTGTGTTGCTTTGCAAAGTTCTTAGCAGCTGCCCCGCCCTTGCTCTCATCAGCTGTTTGTCGGGGCTGGAAGCTTTGTGCGGCCAAGCTCTGCTCAGAGATGCACATTAAGGGTGGGGGGGACCCCTTTCGGGGCCCATATCTCAGCCCCCCCTGACCCAATCTTTACAAAACTTGGGGGGTCTGGCAAGAAGGGTCCTTTGAAGCTCCTCTGAAAGTTTGGGACCTCTACCCCCAAATATCCCCCCCCGAGCCGCGGAAAGGTGCGGTTGTGTTTTTAATGGCTTTATTCGGCCAAATTTTTTTCCCGAACTTTGAATTCCCGCCTAATTACACAGACCCGAAGTGGGGGAGTTCGGACTTCGGCATATCCCGAATCTAAACGGGCCGAATTCAGCTGAATCCGAACTATACCGAATTTTTTTTAATTCAACAGCCCTAACTTGAACCAGCAGCTGTGGCAAAACATTTGCAACACTTAAATATATGTTTACATTTTGATACTTGTCCCTTTGAGACCATAATACAATCAGGAATTAAGCTGTTTTATTTTTCAGAAGCTATAAAATAGCATTATACAGAAACTTAACTTATTATTGGCTTTGTTGAATTTCTACTTGCTGTGCAACAATTTAAAACCCAGAAATTCCTGTATGCATTTGTATGTATTAGATGGGGGGGATGGGGCTGTGGTGTAGTATTGCTTATGGTGTCAGACTAGGACTCAGTAGATCATGGTTAGGGTTGCCAACTGCCTGGAGAAAAATGTCTTAACTCTTTAATAGAAATTACTCTTTCCCACTTTTAAGTCTCTATCCTTTGTCTTTTAAACAGAGTGAGGTCTGCAATCAACTTCATGCATAGGGTAGCTAGATGGTTTCAACAAAAATACTGGACCAGGTTGACAAATTTTTAACAAGCGTCTCCAGTATTTTGTTGAAACCATCTACAACCCTATGTATGAGGGTGACTGCAGACCTCGCTCTGTTCGAGAGACAAAGTATAAAGAACCACATCCTAATATTAGACTCAGTCTTTGTGATCTTAATCTCTAGGGAGCTCTAAGCTATGTTTAAAGCACAGTTAAGCCCCTATAGCCCATTACTGAGGCTAGGAGCTGAATCGCCTTAGGAAGCGATGTGACCCCCTACACCATATATGCCCAATGCATAGAAAATTAGCATGCCAGAGAAAAGACTAACCTGGAGCTCTTCTTCCTGACATTTTCTGTGTACCCAAGGGTTTATTTGTTTTATTTAATTACTTCATTTATATGCCACTTTTCTCCCCCAAAGTGGCTTATATCATCCTCTACTCCTCCATTTTAGCCTCAAAACAACCCCGTGAAGTAGGTTAGAGAGTGTATGATTGGCCCAAGTTTACCCAGCAAGCTTCCATGGCGAAATGGGGATTTGAACCTTGGACTCCTAGACCATAGTCTTACACTCTAACCACTACACAACATCGGCTGTCTGTATTTGTTGTTTCTTTTTGAGTATGGAAGAGTGCTCATTTTGAATTTGAAGGTGGTCCAGTCCATACCCAGTTTTACCATATCTGTGAGGGCTAGGCCAGAGAATCCTGTGGCACCTTAAAGCATAAGAAATCTATTGTAGATTTGTAATTACACATTCCTATTTTTAAAAAAATATAACATTTCTAACACTATGATTATATTTAACATAATATACAGTTCAATCCTAAGCAGTTAGTTTCAGTATAAGCCCACAGAAATCAGTAGAAAAAAAACAAATCTGTATAGAATTACACATATAGTCTAGTAAATTATATTTGATACTGTATAAAAAGGGATGTAATAAGAGACACAATCCACCGAAAGCTATACATTTTAAAATCCCCATTGTCCTGGAAGGGAAACAGCATATGCTCAATTCTCCCACTGAAATCACTGGGAGAATTACCATGGAATCCTAGCCATATTTACTCAGAAGTAATCCCCAGTGAGCTCACTGGTACATACTTGCTGGTAAATGTGAGTCTTGCAGCCTTACAGTTCTTAATAGCAATAAAGTGCCTGCATTCGCTACATGGGATACCCTCGATGATTATTTCCTTTGCCTCTGTTCTTTAGTCAAAGTTTTACATATGAACGGTATTAGTTTTAGTCATCATTCTATTTGGAAGAGTCAGTAGCACAGAGTGACAAATATATTGAAGCTACTTTGGCTTGTGTACAATTTCCAAAAGGAATCTAATGGGTCATACAATAAATCCTACATAAAAAACCAGTGTGGAGGTTTCTCTATGCAGGGTGAGAGAAGGGTAAGAAACAGGTTGTCTACAAAGCTGCACCCCCACCCCCAGTGTGAAAGAAAGATACTTACGGTTCCAGCCCTTTGGAGAGCAGTGACTCTTTTATCAACTCTTCATGAGCAGGACCGGCTATGAATTATTTTTCTAGCTGTTATCTTGGCTTCCCACAATGCATTAAATGGGTCCCAGTAGAAAGACTCATGTCTTATCTGTGGTCAACACAAGGCCTGCTTTCTCAGCTTGGTTACCCATCCCCTTTTTCTTGTCCACACGAAGATACTGCAAAAACAATGTAACATTTATGGGAAGGGGGGGTGTTTGTTTGGTTGATCTCCTTTTCACTGTCTTTTTTCCTTAAGAATAAGCTATAATTATTGGTGAACTGGCTGCATGTTTGCTGTTTGAAAGGCTTCCAGTGAAGTCTAATTAATCCCATTGTTGATGCTAACGTAGCTTCTTTTCAAGACTTCAAAATTAGTGTTCCAAGCAAATTCCTCTTTGATCTTTTCCTCAGTGAAGTTTATTGACAGATATTATATATTTACTGAATAAATATTATCCAATTTTCAGCAAATGAAGCTCCCTGCTGCTTTCCATTTGTTAATACAATGTAATTGGTTACTTTTTTTTAACAATTTTAGCCAACTTTTCCAGAATGTCTTCAGTTATGGGTGCTGTTCTGTCCTTCTGTGTTGCTGCTATGCAGCGTTCATTTCGAGTACGGTATCCCATTTTTCAATTCTACTCTTCAAATAATTCAAAAGTGAAACTTGGGTCCTTTGGCACTTCACATCCCTTTCTAATCAAGTTATATTTTCTGTTATGGCTAGATCTTCTTGCAGTACCTTCATATCTTTCTACATCTTCAATGTATTACCCTTTTTTTTTTTGCTATTTGTTTTATGATGCTATATCTAGGGTTGCCAGGTCCATCTTCGCCACCGGCGGGAGATTTTTAGAGTGGAGCTTGAGGAGGGTGGGGTTTGGGGAGGGGAGGGACTTCAAGACCGTAGAGTTCAATTGCCAAAGCTGCCATTTTTCTCCAGGCGATCTGATCCCTATCGGCTGGAGATCAGTTGAATTAGCAGGAGATCTCCTGCTACTATCTGGCAGTTGGCAACTTTATGTTATATTCCAGTTGTCCTTTAGGGAGTTCATGACAACATACAATGGTTTTCCAAGAGACTCCCCAGAACCTGTGCTGCTCATTGCAGCATGATCATATTCCAGAGTTACATATTGGGGTGTGTGTTAGGAAAAGAACTAATCAGGTTGGAAGGGAAAAAGCTGGAATGCATGGACCTAAACAAAGTTAATATATTTGTGCAGTATTTAGTGCCGCTTGTTTCTTCTCTTTAAGAATAGGCTCCCATCCTCCATGTGTCTGCTCTGCAAAGGAAAACTTTAATGTTCTGTAAAATGGGAATCCTTTCTTTGTATGAATTTTTGGAGGTAGGATACCTTCAGCGAGGGCTACAGTCCCTGAGAATTATATACCAACTGGATGGAAGAAAACAATTAGACCCAGAAATGTGTTGTACCTTTTATTGTCTCTAGAACAGGGACACTTTCAACCATTGCCTGCAATCTGGGGTGGAGCTTTTGAAACCCCTGAGAATATTGCCTCAATTGGTTGTAGAATATAGATAACATGTTCCTTATTTAAAGCAATAGAAACATTACCCAAATATAACAACAATTCTGAACTCACATCTTATGATATGGCAAAATCATTCTCCCATGTAATGGTGAATTGCTGAAGGATTCAGCCAATCTCCTTATGAATATAGTACAATATTTTCTTGCAACAATAGTTTCCACAGAATTTGATCTGAGCATAAGAACATAAGAAAGGCCCTGCTGGATCAGACCAAGGCCCATCAAGTTCAGCAGTCTGTTCGCACAGTGGCCAACCAGGTGCCTCTAGGAAGCCACAAACGACTGCAGCAGCACCATTCAGCATTTATTCTTGCAGTTTATCTGGTCCCTCACCACATTTGAAGGTTAAATAAATAGGGTTTCCAACCTCCAGGTACTATCTGGAGATCTCCTGCTATTACAACGGATCTCCAGCTGATACAGATCAGTTCACTTGGAGAAAATGGACGCTTTGGCAATTGGACTCTATGGCATTGAAGTCCCTCCCTTTCCCAAACCCCACCCTCCTCAGGCTCCACCCCAAAAACCTCCCACCGGTGGCAAAGAAGGACCTGGCAACCCTGTAAATAAACAATGATCTGCATCATCAGAAGCATTGCTAGGAGGGATAAGGAATTTTGCCCTGGCGTTCTTTTTTTTACTACTGATAGATTTTTTATTATCATATTATGAGTTTCCCACATTTTTACATCTACCAAGAGATTTCAGTGTGTAGTTTTCTTATAATGAAATGCTGTTATTAAGGTGACATACTGGAGCTTTTGTGGGTTTTGCTGGGTGGCCATGGGCTAGCCACCTACCTCACAAGGTATTTGTTGTGGGGAGAGGAAGGAAAGGCAATTGTAAGCCACTTTGAGACACCTTAGAAGTAGAGAGAACAGGGTATAAAAACCAACTCTTCTTCTTCTTCTTTGAACAGTTATTGCCTTAAAACTATAGTCCAGCATAAAGGGAAATCTTAAATTGGCTTGCTCAAATGCTAACAACCTAGAATCTGCAAACCATGCTCTAGCTGCAACCTGCTGGCACTGTGTTTTTGATATCTGCTTGACTTGGTGTTTATTAATGGCGAATGCTGGTGAACTATTCAGATGTGGAAGGGTTTGTGGTGTTTGACATGAGATTTGATTGAGACTTTGAACAAAAATATCATGGTGATATATTGAGGGGCTTACGTATAAATGAAGACTTTTGTCATGATAACTTTGAATATCAGTTGTGCTTGTTTTAAAGTTCTCAGTATTTCTAGTGCGAAGTGAGGACATGAAACTCGAGTCTGGTCATCAGGACATACCACTGATGTGACCAGTCACAATGATGTGACTTTTATAGGGCATAGTCCAAAGGAAGCCTAGATTCAAGTTATCTGTCACTATACATTTTTAAAGTGTACTGTACTTTAGTAAACTTGAGTTCATTTATATTTGACACTTAATTGATGGGGTTGACACCTTCCATAGTGAACATTTTCTCCAGATGAATTGTTCTCTATAAACTGGAGATCAGTTGTAATCCCAGGAGATCTCCAGCTAGTACCTGGAAGTTGGCAACCCTTTTAATTAGTCTGTTCTGGCATTCCATGCCAGGTGGAATGCATCAGCCCTGTCCTGCCTCCACTGCTATCAGGGTGGTCTAAGCTGGGCTCACAACCATGTGCACCATTGTTTATCCTGAAGTTCTCTTCTGAGCTGCCTCCTCCTTTGATCTAAAGGCACTGGCGATCCTAAAAGTGAAGGTGACTGTTGATGAGTTTCAGGCATGGCTGGGGTGACTGAGCTGGAGGGTTGCTGGCATGGTGAAACAGCTTCTGTCTGTGGCTGTTCCTCTGTTCTCAGCTTTTCCTCTGCTCTCTGCTATTCTTCTCTTCTGAGTATGACTCCCTCCACCCCCTCTTTGTCTGAGGAGGTCTCCTAGGCTGACCTATGAGAGCTGCTATGGTGGGTAATCTCCTGCCCTGATGGTCCATGCTCCTACTGCTGCTCCATGGAACAGCAGGAGCTAATTAGGGGGCAAAAGTCAGAATTGCTGATGCTGATTTTTGAGGTCTCCGAGCTCATTTTGCTCCCAGGGATTGTCAGCTGGGGGCTGGCAACTCTACATGATCTGAATAAAGCTTCAGCCACTTGTGACTGAGACAGCATAATGGCCTGTTGTGTTCTTTTTATATAGATCTATGGGCAAATTGCTTCCTGGAAAAGCTTTTGTGTCTACATTTCCTTTCTGCTTGTTTTTCAGTTAAAGTGTTAATAGCTGTTGCTATGAAGGGGGTTTGGTTATATAGCTCTGGTGCCTGATGTCAATAATTATTTAAAGTATTTTAGTAAGCATGCTGTCATTGAAGACATGGAAGTAGGTGCTGGAGATTTTATGTTTGGAAGGGGAATGAGATGAGACCAGAGAGTGATCATCTGACCCAATGCCTGTGTAGGAGACATGTGGGGTTGCTGGAAATACAGGGCCCAGGCAGGTCACAACATTTTATAAAATTGACAGTACTATAACTTAAATGTCTGAAAACTTGAGTAGTTTTCTTTTATTCTTGCAGTTCATTATGCTGTTTTGTATTGCATTGCCTTCCAATTTAATCTGGTTTTGTTTGTTTGCGTTGTGCACACTATGTATTACAGAGTTTGTGGGTCACTGGGACCTGGGAGAGGCTTGGCCAGTGGAGCTTCCTCAGCCTCAATCAATTTTGAAGGGGCATCTGAGCTAGCCTCTCCCTCAGAGTCTGCCAGGGTTCAGGCTTTTCCAGGGATCCTGCCTGACTCATGGCCATCCTCTCCAGCCTCGCCCTCAAATGGCCTTATATGGGGACTAGTCCTTGTAGCTACACCCTTCCTCTCTTCCCAGCTCCAGTCCCGAGTCCATATAAGGCCTGGGCTGGGGCTTCTGTCAGCCCCAAGCCAGCCTTGAGAGGGTTATCGGGGTGTCTCACTCCTCAGCCCTGCCCCGGCCTCGCCTACCCAACAATCAGCTGGGAGTTGGGCTGGCCCAGAAGTGGCGAGGCCAGCGCAAATTGTGGCGGGGGTCAGCTGCCCGTGTGATCTCTCTCCTGCTGCCATCTGGGCCCCTGGGAGAAGGGGCCTGGTCCACCTGGTGTCCCAGAGTCAACCCTGTGGGAGAAAGATGAGGTGTGGGTGGAGTTGCCGGGAGAGGGGCAATCATGAAGGCATCCCCAGCAGGCCTCCAAATCGTTGAGGTAGGTTGCGGGCAGTGGAGAGAGCCCGAGACACCCCAGCTCGGGGCCGTCGCAGGACAATGTATTGCATTGTCTTCTTGCTCTGTAATCCACCTGGAGTCTCAGTGAGAAAAGCAGACTATAAATGAAGTAAATAAATATTTTGTTGTATTTCTTTATGCCACAAATTATTTCTTTTTGTCACAAATGGGATGCTTATTGTTGTTATCAATAAAATGGTTTTTAAAATAAAAGTTTGACCATTCATACTGTATGTAACAGACTGCTTGGCTTTATGTTTTATTTCAAGTGACCTAAATAAGCCAAAGGGAACCCACAAGAATATTGCTGGTGAAGTAGGGTTGCTAGCTGCCAGGAAGAAAAAAAGAAGTTTAATAAAAGCTTAATGAGATGTTATGTACCAGGTGATGTTATTTATCTCCATGCCATGCAAAACTGGAGGTGCTCATATCCATATATTAATCCTCTGTTACAGGGATAGGACATTTTCGTACAGGTCTGTTGGCACCCATACAAGTGAGATGGGGTATACATTTTTTTATCAGTTGAATAAAGAGAGAGAGAGAGTGAGAGAGAAAGGTAACACTGAGGCCTGAACAAAGTTACTCTGATAGCTTTTGATCTTTCCAGGTAGGCCAGATAGTCTGTAATTTTTTTTATTTGCCATCAAATCATTGATGACTTATGGAGACCCTAAAGGATTTTCAAGGCAAGAGATGTTTCAGAGGTGCGCTGTAAAACTTTAAAGAGGCTGGGATGAAATTCCCCCTCCCCAACTGTGTTTTTGGGGGAGGGGAGCTTGAAACGTAGGTAACTTCCTTACTGTATTATGAGTAACTAAACTAAATAGGCTTAGGATCTAGACAGGAAGCCTGAGGACAGAGCTACTCTCACCTACTACAAAAGGCAGACCCATTAAAAAGTTAAAGCTCACAATAAAAGTCTTGTCTTTCATCTGAATGGCTGAAAGGGTTTATGCTAATAAAACATTGATGTGACCTTCTATTGTTCCTGTTTCCAGTTACCTGGTGCTACGGCTATGCTTTTCCTCTGACCTGGCGGGCCATTCTGCAGGCACAGAGATATGAGGAAAAGCGCATCCATCCTCCTCTCATTGACCAATAAGCTTGTTTCCCGCAGCCTGGTTTAAACCTTTGCTTTGTCCCTGTCTATAAGGATCAGGCAAGAGTTGCTGGACATGAATCCAGATCTTCTATGCTTCCCCTTCAGGATCCTTGAGGTCACCTGCGAGAGCTAGAGCAAAAAAGGCTTCAACAGAAATCTGAAACACTGTAGGCAGATGAGGGACAGGAGCAGAAATTTGTTCACATTTGAATTAATCTCATTTTGTTCATTACTAATTTTGTTCATTTTAATCATTACAGTCATTGTACACACCAAAGCTGTTTAGACTGTGTATTTACTCTACATTTCAGTGAAAACAACTCTTCTTTTCAGATTTATTTCTATGTATTTCTTAGAAATCCCTTGCAAACGGGTTTTATGTTTGAAAGCTTCCATCCTTTGCAACCCAGGAAAGAAACTCTTGCATAAAAGTAACTAATAAAATGGACTCTTTAAACTTGTTTAATGAGCAATAAGGTCAGAGTGTCTCTTTCAAACAATAAACATGATAAGAAACCAACCTCACCTACAATTGAAATGGAATTCAATTTGTTTATATTGGACTGTGATAAAAACCTGTTTTGTTATCCTAAAGAAATCCAATATAACAAAATGGGTATAAAGCAGTTCAACTCAATATATATATTTGGTGCTGCACAGTAACAGTACCCCAGAGGTGTCATTCTGCTCTTGCTATGTAATGAAGAATCTGCTCTGCATAACTCCTTTATGGCAATATCCAGTTCTTGTGGGTCTCCATTTTTGTCATTACTAGGTTCAGCATTATAGTTCTTCTATTGATGAAAAGTAGGGTTGCCAAATCTGGCCTAGGAAATTTCTGGAGATTTGAGGTTGGTTGCCTGTGGAGGGGGGGATTTAAGGAGAGTTTTCACCTAGAATTTATATTATAAACCTATAGTCTGCTCTCTGAAGTCTAGGGATCAATTGTAGCTCCAGGCCCCACCTGGAGGCTATCAACTCCTGATCACATAAGCATCCCAAGTGGATTCTTGGGGCACCGGTATTTTAGGGGAAATACTCACCCTTTAGGGAAAGGTACCCAAGGAAAGCAGCCGCTATTTCTACACAGGTTTTCTACCCTCATTCAATGCTGTTGGGAAGTGATTCTTCTCTGCTTTCCCATAGCATCAAAGTGCAAAGTTGTACCTCCTGGGCTTTCCCCAGCTTTTCTCTGATCTTTCTCAAACTGGCTTTGCTGTGAAGCTTTGAGAAAGAGCACAGTAAAGCCTGGGTGGCTGCCATGTGGGTGGGAATAGGGTTGCTGGGGATGGAGGATCTTTGCAGCATGTACATGAGTGAGTTCATTACACATTATTTTGTTTGTATTTTTCCTATATGGAAACAATGTCCATTCCAGAAAAATTATTGTGAGGGAAGTGGCTGAAAAAAATAACTTAATCAGGAAAGGTTCTGGTTTAGATTTTGACAAGCACCCAGACAGCCAGAAATGATGTGGTTTTATATATCTTCATGATGGAGCCTCAGAGGCTAGATGGCATAATTGCCAGGGTCAGCTGGGACTAGAATCAATTTAGGGCCAAACTAGATGATACCATGTCTCTGAATCCACCATGGGGATGTGGCTCCATTTTAAAGCTTTTTCTTTAACTTGGAAAATCTTCTGGGGGCCAATCTTGCTGTAGATCTCACTAAAATAGTGAGGCCAAGAGGAAGCAGCATGCTCAGAATTAGGGCACAAGTCAAGCCTAATACAGCAACAATAGTTTCTGAGGGCCAGAGGCAGGGATGTAGTCACAGGCATGTGACAGGAAGATGACAACAGCAACAACAATCCAGGAAGAAGATAGGGCAGCACTAGATTCTTCCACCCTGAACGAGTTATGAGGAGTGAAGAGCCAAGTCAGAGCATAATATATACAATAGCCCTAACCCTTTTCTGACTGGCTGTCTCCAAGTCACATACCTCTGCTGGACTGGCTCAGGTTAGAGTTCCCAGAGAACCCACTTGTAGGATGCTGCTATTGCTCATTTCAAGCTCAGGTGCTTTGGCTTGTCTGTAGCGCAGCAGCACTGGGAGGAAAGCCCTAGTTTGTACAGTCTTATGTTCAAGCCCCTTAGTTTCTTCCATATAGTGAAACAGAAAGCAGCAGGTGATCATTTTTTGTTTGTTGTTACATATATATCTGATCTTTCTTCTATCTTGAAGCTTTACGTGATGATGTACATAGGCACCAGGAAATTTCTCATTCTTGCATCCTGTCCTGATCTCTTTTTGCTTAGGGCCAAGCTTGATGAGACAGCACTCCTGAGTTAACCATGGGGATAAGTTGCCATTTTTTAGAGTGAGTTCCTAATCAGGAAACTCCTTTTAACTAGTACCACAGTGGTCGATACTGGTCAGGACCACTGCAGTTCAGAGGTAGAGGGGCAGATGCCTTCCCTATGCCATTTTTGAATTGGAAAAGGGGGCATGTTGGCAAATAATGCCCTCCCCAGCTTCATTTCTAGTTGGAAAAACAGTGTGGCGGAAGGCAGGAGCCCCTCCTGCCCCCAAGCCCCATTGGTCTCAACCAGAATTGGTCCTCTGTGACAATGTTTAAAGGAGGTCTTTGGTGGGAACTCACTCTGCAAAATGGTGGTGCATCTCCAAGGTGAACTCGGGGCCGCTGTCTCATCTAACTTGGTCCTTAATGTCAGCAAGATTGCTTCATCACAGGTCCTCAGACCATATTCTGTAACAGGAAATAAAGGAAGAGGCACTGTCTAAGGGCTTTCTAGACAAAGTTATATGGTCAATATTGTATATCGTTTACAAGTGGCCATACTGACTAAATGAGATACATTTGCTATGAACAATAATGAGTAATGTGTTAACTAGAGCCAGCATGGTGGAGGTTAAGGTGTTGGACTAGGATCCAAGAAACCCAGGTTCAAATCTCCACTCTGCCATGGAAATTTGCTGAGAGACCTTTGGCTAGTCGCACACTCTCAGCCTCGACCCTGTCAAGTATTTGGGTGGGAGACCTCCAAGGAATACCGGGGGCATGATGCTGAGGCAGGCAATGGCAAACTACTTCTGAATGTCTCTTGCTTTGAAAACTCTATGGGGTTGACATTAGTCAGCTGTAACTTAACAGGGGAAAAAGTGTTAACAAGGCCTTTAAGGGAATTCTTCAATGTGGGTGGCATGATTTGTAGTTTCTACTGGTGAGAGCCATTAGTTTAACCATAGTGGTTGCTAACTCCACTGATGACTCAGAGCCTTCAGAATCAAAGGAAACAATGATTTTATTTGACCTTTCAGCCTTAATTATCTCAGGGGGGAACTTTCAAAATAACAGAACAATCATGAAAAGCTGGCCAGAGTGCATTTTGGATTGACACTAGGTAATGTGTTTTCTACTCTTCTATCTTAAGGCTGGTCTTTATATATTGCAAATATAGTATAATGTGTGGTTAGGTGTAATGATAAAAAGACTTACTTGGAGACTAGCTCATAGGGTTCCCAACTGCCCTCAGTTGGCCGGCTGGCGGAAGTAGTCTAGCTGAGGGGGGTGGAGTAAATCACACATGCAGTGCACACACAGCATGATTCCATCACTTCCAGGTTTACCACGGAAATGCCGGCAATGCTCTAGTACTCCCCAAAAAACTCTATGGTTCCCATAGAGTTTTTGGAAGGACTCACCAGAGCATCCCACATGATCCTGGCACTTCTGGGGTAAACCTGGAAATGCTGGAATTGCTCACCCGCACAGATCTGGACAAAAAAACTCCCGCCGGAGGCCAGGTCGGACCCGGCTAGTTCATCTGTATCCTTCACATAGTACTGCCTTTAGCCTATACCTGCTATCACACAGTGTCATCATAGTATTATCTAAACCTGATATTTTGCAAAGATAGGAGATAGAAGTGATACTCAACTAACTGAACACTTCGTGCTACTGTTGTGGGTTCATGGTTGCCTCTGTGTTGGGTCTCCGTGCAGGTTTCATACTTGTGCAGGTTTCATACTAGATTTGCTTGGTGGCAATACCGTTCTGCTCTGGCAGTTCTGTAGTTTTAAGAGGGGACTATATAAAGGGGACAACATCTGCATTCAACCCCCTGTGTTTAGCTCAAAGACGGGCTATGCACTACTAGGGCTTAACAGTCAGGTGATGTCTAACACTTGAATGGAATTTAGTAGCCATGGAAACTCATACAACAGCAGCCTTTTCAAAGGATGCAGGATTAAGTTGTCATGTTACTTCCACTGGTAGCATATGAGTTGAGCTAGACCATCTATACTTCATGAGTTGCTTTAAATCTCTAACTCTTTTGATCCTTTGATCAATAGCTGGAACAAGCTCTGAGTGAAGTCACAGCCTATATGAATCTGAGCATTTCTTCATGTTTCTGAAATCAGAATAAGAAATCAGGGTCAATCGGAGGTTGGAAAAAAGCTCAGACATTTCTTCACCCAGGTATATAAGGATTAAAGAAATATTTTTCAGACATGGGCAAGGGTGGTGACAATTGCATAAACACAGATGCCTATGAAATATTTTTTCTACCCCTGACTTTTGTTTCTAAAAAAGCAATGGGAAATCAACCTTCCTATTTTCGCAATGCCCATTTTATTTCAGGTATAACATATAATTTAGAGAGCCAGTGTGGTGTAGTGTTTAAGAGTGGTGGGCTCTAATCTGGACAACCAGGTTTGATTCTCTGCTCCTCCACATAAGCAGCAGATTCTAATCTGGTGAACCGGGTTAGTTTCTCCACTCCTACACATGAGTGGAGTGAAGGCTCCTGGGTGACCTTGGGCTAGTCACAGTTCTCTCTGAACTCAATCAGCCTCCCCCCCAACTCACGAGATTTTGTTGTGGGAAGGGCAGGTGATTGTAAGCTGGTTTGAGACTGCTCAAAGGTAGAGAAAATTGGGGTATAAAAACCAACTCTTCTTCTTAATCATCTCAGTGATTTGTTCACAAACAGCCTTTTGAGTACTCTTGTATCTGTATAGTGCTAGCATATATTACAATGGCTGGCTGGGTAATCTACATTGGTGAACACTCACAATTGCGAGGTGACTTTTGTTATGTACTTCCCCAGGTGATCATCCTTGTTGGCATGATATGTACCACTGAAAATCACCTGTGTTAGCATGCAGGTGCTGTTTTTGCACCTGCAAACTTTGCAGCATTAATCAGTCCATGCTGGCCTCTCTTACAGGAGGCTAGCAGTGGCATCCTGAACACAGGTTATTTTCAAAGACTCGACTCTCGAGCAAATTTATCTCCTCCCACCCATTTTCTTTTACAGCTTGTTGACCTTTTGTTTGAATATAATTTTTTCAGATTTGAGTCCGATTTCTTTTTGCAGATTAAGGGGGTAGCCATGGGCACTGCGTGCGCCCCGGCGATTGCCAATCTTTTCATGATCGAATTTGAAATGACCCATATTCTGCATAATAATCCCTTTGCTTCCCAGATGCTTTTTTATAAGCGTTATATGGATGATTTATTTTTCATTTTTGTTTCCCCTCAGTCGTTCCATGCCTTTACTGATTGGCTGAATACTCTCAGTGCACATTTATCCTTTACAGGAGCTTGCAATCCCAGAAGCATAACTTTCTTGGATCTTGAGATTTTCACTCAACCCAATGGCAAGCTTGCAGTTAGACCTTTTCGTTAACAATTAGCCAGAGACTCTGGTTTACATTTTACATCTAATCATCCTTTTAGTTTGAAAAGGAATTTGCCATTCAGTCATTTCCTCCGCCTAAAAAGAAACGCAACCGATGAATCTGACTTCGAATCTGCTTCTGAGAGAATGACATCTTCTTTACTCCAACAGCAGTATCCCCCTGAAGTGATTTCGCATGCAAAAGGGAAAGCCAGAAATAGAGATCATGCCACTTTGTTCCAATACAAACCCAAACAAAAGCGTAATAACATCTTTTGTTCACTAGCATACAGTAAGCATTCCAATAAAATTCAGCAAATTATCAGGAAACACTGGCACATCGTCCAAGGCATCCCTGGCTGTGAATTGCCTCCCACCTTTGGGTTGTGGAGAACTAGTTCTCTCCGAGATCGCCTTGTACACACTGACATTCTTCAACCTACACAGCAGCCTTCAATGGTCGGCCACTTTAAATGTGGACGGTGCTCTGTGTGTCCTCTAAGCTTACCTGTGAAAGAGTTTACGTTGACCACTTCCAACTTTAAGTTTAAGTTGCGCCATTTTTCAAATTGCGCAACGAGCCGCGTTGTTTACGCTGTCACATGCAAATGCACAAAATTATACATTGGCAGCACGATACGCCAAATAAGGTTGTGCATAAGCGAGCACAGATCTTGCATATGCGCGGAACTTAGACACCCCTTTAACTAGCCATTTTCTTTAACAAAAACATTCTGAAAATGATTTGCGATTTTTTTGTATTGTGGACTTTTAGGGACCATCCGCACAATGCCACAGACGTACAAAAAACCCTTCTCCAACACGAGATGCGCTTTATTCAATACCCTAGCCCCCTATGGATTGAATAATGAAACTGATTCATCTTGCTTCTTGTAGCCGCTCCTTGCGATTTAGCCATTCCCCCATTTCACACTAATATTGACATGTCCCCTTTAACTTTCTCCTTGCATTGACAATCACATGATCACAAATAAGAACACTCTTATACGCCCTCACAATCAGCAGCTCAAACACGAATTTGCAGCCCGTTCGTTTGGGAGCATAAAACTTGTTTTAGAAATCAAATAAAAATAGCAAAAAAGAACTGAAGACGTTCAGTCTAATATAACCGCTTATTCTCCCTGGCTAATTTGTGAACTCCTCTCTTGGAGGTAAGCATGTTTTTATTTGCAAATCCTTGAATATGTTTGATTATTATTTTAGAATTTAGATATAAGGTGTTATTTTATTTTTAGGCTGATGAAGCTTTAACTTGGTGAAAGCACCTCAACTACCCAGGAAAGCGTTTCCTCCTTGCGGTGCTGGTTTGCCTGTCTTCCGGTACCTCCGTGCTGTCGTCTCTTAGGGGCATGACCACGATGTTCACCTTTGGACTTTATACCTGATTACTAGTTGGATTTGTTCCACGTCCACCTTCGGAGATAGCCATTGGGCTTTTGTTGTATTTATTGAACTTTGTTATCGAGTAGCACAATTGTATAGTATTCGTTGCATTTGTATGTATTTGTATTGCTTAACCTTGAATAATATTGTTGTTAGAGTGATACCTTGAGCCTACCCTGTTTGGTTCTTATGACTATCTTACAGTCATATTAACAGTGGTGTTGAGTTTTTTTTGTAGTAGTCCTTTCTGGATGTAGCTGAATTCCTTCTTGGTTTGAAATGAGATGTTAACATGCCAGTTGTGTCTGAGGATGCAGCTGCTTTTACATGGAAACTGTCATCTCACTTGTCTCTCTTTCCCAGGTCCATAGGAATGACACCAGGTAAATGGCTCCGTGCCCACTGCTTGATGACAGTATTGGGTAGAAGGAATCATGCACACAGCTAATTTAGCAGAAGTGGCCTATAGAAATAACAGCAATTCAGACAGCCCATCAGAATGCAGCAGTCTGCAGTTTATGAACAGTGGTGACATTTGTCACACAGAAAGGGATGCCCATTCTCAGACACTGTATATTTCTGTGTCAATCTAGTTGGCACAGATCATAACCTTAGATTTTTGTGTGTGTGTAAAAAGTCCATCCACACACAGACATTTCGTCTGATGCATCCCTGATCTTCTGCTAGCTTTGGTACTTTAAAGATACATGGTAGTGCAATGGAATTAAGATTTAGAGTAAAAGGGAAAGCAGTACAGTACCTTTCCATCACTGTCCTGAAACTTTTTAAAAACAGAAATGTGTTTCCATCATCATGCAATCATACACCGAAATGGAGCCCCAGATTTGGGGGAAAAAATAAACCAGAAATTCATAAATGGGCACGGGGAGGACCATAGAAACAGAGCCCCAAAATGGGAAGTATTTTTAATCACTTTATTGTACAAATAAAGGGCTGTTTCAAAATCATGTAAAATACAGTAGAAAAGCAAGTTAGGATGCACAAGCATTGAAAATAAGACTTTATACACAACTGTGCTTGGATTATCCATATTTACAGCACCTAAACACCAGCTTGAAGTTGGGTCTATTTTCTCTGTAGGATAATTGTATAAGGATTTGTCTTGGAGTAGCTGTAGCTCTCAAGAAAATAGTTTCAGTGTTGTTGGGATTCAAGATAAAAGTAAAGGCAAATGAGTATTGGAAGATATATGCTTGTACAAATTGGTACCCAGTCCAGATCAACTCACAACCACCTTTGTGAACCTCTTGCACAATATTGACGGCAGGACTTGTATGGGAAGTGTTGAAGTTGAAACTGTGCTATGATGTTGTTCTGACCCCAAACTTTTTTTAAAAAAAAGTTTTATTGGTGCCAGTAACTACAGGGCAGTTCACAGACAAAATACAGACGAATGATGGGAGAAAGGGGGGGGGGGTTCCTTTCAATTGAGCACAATGAGCAGTTTCCTTTTCAGATGCAAGAAAAAGTCTGTGCCTAAAGCATCTTGTCAGGAAACAGTTTTTACAGGTTGTAAATTGAGGGGTTTTTTGCAGAAAGGGTGGGCTCACTGGACTGTTCTTAATCTGAGCACAAACTGGGGATGACATAATGTGGAAATGGGGCGGGGACCCACACCAGTTAGGTGACTGCCACAAGGAAAATCCTGGGGGTCAAAACAGCCATGTATGCAGAAACCAATCTCGATCCAGGCAGCTTGGCTGCCATTGACAAACCATGAGTAACATTGTCATAAGGTACACCAAGAACCAAAGTAGTAAGTCTAGACTCAAAATTGTCAGATCTTTTTAACAATGTGTCTTTATTTTGGATGTAGCAACAGCAGGCACAATGGGAGGAGCTGTGGCTCAGTGGTAGAGCATCTGCTTGGCATGCAGAAGGTCCCAGGTTCAATCCCTGACATCTCCAGTTAAAGGGCAAGGCAAGTAGGTGATGTGAAAGACCTCTGCCTGAGACCCTGGAGAGCCGCTGCTGGTCAGAGTAGACAATACTGCGTTTGATGGACCAAGGGTCTGGTTCAGTATAAGGCAGCTTCATGTGTGTTCATGAGGGGAGGACAGTAGATATGCTGGCAAGGGGGGGGGGAGGAATCGCAGCTGCAACGTGTGTGTGCAGTCTTTTTTACTTCAAGTGGACATGTTCAAGTAACTTGGCTGCAGAGGACAGTAGATATGCTGGGGGGTGGAATCGCAGCTGCAACATGTGTGTGCAGTCTTTTTTTCTTCAAGTAGACATGTTCAAGTAACTTGGCTGCAGATGAACAGCATATTGAAATCCAGCTCCCATGATCGCTACCTACAAGCAGGAGGTGAGCTGAACCATTGGGTGATCAAATGCATATGGTTGCCAATGTCCTGCTGGGGGAAGGGGACCTCCTGCTCCCAGCTCCTGTAGCTCACTTCTGCTTAGCTGGGTGGTGGGAGGAAATGCCCAGGTGAAATAGGATATCCCATCATGCTACATTCACCCAAAACTTTATGACTAAAGCATAGAATTTGGGGGCAATGCTAGAGTGTTACCACCAGCACAATGACATCACTTCCAGATTGTGCTGGAAGTGACATCATTGCACTGTGGGTATCAATCCCCCCCCTACAAAATAAAAATCCCCACCTCTCCCATCTCCTGCTGGTTTACAGGCCATGTCTGGCAACCCTAAGTGCATATGGTGTGTTTCTGCTCTATACGCAGAGTAGTCCTGCTAACTCTACATCTCAAACGGTTTGAGAGGGTTGACAAGCAGGTAGATTAATTCAGCAATCATTAATCTGAGATAAAGAACTTTCCTGACTCCAGCTAAAATTGATTAATTTAAAACCAAAGCACCAGACTAAACGGTGAATTCACTAGGCCACTATGTGAACAGGTAAATGAATGACTCAAATGCTCAAATGAATCAGCCTTTTCCTCACATAACAGGGGTGACTGACGTCTTGTAAATGGGTAGATTCCCCCCCTTATTTGTTCAGTGTATGTTTCCTGGAGCATTAGCATAATCCTATGTTAATCAGTCTATTTTATTCAGACTTAATTAACCAGTAGTGTACTCATAACCATTAATATGACTAAGAATCATCATGCAGCCTGAAAGCCCTCTTTTGGAAGGCTGGTATAATTGCACCCTCTAATAATTCTTTATTCATTCTGGATGTAGAAACAAAAGTGAAGTAAATGATTCCAATGTGGGGACTCCTCCTCATACGCTTCAGTCCAAGGACGCTGCTCACAGGCTACGTATATAGCCTCACTGACTCAGGGTGCTTTCACACATGTACTTTCAATCCACTTTCAATGCACTTTGCAGGTGGATTTTACTGTGTGAAATGGCAAAATCCACTTGCAAACGATCGTTAAAGTGCATTGAAAGTGGATTGAAAGTGCATTATTCAGCATGTGTGAAAGAGCCCTCAATCTCTTACTCTTTCTCTTCGTTCTCTTTCCTCCACTCCCCCCTCTCTCATACTTGGCAGTGAATAAACCATTGGGAATCCCCCCCCACAACAGAAACTTGCTGAGCTATGGGAATTGAGGGGTGGCTTCTCATTCACTTAGATACCAAATCTAACCAGATCTACTGAGAATCGTTTGTGCATGTGTAAAAAGCCATCAAGTTGCAGCCGACTTTTGGCGACCCCAGCAAAGGGCTTTCAAGGCAAGTGAGAAGCAGAGGTGGTTTGCCATTGTGTTCCTCTGCACAGTCTGCCTTAGAGGTCTCCCGTCCAAATATTGACCCTGCTTAGCT
Organism: Euleptes europaea; assembly: GCF_029931775.1. Taxonomy (NCBI): domain Eukaryota; kingdom Metazoa; phylum Chordata; class Lepidosauria; order Squamata; family Sphaerodactylidae; genus Euleptes; species Euleptes europaea. Next base: position 101,737,649 of record NC_079312.1, on the reverse strand, counting down.
TCCGAGATCTGATGAGATTGAGCTATACCATGCTGCCTTCCCTCCCTACTAAAAATGCTACTTAGGTTTATTCAGTGCTGCTTACTCCCAGGAAAGTATTCTCAGATTTGTACTGTTAATCCTGAATCTCTGTATTAGCATGTTAATTGGCAAATTGCTCATCTAGACACAAACCTGAGAAACACAAATCAGAAGAGGAGCATTTTTACCTTCCTCTCTTATAAGGGAACAGGAAGGGGAATGCTCAGCTCCTCCAAGAAACTGTAAATTCTTAGAAACTTGATGTTGCCACAAAACCTCCATTTTGTTGGCCTCTTTCTGTATATACCCTTATTGATTCCATAGTAAATTTGAATCTGCCACTCACCTGGGGCCCATGAAACACATTTTTGGGACTTTAACAGAACAAAGGTAAGAGCAGAGACAACCAGCCTAGAACAATCATTTAGGCAGTCAGGAAGACATGTTCTTATTTCTAATAAGTAACTTGCCCTCAAACTCACCCCCCCCCCACACACACACACTAGGGTTGCCAGATGCCTGTTAATTAAAAGGCTTGTCCGCTGCCCCTCAGATGGCCGGTGGGAGAAGCAGGTCAGCTAAAGGGGGGGGGGACAATCCACATGTGTATGCTGTGGTATGCGGCACAATAATGTCCCTTCCAGGCTAAACCATGAAGCGACAGGGACATCCCAGCATATCCCTAAAAAAAAACAACAACAACCCTCTATAGAAACCATAGAGTTTTTGGAGGAATATGCTAGAGCATTCCCATCACATCCAGGTTTTGAAGGGGATGCTCTAGCACATAGAGTGTCCCCATCCCTTCTGGGTTTATCCCAGAAGGGACATTATTGTGCGCGCATGCTGCACAATAATGCATGCTGCAAAGTCGCAAATTGCCCCCCTCCCCCACTGAAGCTCCTGCCAGGGGCAAGAAGGGACCTGGCAACCCTAACACACACACACACACACACACACACAATGCATTTTACAAGTGCTTAAAAGGGATGCTCACAAAACTTCCCCTCCCTACCACTCACACCACTTTTTCTTCAAACAACACCTTACCATTTTGAGGGAGCAAGTAACCAACACTGGTAGAGAGCTAATTAAATGCAGAAGCTTAATAGTAAGAGGCAATGGGTGAAAACGCAGGGTCGCTTTAGCGTCCTTTATTCCCTGTTTCAGCCAGTATTCAGCCAGGATCGAACGCACGTTCGGCGAAATGCATGTGTTCAATCCTGGCTGAATTCTGGCTGAAACAGGGAATAAAGGAGGCTAAAGCAACCATGCGTTTTCGCCCATTGTTAGATTCTGTCCGTCCGTCCCCAAATTAGGCCCACTTTAGAAATATATGAAGTCATATTTATATGTTTCTGGAAATATGGGTTTTTTGAGGCAAATGTTGAGTGACAAAAATATTTCATTAGTATGAAAGGAATACTTTCATTTGCCAGATATATCCAAAATGCCCACATAATGGGCCAGCAGAAGACTAACAGTATTTTATACATTAACATCTTTTCATTTAGCTTGAAACCACTGCCACAGACCTGAAAGTTCATGACAGACTTGTACATTTCTAAAATGCATATGTGTTTATTAATACCCTGCATTAGAGCCAGCCAAAATTAAATCTCTTCTAATTAATAACGTTCAAATGCCTTTTCCATTATTCATCGGAAGGGGAGTGGGAAGGGGGGTGGGAAATCGTGTTAGCTCTTTATAGCCTCTTCAGAACATAGAGATGTTAAAGTTTCTCTGTTGCAGTTCTGACACCTACGGCTGCAGCTGTAAAATTTCACTCAGGATTTGATGAGAAACGAAATTTTTTTTTTAAAAAAAATACAGAAGTCTGCTTGTGCTTAAAATAATCTTCTCAAAAATACTTTGCCTTCCACCCAAAGGGCACAAGGAAGGAAGTCATCATCTGTGGCCACAATATTATTTTCTGGACAAGCCACAGGGTGGCGAGCAGAAGTTTTGGCTCACAATTGGGCATGAGCGACTCTGTTCAGATCATTTGGCTGGATGTAAGGGACATGCTCTGGAACCAGCTTCTGTCAACCCTTTTCCAACGCTTGAAGGTCACCCCCTGCCCCACATCATACTAATTAACTTGGGTGAGGATTACATAGAGAAGCAGCTAGGAAAGGTTGCGGGCTTGGTCTGATATTGAATACCATAAGACCATAGTGTCGGGGGTGCTGGTTATATCGTCTGATATGCTCCAACGGAGAATTTGGAATGGCACAGTGTGCCTGGGTTGCCTGAAAAGGGTTTAGGCCAAGGGAAACGACAAGGTGTCATAAGCAGAAGATTAGGCATATTGCACACTCAGGAATGAAGCATTCTTCTCTGCAACTGTATAGGGTTTGGATCTGCAACTGCATTGTTAGGGTTGCCAGGTCCCTCTTTGCCACCGGTGGGAGGTTTTTGGGGTGGCGCCTGAGGAGGGCAGGGTTTGGGGAGGGGAGGGAATCCAATTGCAAAAGCGGCCATTTTCTCCAGGTGAACTCATCTCTATCGGATGAAGATCAGTTATAATAGCCGGAGATCTCCAGAGATCTCCAGCTAGTACCTGGAGGTTGGCAACCCTATTCATTGTCCTCAACCCACAGAACCAGTGGCTGAGGGTGAGGATGGGGCAACCTCCCTAAAGCACCATGAAGGCTTGGCAAGATGGACACACATGATGTCTGAAGGCTCGGAGCCAGGATGTCCTTGCCTTTAAAAGCGGGGATACATGACCAGAGGAGGCTGGATTCTTCTGCATCCTGCCATCTGTGCACCATCCAATTGAGGGGGCAGGGAACAATGATGTGGGCACTGCAGATCCCCTCTTTGGGTTCAGTGTAAAAAAAAAACTTGGCTGTTTTTATTATCCCATATGATGGTGCCGACTCTCCTCATTTCTGTGTCCACATGCAATAACCTTTGTTCATTGAACACCTGGGTCACCATTTAAGTTGAAAGAAAGCATGCTGTTCTTACAAATGACTTCAGTTGCATTGGCTGGAACATGATTTCTATTTGTTTGTTTGGAGAGCATAAACAGGATAATTAGCTTGTCTTTACCAACAGGAAACAGCTGCATACTTCGAGTCTGGATACTAGTTGGTATTTGAAACAACATCAGCATATTGAAGGATATTGCCTAAGATACGAAGGTTATTAGACGTTTTCATGTAGCAATGATTAGAAGTGACAGAAGACAGAAGAAGGGGGAAACATTAAAAGGCAAATCTGCCCCCCCCCCCAACACCACTAGCCATATTGGCTTAGTATTCTTCTATGTATCCTTGAAGGTATTTTTCAGAGCCTTCAAGAACATACGCTTTAAAAATGTATCCAACTCAAACTTGAACCTGGTGAAGTTCTTTTGTCCTACAATTGTTCCAGAGACACTTTTTCAAAAAAAAAAAAAAAAAAATACATCCCAGAAGGCTGAGCTATATGCTTATTTAAGGTTCACCTGACCAAGCTGTTCAGAAAAGGCCAATTTTACTTTTCCTGCACTTGAGAATGCAAGTTGGAGGTATCACAATTATTTCCTATGACAAAAAACTTGCTGCTCAAAAAAACCAAGCATGCGGCAGAGAAATATGCTAACCAAGAATCATGCTAACCATGATATCCTAGTTGTCCAAATGTATAATGTGGGTAGAGAGTTGCATTCAATCATGCGGTCTGCATTCTCAAAGGGCATGGTCTCAGGAGAGCTGAACTACGACATCTAGAAACCTTCTCATTTGTAGACTGACTATTTAATGCAAACCTTATGCAGCATCTGATGGTGTGACCCAGAAACCAGTTAGGTCAGCTAGAGCATGTTCTAAGGGATGGGGGTGACCTGCCATGGAGTAAATACATGTAAATACTTTATTCTGCTTGTGTGTGTGTGTGTGTGTGTGTGTGTGTGTGTGTGTGTGTGTGAGAGAGAGAGAGAGAGAGAGAGAGAGAGAGAGAGAGAGAGAGAGAGAGTCTGTATATATTCCAACAAAGAACTGTCATAACACAAGTCATACACCTACACAAAGGGTACACACAAACAAAACTTTAAAACAAGAATTGCTGCTGACTCCCCCCCCCCCCCTTATAGGGCTGTTTTCTGCTGCCAACTCACAGGACTTGTTTCCCTTGAATTTGGCTCTGGAGTGACATTTTTGTTTGTTTGACCAGAACACAGTGAATACAGGTGGGAAAACACACTTTAGATATTGGAGCAGATGGAACATACATTTTAACTCATGCGGTGGAAAACAAATGCCTAGGAAGCTGTAGTTAATTTGTGGGACTCCCTGCCCCAGGATGTGGTGATGGCTGCCAACTTGGAAGGTTGTAAGAGGGGAGTGGGCATGTTCATAAAGGATAGGGCTATCCATGGCTGCTAGTCGAAATGAATACTAGTCATGATGCACACCTATTCTCTCTAGTATCAGAGGAGCATGCCTATTATATTAGGTGCTGTGGAATACAGGCAGGACAATGCTGCTGCAGTCGTCTTGTTTGGGGCTTCCTAGAGGCACCTGGTTGGCCACTGTGTGAACAAACTGCTGAACTTGATGGGCCTTGGTCTGATCCAGCATGGCTTTTATTATGTTCTATATACCGTATATACCCATGTATAAGCTGAGGTGCCTAATTTCTCCCCAAAAATGGGGGAAAATTAGGCACCCGCGTATAAGCCAAGGGTCGGCTTATAACCCCTCCCCCCCCGCAGGCTTACCTGACAGGGCTCCCGGCGAAGGCAGTGGTGGCAGTGGCGGCCCCCCCGCAGGAGGCTTCCAGGGCGGGGGGAGCCAGGCGCGTTCGGCGGCGGCGGCCACGCGGCCTTGCAGCGGCCGCAGGAGGCCCTCACAGGGCGCTCCTGGCCAGGGGAAGCCGCATGGGCCCGGCAGCGGCGGCGGCGATGGCGGCGGCGGTAAGTTTCCCCCTCCCTCCTCCCTCCTCCCCTTCCCTACCCTATTGACCCGCGTACAAGCCGAGGCCGGCTTTTTCAGCCCTTTTTTTGGGCTGAAAAACTCGGCTTATACGCAAGTATATACGGTAAGCCAAAAGCATGCAGCACATAGCCAGACCAACCTTAGCAGCAGAGTCTGTGCTTTACATGCAGCAGGTCCTGAGCTCAGCACACACCATCTCCAATGTGGCAAGACTAGGAAAGGTCTGAGTCCCTTTTGCAAACCATGGCCAGTCACATGGCTTCATGGACTAATGATGAGTTGGCTGAAGGCAGCTTCCTGTATTCCTGCATTACAGACTTTAATTTTTGTGAGCCCGTTGCCACCAAGGTCATATAACAGCCTTAAAGAGAAACAACTCTGCCATTGCAGGACATGAGGGAAATTGTTGCATTCCTGCTGCTTGTATTGTGGCACATACAGCCAGGGACCATACCATGTTTATTTTTTAACAGTGATTTGCTTGAAATTCAAATGCAGTTTATACCTCCACCCGGAGACAGCAAGATCAATAAAGTTTTAAAAAGCACCTCTTTTATAAGTTAATATTTTTGTGTTAAGTGCATAGGCAGGCAGAGGGTGAGGGGGCAGCTGCACTGAAAGCAACGTGAGAACTTTTGTGCTCAAAGTATTTGCAATGAGAGCATGAACTAACACAGTTTAGACATCATGTGTAACCACATTTTATGTTAACTATACTTAGTGTGTGAAGCCAGAATTCAAATCACATAAGTAGGGTTGCCAACCTCCAGGTACTAGCTGGAGATCTCCTGCTATTAAAATAGATTTCCAGCCGATAGAGATCAGTTCACCTGGAGAAAATGGCCACTTTGGCAATTGGACTCTATGGCGTGGAAGTCCCTCCCTTCCCCAAACCCTGCCCTCCTCAGGCTCCGCCCCAAAAACCTCCCACCAATGATGAAGAGGGACCTGGCAACCCTACACATAAGATAATTCGAATCCTGATTATCTTCAGGAAATGGAGGCTCCATTGCCCTTTTTTCTGTAACCTGGGAAGGTTTTGCAAGGGAACAAGCCAGAATCCAACCGGGATTAAGCCAGGATGTCTGCATTCAGATATCATGCAAAACCACAGGAATAACTGAGGTTAACCAGCTTCCAATTCTGGCATCATGGTTTGATGAGCCCTAACCTGTGGTTTGTGGCATCGCCTACATTCAGACAACCATTTAACCATGGTTAGTTACCACACTTTCATGTGATATCTGACTCTGCTGTCAAATTTTGACTCATATGTCAAAGTTATGCCTAGTCTGCAGTTTGCTAAACAGATCATACTGATCAGAGTGACAGCTAAGTCATGTGATGAGGCTGGTCTGATCCAGTTTGTACAGCCAGGAATGGGGATTTCCAGAATGACTCATCTCAGGTGAACTGTGATTGGTCATGAATGTGTATATAAGTCTGTATAGTGAATGTGAGTTACCTATTGCCTGAAATATATATGCTGGCGGAGCATGCTGATGCTCAGAGCTGTGAATGTTAACAGCCAAAGGACTCTGTGTAAATATTGTAAATAAACTGTACATAGCAGAACTGCGTGGTGTGAAGTTGCTACCAGGTAAACTCCTGAAGTCCAGACAAGCTGTGCGCGACAGGGTTATGGGCCCAGATAGACTGCGCTGAGAGCTGGAGGTTCTATTGGAGTTGGTGAGCTACTGCCGTGAGTTGCTGCTGTGAGCGGTTTGGATATCTACAGAGGCCAGCGACGCTGAGGACCTTGATGTACAGTCTGAAGACGTTCAGTTGTTTCTGACAAGGAGTCGGAGGAGGAACCAGGGGAGGATAATCAGCTACTGCCGGTGAACGAAGATATCATGGCGCAAGCTGTTTCTGCCCTGCTGGTTGTTAAACTGACCGCAGATAACTATGCCGTGTGGTCTCTGCGAATGGAGCATTATCTTAAGCGTGAGTCATTGTGGACGTATGTGGATTCTCCCCCACAAGCTCCCACGCCTGAGGAAAGTTTAAAAGACCAGAACGCATTGGCTACGTTGATATTAAGTGTTGCTGATGACCAGTGGTGCATGTGGCGGGACAGGGGTCAGCTAAAGATGCCTGGAATCGCCTCAAGGCTGTATATGTGCAAGACACAGCTGGATCTCTTATTTCCCTGATGAGAAGGATTTATAGAAAGACTATGGAGCCAGATGAGAGTGTTAGAGCTCATTTGAATACCTTAGCCACGTATTTTCAACTGCTGGCTCAGAGGGGAAAGCAGATTTCTGACCAGGACCAGGTGTTTATAGTTTTAAGTTCCCTGACGGAGCGTTTCGACCCACTTATCTCAGCCCTTGAATCTGTGGATGCAGCAAAGTTGACCTTGCAGTATATCACAGGGAGATTGTTACAGGAAGAGGCGCGATATACGCAGGGGGAGTTGGCAGTCGGCCAGACCGGGAGCTGTGCCAAGCATGAGATAAGGAAGGATACAAGCCTCAGCTGTGAAGCAAGTAAGCCTATACCTGTGGCTTTACGTGTCAAGAAATGTTACAGATGTGGGAAAGAGGGACACATTCAAAGATTTTGCCCTGCTGCAAGGAAATACAGAGAAGGAAAGAAGACTCAAGTTGTGACCAAACAGCAAGCTACGCTGGTGAGAGTGAGTCCAGACTCCCTGAATGACTCTTGGATAATTGACTCAGGAGCTTCACAAATATTTGTGAGGGAGGAAAGGCTACTAATGAACTCACATCAATCGGCGTTAGGTCATGTAAGTTTGGCAGATGGACGTTCTGCAACTGTTTCCTGTGAAGGAAGTGTAATGTTTGGAAGTTTAAACCATACATTCAATTATGTGCTTTGTATACCCTCTCTTGAGAGAAACTTATTAAGTATAAGTGCACTAGATTCTGCTGGATTCAGTGTGACTTTCAGAAATAAGTGCTGTAATATTCTCAAAGGTGATAAAATTATGGCAGTGGGGAAATTGAAAGATAATGTGTATGTGCTAGAGAACATGGCAGGTAAAGCACAAACAGTGTTAAATAAAAACCCTCACCATAAATGTATACATTTGCTACATAGAAAACTCGGCCATGTGGGCTGGGGTACCTTGAATAAAACTCTTGCCCTGCTGGGCAAAGAGAAGGTTGAAGGGTGCAAAACATATCTGGATTGTGATGTGTGTAAGCAAAGTAAGTCCAAAGCACACCCAGTTGCACCAAGGAGTGACAGAGTAACAAAAACCCCTCTATATCTTGTTCATAGTGATCTGGTAGGCCCTTTCCCAGACAGTATATCTAAAAGAAAATATCTTCTTCTTTTGATAGATGATGCCACAAGGTTCACATGGGTGTATCCCATAGCAAAGAAGTCAGAGGTGTGTGATACTATAAAGATGTGGGCTAACAATGTGCAAAGGCAATTGGGGCATAAAATTTGTAAGTTCCAAAGTGATTTTGGGGGTGAGTACATGTCTGGAGAAATGGCTCATTCGTTTAAGACTCAAGGTATTGAACATAGAATTGCTAATGTATCCATGAGTCAAGAAAATGATGTTGCAGAGAGAAAGGGAGGAGTACTGCAAACAATGATAAAATCAATGCTACTTGATGCTGGATTGCCAAAAATGTTCTGGGCTGAAGCGGCAAAAAATGCTTGTTATATATCAAATAGAATTTGGACAAGTGCCACAAATAACATTCCATACAAGGCTTTGTATGGGAAAGATCCCAGTTTGGATCATATCAGGATATTTGGCAGTAAAGCATGGGTTAACATACCACTGAAACAACGTAGGAAAGGTGGTGAAAGAGCAAAAAAGTTGACATTCCTGGGGTATCAGACAGGAATGAAATCTTACCGTTTTGTAAATAACCAAAATGCATTAAGTTTCAGTCGTTCAGCTACATTCTGTGAGGATGCAAATTGGCCTAAGATACATGCAAACCAATTACCATCTACAGTACTGTTACCTCTGAATGATGATTCTGAAAACATGCCAGAAGTGAAACAGGAGGTACAGTCACCAATACATGCAGACTCTGAGAGTGTGCAAAGTGCAGATCAGAGAGTAGTGCCAAGAGTGTCCTCTAGATCTACAAAAGGTATTCCACCTCAAAGGTATGGTGTAACTGCTAACCATGTGTTTGTTAAAGTTCCAACTGATTACAATGATGTGTTAAGTCTAGCCTCAGAAGAGAAAAATGCTTGGCTGCAAGCCATGGAGGCGGAATATAACTCATTGGTGTCAAATGAAGTATTTTCCTTATCTGAATTGCCGGCAGATAAGAAAACTCTGAGTTGCCGTTGGTTGTACAGACTCAAAACCTTGCCAAATGGGAATGTTAAATATAAGGCAAGATTAGTTGCGAGGGGATTTACGCAGGTGGTTGGACAGGATTATTATGAATCATTTGCCCCCACGATTCGCATGGAAACAATAAGAGTTGCATTAACTAAGGCTGGAGCAGAAGGAATGCTAGTTGATCATTTTGATTTCGATACTGCATATCTGAACGCACCTATTAAGGAAGAGTTATATCTTGATCAAATACCAGGGTTCAAATGTCAAAATGCCAAAACAGTGTTAAAATTGCACAAGGCATTATATGGCTTAAAGCAATCAGGACATGCATGGAATATGTGTATAAAAAATGCTTTAACCACAAAAGGGTTTAAGCAGAGTGTGTCTGATCCATGTCTGTATCAAGTGGAAATATGTAAACAAACCTGTTATTTATTACTTTTTGTGGATGATGTATGTTTAATGTACCACAACAAGGAACAGTTGAAATGGGTTATGCAGACCATACAGGAAATGTTTAAAATGAAACATCTAGGCCCTATTAAGAATTACCTAGGGGTGCAAGTCTCCAGAAATGAGAATGGTTGGTTTGAACTAAGCCAGGAGACTGAAATGTTTGAATACTGAAAGATGTCAATACTTGAAGAAATGGCTGTGTTTAACAAACGTTTGACTAGGGAGGCGTGTCAACATATGTCAAAGTTATGCCTAGTCTGCAGTTTGCTAAACAGATCATACTGATCAGAGTGACAGCTAAGTCATGTGATGAGGCTGGTCTGATCCAGTTTGTACAGCCAGGAATGGGGATTTCCAGAATGACTCATCTCAGGTGAACTGTGATTGGTCATGAATGTGTATATAAGTCTGTATAGTGAATGTGAGTTACCTATTGCCTGAAATATATATGCTAGCGGAGCATGCTGATGCTCAGAGCTGTGAATGTTAACAGCCAAAGGACTCTGTGTAAATATTGTAAATAAACTGTACATAGCAGAACTGCGTGGTGTGAAGTTGCTACCAGGTAAACTCCTGAAGTCCAGACAAGCTGTGCGCAACAAACCTGTGGTTTGTGGCATCGCCTACATTCAGACAACCATTTAACCATGGTTAGTTACCACACTTTCATGTGATATCTGACTCTGCTGCTAAGGTTGGTCTGGCTATGTCAGCCAGGCAAGATGGGCAAGATTCGAGTAGACAGACAAGCTATGTAGCCTTCCTGTTATCCTAGCAAGATTGAAACACCTCTCTTTATTTCATTGATTTTTCAGTTTATAACAAAGATGATGGATAAGGGAAAGTGGAATAAAGTAGTGTGGAAATTTGCATGTGCATAGCATTTGCATGCCAATTTCAAACACTGGATTTTTAAAAAAACAATGCCTCCCCCCCTCCCATCTTGGAGGCTGCTGCTCGTAATTTGAGAACAAACTGCAATCCATACAGTGAGGCGATTAAGACCTGTGTAAGACCAAAAGGTTACTGTGTATGGATGAAGCCAAACTGTCAGGTGAGGCGTGCCTATGCATCTGTGTTCCAGTTGCTATGCCTACAGGGCTGGTTTAATCACAGCAACTAAAGCTGAGCCATGGGGCGCATGACAGTCAGATTTCCAAACAAGTGTGATAAAACAAAGAGCGCGGGAAGCAGAAATGCTGTCAACAACCTAGCCTGTGAGACCCGGTGAATAGATTGCTGGATCTGAAAAATCTCTGCTACAATCCCAAAAGAATCATAGACTTTCCAAATGGACTTGATCCAACCAGTTATTCAATGATTTCTTACCACTTGTAAGAGTCTGTTCAAAACTGGTATGTATATTCACACATATATGCTAGCTATAGCTAACTTCCCTTCCTTCTTGCAGCTTTAGATATTCCTCTGAAATATGGCAATAAGAGTAATGACTACCTATATTGCACAATTGTAAAGATGAATGAGTTCAGAAATGTAAAGCAATTTGTGCATTCCAAGCACTATTTAAATGAATAATATTAGGCAGTAAAATAGGTCTTTATGCTAGTGAAAATCATGAGAAGTTCCAGCATAATTAATAGCATTAACATCCATGAGAATGTGTAACGACATTAAGACACTTTAGGTAGAGAGATCCATTTGTAAAAGCTGAGTTAGATCAGTGATTCATAGAGATTATTTATAATAGCAAAGATATATGATCACTCCTAGTCATATATTAGTTGAACATACATTTTAACTCATGCGATGGAGCTCTGCGTAGATTTGTGGCAGGATTGCTCACATTTTTCATTCCTCTTTCCCAAAATATATTTTGAATGAAATATGCTTGAGAGTTTTCTCAGTATAGGTGGAGAATGCCATGACTAAATATGAAAAACTCCCTGCCCATGGACATCTAGAATGTCAGGGAGAAGGGTTGTAATCAAGTTTTCAATATGCAAAACATAGCGTATTTTTATTTAACTGAGGAGATACATACAATGCATAGTAAATGACTTCCTCAGGAGTCAGGGCATCTCTGCACATCACTTTTGGCCTGGTTTCTGAATTAGTTCTAGGTTTTTATAGTTTTTTTTGGCTGATGCTAATCTGTAAACCACTTTGACCTTCTTGGCTACAACGGGATATATATGTTTGTTTGTTTGTGTGTGTGTGTGTGTTTGCTTGATAAAAGCATTTCTACCCCACCTTCCATTCTAATACAGAGCCCCAAGGTGGACCACAATAGATTTCAAACTTTATAAACATACCATGTCTAAAATGTTCAAGCAGATAAAATCCATTTTAAAGAGAATAAATGTAGAAAAGCCTGCACTTTGAAATACAATAAAATTGCCCTTGCAGTCAGTAAAAACACAGATAAAGCAGTTCAATATCCAGTGTGTATGAATGAAAAGCCTTCTCAAAGAGGGCTGTCTTCAGCATATGATGAAAAATCCAAAGAGATGCAGCTGGTGGACTTCTTTTGGGATGGCATTGTGAAGTTGCAGCGTTATTATCGTATTTCTGTCTGTGGAGGTGCACAGATTGCAAAATGCAAAATATATGTGATTCTGTGCAGCATCTTGCAGAAAATGTCCACCAGTCATCTTACTGGGTAGATAAAGCTGTGTCTGAGAAAAAGATTAAATGGACATAAATCTGACATGAGGAACATACATTCTAAAATATCCAGCATGTGAACATTTTCACTTCCCTGGTCATTCTGTCAGAGACTTTAGAGTAGCCATTCTAACATCTGTATTTGGACATACACACACACACACACACACACACACACACACACACACACACACATATATATATATATATATATATATGAGCACATGAAGCTGCCTTCTACCCAGGCTGGCAGTGGCTTTCCAGGGTCTCAGGCAGATATCTTTTGTACCACCTATTATTTAATCCAGGGATGTGGAATGGTACAGTATAGCCCTATCTCATCAGATCTCAGAAGGTACGTAGGATCAGTACTTGGATGGGAGACCACCAAGGTAAGTGCTTTATCACTTACCTTGAAAACCCTATAGGGTCACTATATGTCAGCTGTGACTTGACAACACTTTACACACACACGACTTGATCCTTTCAACTGGAGATGCCAAGGATTGAACCTGGGATCTTGGACACATAAAGCTGCCTTATACTGAATCAAACTCTTGGTCCCATCAAGTTCAGTATTGTCTACTCAGGCTGCCATCAGCTCTCTCAGGTCTAAGGAGTCTTTCACATCACCTACTACCTGGTCCTTTCAACTGGAAGTGCTGGGGACTGAACCTGGGGACTGAACTTGCAAATCTGTTCTTTACATGTTCTTTAAACTCTTGAGGAATGTTGTTTTGATTTGTTGTATTTTGGCACTACAAATGTTTTGATGTTTTCTTTAGCTTTATTCTAATTTTAAATATTAACAATTCATGGTCTGTTCCACAATTGGCTCCTGGTCTTGTTTTAGTATAGAGAAAAGATCTTCTCAATCTTCTGCTTCTGATTATGTAATCTGATTGATTTCTGTATTGGCCATCTGGTGATGTCCATGTATATAATCGTGTGTGCCTGAAACATGTGTGAAATGAACAACTTGTGTTCACAGAATTCTATGAGTTGCACTCCTGCTTCGTTTCATGATCATAGTCCACATTTTCCAACAATATTTGATTCTACTTTGTTTCCCACATTTGCATTCCATTCACCTGTGGTTATCAGCACATCTTGTTTAGCTGTATGATCAATTTCTTCCTGGACACTTGAATAAAAACCTTTCAGTTTCTTTCTCTTCAGCATCTGTAGTTAGGGTGTAAACTACAATGATGGTTATGTTGATTGTCTTTTCATGAAGTCTGATTTATATTGTTCCCGCATGACATATCCTTATTAGTGAATATGTTTTGTAAGAGTCTAGTGTAAATATTCTACCAGCTGATTTTCCTAGTCTGCAGGTAACCAGTTCCACTGACATCTACGAATGGAAACACATGTTTTATAAATTAAAAACAAACAAAGCTTAGTCTACAAGATGCAAGTAGATTTTCTTAATGTTATTGTCTATACAAACTAACTAGAGAGCCAGTGTGATGCAATGGTTAAATTGTTGGACTAAAATCTGGGACAATCAGGTTTGAATCCCCATTCTACCATTGAAGCTTTTTGGGTGGCCTTGGGCTAGTCATGCACTCTCAACCTAATCTATCTCACAGGGGTGTTGTGAGGATAAAATAGAGGAGAGGAGAACTATGTAAGCCACTTTGGGTTCCCATTGGAGAGAAAGGGAGGAGAGTAATGAAGGAAATTATTAAATAATAAATAAACATGGCTACACTTGAATAATTATTTAAATGAAGGAGTTCATAAATAACAGTTCTAAGGGCTCTTTTTGCTATTCAAATATTTTTCACTCAGAATGTTTCTTTCCAAAATACATTTTATGATCTAAGAAAGAAAAGAATGCAAGAATAGAAAGAAGGAGGGGTGGGGGACTTCAGGCTGCCTTTCAATTTTGTTGGGCTCAGAAGAACAAAGGCACTTCTAAGTTGCTTTGTAGTTGGCCTCTCTCTGGAAATTTGGCTTGTTTTTTGAGCTAAGAGATGAGCTATATAACTTGACAGTTGCTGATGTCAAATTTTTGTCAAGTGACTGAATACTGTTATTGGGGGCAGAGATCATTCTCTCTCTCTCTCATAAACCATCAAATGTCCTCCTAAGGACAGTGAACATTAGATTTCAATTCAGAAGACGATTTCATATTTTACCAAATGAAATCTTGCTGACAGATATCTACATTAGCTAAAAGCAGATCAGAGAAATTCATAGAGCATATTTTTGTTGCTGAGAACTAGCCACAATAGCTACATTGAACCTCCAGATTTAGAGGTTATGTATCTCTGAATAGCAGTTTCAGGGACTTGCTTGTTGGACTTGCCTCTATGACTTGCTTGTTGGCTTCCCAGAAACATCTAGTTAACCACTGTGGAAAACAGGAAATTAGATTAGGTGAAAAGGGGGTTAATCTAGCAGAGCTCTTCATATGTTCTTAGGGTCCCAAATCATTATGTCCAGCAGTGGCATCAGACTTTATGAGGTAGAGGTAACAGGAAGTATGGATCACTTATATTTCCATCTAAGATCTGAGTATAAACTACTGGAGACATCAAGAGATCTGTGAATAGGTCTTCAGAGGTTTTTTTTTTAACATAGTAAATTGCAGCTATGAGAGGTGCCTGATTTGGACAGAGAAAACCCAGTGCAGACCAGTTAGGCAGGCATTAATGGCTGTTCAGCACAAACTGAACAAAACTGCATGATCAACTCACATCTGACCAACATGGCAAGTTTGACCATCAAACAGTTGTGAGATTCGCTGCATCAATGATTGCTAGATGCTACAGAGGAGAAAGGAGAAGAAGGTACAGGGTTGGTTTTTGGGTGTGTCAGAGATGAGTGTAGCCAAGGGATCAGATTATAGAGAGGTCTGATATGCTTCGCCTACTCTTGTGAATATGTATTTAAAGTAGTTTTAGATCTTGGATAAACTTAAGCATTTTGATTTCAACAAATATTGATTATCCTTCTGTGCATCACTCTTATTTGCTAATAAGCAACCTTTCCAATGACAGTTCGAGTTTATTCTAATTATCTGAATGCTTCCTTGTGAGGAAAACAGCCTTTGGGTTTTCATTGTTTACTTTCTTGTAGCCCTCTTCCTCCTGGATGAATTGCCAAGGCAGCAAAGAAGAGTTCAGCAGTCCAGCTTTCCTTCTAGGAAATTTCCTTTCAGGGAAATGAGATTATTTTAGTACTAAACAACTGGGACATTGCTAAATCTTTACCTTACATGGCATTTCAGTGACTCTTATTACAAGTTCAAATCTTGTCACAAATGCAAATTTTAGCTAGCAATCAGCAAATGAGAAGAATACAGTCTTTTAAATTCTGATTTGCATAGCACAGGGAATGAAAGCTATGAATATCAAAAGGTTAACAGCAGATTTCCATGCAGCACAGATTTCATAATTTGAAAGCTCTTTTGGTATATGCAAGGCTACAATAGTTCTCAGTGCCACTTCATGGTTGTCCATTGAAAACACCTGGACTAGACATCCGGTACAGGCTGGCTTGAGGCAAGATGTCTCTCAGGAATTCTCTTCCTGAGAGGCTCCAAGAAACATTCAATTAGGGGTGAAAATCAACACCTCACCCCGGCTCTAATTAGGGAACCGGGGAGCAGGAATTCCTCTGCAGCCACGAAGGGTGGTTTGACTCCCATACCCTCTGAGAGTGCTTATAAGCCTCCTGGAGATATGGATGTTGTCCCACGGGCATTTGAGAGGATTACCATCGCCATGAATGGCTTCTTGGCTTGAGGCTTCAACCTCCTTTATCTGTCAACACCACGGAACAATTTTATTGCAATGAGACCCTCAACATCCAACACCTGAGTAAGTCACAAGAACTCTTTTGGTTTTACCTTGATTCCAATGACTTGAAAGATTGATATAATCATTACTGCAATCCGCACCTCTCCGCCCAGAATATAAGCGACTTTGAAGCTTTAAAAAGACTATAGTTAAACGGCAGGAGCCTTATCTATCTGATCTTTACTTAGACAAAACAAACGGGATGTTTGAAAGACACTCTAGCTACCAATCAGACGCCGAGGTAAAAGGGGTGGGAGTGAACGGGATAAATTCCTTTGGAGCTGACGTCCTTCCGATCTAAGACGTCCTTCCTACCTCATTGGTGTCAAGGTCAGGACTATGGACAGCAGGCCAAAATTGCTGGGGACAAGAAGCATGTGAATTACCAGGCAGTGAAACATAGCGAGGAACAACCCAAGGGTCAGAACCATGGAAGAATCCTCTCCACTGCTGAGTGATGTTGCCTCAGTGTCCTGCAGCTCTTATCAACCTGCACATAAAGAGAGGCAGGAAGCATGACACCCTTACTCTCCATGCAATAGGTGCAAAGGCAGTAAAAAATGGGAGATCCAGTAGGAGGAAGTATTCAAAAAATCTTACAAATCCCAAAGATATAGCCATGTTGTTAGAAATAAACATGAGTCTCATGACATCTTAAAGACTGACACATTTCCATCCTAGTATAAGCTTTCCTAGACTACAGCTCACAAGAATGTGCTAGCTTTCAGGTGCCACATGATTTTTGCTTGCTAAATCTTACAGTACATCTAGTACAATATATCAGCAGGAAAAGAGGAAGAGGAAGACCCAACAGGAGATGGATTGACTCAATAAAGGAAGCCACAGCCTTCAATTTGCAAGATCTGAGCAAGGCTGTCAAGGATAGGACATTTTGGAGGACTTTCATTCATAGGGTCGCCATGAGTCGGAGGCGACTTGACGGCACATAACACACACACAGTACAATATATACTATACAAGGACAATGCTGGCATATAGATTGATCAATATCAATTCCTTCTTGAGACTATGAATCATGCTTTCATCCTGGCAGAGTGCTAGCACAGTTCTACTAAAATAACTGTATCTGATGATACCAGCAAAAAATCTGTATCTGCAGCTCATTCAGCATCAAGCGAAAGATGAAATAATAATAAATGCAGCACGGGCAACAAGTGCTCTTATGTAGTTTATAGCAATAGTGAAAGCCCTCCTGCAATCACAGTATGGTTTTCTGGACAAGACTCTTGAAATTGCATATAGAAAGCACTAATCATCATGCAGAAAAGTCAAAGCTGTTTGGCTGAAAACATATTAACTGTTTCTGCTCACTTATTCCCAACCAACGAGACCATGTGATTAGAGAACAGCGATCTTTTCTTACTTTTTTTTCTCCTCTGCCCCTAATTGGGCATGCAGCACAGAAACGGGAGTGAATTGTGAAGAGCTGTGCTGGTCTATGACTGTTTTTAATAAAGATTGAAGATAGAGTGTCACGACACCTCATGCGAATGCTGAGTGAGAGAGAGAGAGAGACTGCTTGTCAAAATGTTTGTTTGGAGTTTTGTATTGTCTTCCGTTAGTCCCCTTTACTTATATTACCTCAGTGGGAATGAGACACCAGAGGCTTTTCAAGTTAACAATCAAATAACAGAGATTTATTGAACACTGTACATACAAGGGAGAGATTTGGAGGGGAAACTGTGGGTTAGGAAAAGCATAGAACCAGCTAGTTTAAGTTTCATTTCAGAGAAGGTATAGATCTTAGATGGCTTAGATCAGTGTTTCTCCACCTTTTTCCAACTGTGGCCTCCTTCCGACTTTGTTTCCTTCCTATGGCCCCCCTGTCCTACCGGTAGAAAGGTTGCTGTTTAAATGTTTTGTTTGTAAATAGCCAAGGAACAAAGAAGCATAAACAGCCACTCAAAATGCACACATGCAATTCTTATTAGGTAAAGGTAGTCCCCTGTGCAAGCACCGGGTCATTTCTGACCCATGGGGTAATGTAACATCCCCACGTTTACTAGGCAGACTTTGTTATGGGGTGGTTTGCCGTTGCCTTCCCCAGTCATCTACACTTTACCCCCAGCAAGCTGGGTACTCATTTTACCGACCTCAGAAGGATGGAAGGCTGAGTCAACCTTGAGCCGGCTACCTGAAACCAACTTCCGTTGGGATCGAACTCAGGTCTTTTGCAGAGCTTTTGACTGCAGTACTGCAGGTCTTTTGCAGACCTTTTGACTGAAGTACCGCAGCTTACCAATCTGTGCCACGGGGCTCTTTTGCAGTTCTTATTGGGAAACTGAAATGTACAGAGTCCAAAGGAAGCAGAAGACCTGGTGTGTTGCCAAGACCAGAGACATGAATATTGTTGAGACCATATTTCTATAAAGAATGGTTTGTAAGACTTGCATGTGTGGAGGAGAATAAATGGGTAGCACTTATGTGCAACAGGTCAAACTTGCCTAGAGTAAAAGGTATGGGGTTGAGCTTGTCTGCCAATCCAACCCAAGTGCAAGTGGGTTGGATAGGCAGACAAGATAGCTCAGGGAAAACTCCACATACAAATCCCAGCGAAGATAGGGGTAACACCAATTTGATTTGTACTCCCTTCCTATCGGGTAACAGGAATCTCTACCTTAATAGAAAGCTGATTCCTGGGAAACCACAATGTACCATCGTGGAGAAGGAAGAATGTCTAGCCATGGTATGGGCCTTAACAAAACTAAATTGGCTATTGTTTCAACTTGTTGCACTGGAGTCTGTTGTGCCAGGTCTTTACCTTTGAAAGTGCTTATATAAAAGGACGGTAGAAGAAGAAGAACGGTTATTTAAATAAGTGTAGTGTGTAAGTATTCTGTTGCAATGTTTAAAATGTGTTTATTGCAGGATTTTCTTTCCCGAGGAGACAATAAGCTGTAATTCTTACACAGTTTAGCATATGGTAATGTATGTAAAATGTAAAATGAATATGGTAAATTGTGTATTTAACTGTCTTAAATAGGTAAGGAGAATATAATAGCTGATGTACTCTCCAGAAAAATAACATAATGTACAGTGTTGTAACTGAAATGTTTATGCTGAGAATGTAATGAAAGTTAAGTGTGTAATTGGTTCTTGTAGGTTATCCGGGCTGTGTAACCGTGGTCTTGGAATTTTCTTTCCTGACGTTTCGCCAGCAACTGTGGCAGGCATCTTCAGAGTAGTAACACTGAAGGACTGTCCTTCAGTGTTACTACTCTGAAGATGCCTGCCACAGTTGCTGGCGAAACGTCAGGAAAGAAAATTCCAAGACCACGGTTACACAGCCCGGATAACCTACAAGAACCAATGAACTCTGACCGTGAAAGCCTTCGACAATAAGTGTGTAATGTTTATGACTGAAAAAGTTTTAAAGGTTAACAAAGTTTGCATGCGCACGCATTGCACAGAAGAGGCCTGAAATAACCTCACCTTCAGCAATGATCTCAAAGGGTGGGATATATGACAGACAAATAGTTAAGCTCAGAGAAAAAGGAGTGGGCGGAGTCAAGGAGCTTACACTCTCTCAGCTCTGAGGGAAAGAAAGGGATTCTGAGATTGGTAACCTGCGAGAGAAGAAGTGTGTTTGACTCTGGGAACATAAGGGTTCTGTATAGCCTATGATGGTGGAGAACAAATCCTGTGGAGTGACAGGAGGAGACAAAGAGGAAAAGGGCCCTTTCTCAAGGGGAAGGAGGAGGGAATAGGCTTGGAAGGAGGGAATAGGCTTGGAAGGAGCCACTCCAGTTACAGGGTGTTGTTTTCTATATAATTGCCACAGAGGTGGGCTTTATCTTAGTGAGAACGGGAAGAGAGATTTAGGTAAATCTCCATACTTCTGTGTTTCTCTGGGGAATAGATATTGAATGGTCTCTCCCTTCCCTGATACCTAGGTGGCAGAGCCTGTGTAACACCATCTGTAAGAGTTCTGGGGAACAGAACTAAGTTTGTGAACAAAAAATTTAAGGAATGTAACTTGTGTAACATCTAAGCCAAATACAAACTAAGTTTTCTCTGAAGTAAATCTTGTAAATATATATCTATATCTATATATATGGTTTTATGCTTTCCCTTCAATACAGTTTCCCCTCAGAATCCATCTTTTGAATACTGGTTAATAAATTTATCTGTTTTCTTTGTTATTTTTAATAAGCCCCTGGTGTTATATTTTATTCTGAGGTAAAAGTTAAAAATGGGACTGAGGAGGAAAAATAAAACTCCAAACAAACATTTTTGAAAGTAGTCTCTCTCTCTCTTCCTCCCTCAGCACACTACCATGAGAGGGGTCGTGACAGTAGGCTATTGGAATATATTGCATGGATCCAGACTAGATGTTTCCACAGATGAAAAGATGGAATGCAATTTTTCTACAACCTGCAGCAGCCCCCAAAAAAACCCCACACACAATTCTGCCTTGGGGGTTCCCTCTCCCCCTGGGAAAAGGATTTAGGGGGACATTTGGGGCTGATTCAGGAGGGGATGGGTAGGAAAATCATGCTTTGTGGGTGCAAATATTTCTGCCCACAGAATTATTAATAGAATCCCAGAATCATAGAGTTGGAAGGGGCCATACAGGCCATCAAGTCCAACCCCCTGCTCAATGCAGGATCAGCCTAGAGCAGTGGTTCCCAACCTTTTTTTGACCAGGGACCACTAGGACTTTTTTGTTCGGTGCAGAGACCCTAAGGTTCAAAATAAAAATTCCGAGAATTTGAAAATAAACTTTAATCATAACTGTTAGTTAAACATTAAACTTAGAATAATATTTGAATATATATATTTTATAATAGAGAACTTTTAATTGAAAATATTAATTTATTATGGGTTTATAACTTTGTTTCGCGGACCTTAATTTAGTTCTCGCGGACCCCTGGGGGTCCACGGACCCCTGGTTGGGAACCAGTGGCCTAGAGCATCCCTGACAAGTGTTTGTCTAGCCTCAGCCTCTGCTTAAATACTGCCAGTGAGGGGGAGCTCACCCCCTCCATAGATAGTTGATTCCACTGTTGAACAACTCTTACTGTAGAAATTTTCCCCCTAATATCCAGCTGGTACCTCTCCACCTGCAATTTAAACCCATTATTGAAAGTCCTATCTTCTGCCAACAGGAACAGCTCCCTGCCTTCCTCTAAGTGACAGCCCTTCAAATACTTAAAAAGAGCATTAGTCTGGGTCCAATTCTATGTCACCACTTTAGGAATATGGGCCTTATTTTCCTAATTTGTATATTTAGTGCCCTGGCTCACGTGTTTCCTGGGCACTGCTCCCCCCACCCCCCATAGTGGAATAGTATGCTAACAATCGATCTCCATTACCCAGGTTCTCAATGGTATAACAGGACAGACCTTCCCTTCTTTTGGTGAAATTCTGTTTTATGCATTCTGTCATCTGCAGGGTATAAGAGAGAGAGAGTGCGCCCCTGCTTTTCAACTGTGCTAAGAGGAACATTGTCCTGAGTGATGCACGAATGAGAGCTAGGTTATCTAGTATACCTGGAGAACAGAAGATCCTCAGGTGGTTCAACTGTGGAAGACAGAAAGGTGCTGTCTGCAGGACATCACAAAAGCTATAATAATTTTTCGCACGTGAGATTTTCTAAGAACAAGAAAAGCCATGCTGGATTAGACCGAGGCCCATCAAGTCCTGCAGTCTATTCACACATTGGCCAACCAGGTGCCAATGAATCCACTTGCAGTTTTATTTATTTATTTAGAAGTCTTATCTCAGGTACTAATCGAGGTTCAACTTCTTATTCTGTCTGTTTTTATCTAAAGCTTGGGGAAACATTACTGTTTCTTGTACAATGTACAGCATTGCTTCTGATATGTACATCCCCCCCACCCGATGACCTAGCTTCCTTGTTTCTCTCCAAATCTATTTTCTTCTTATGAATTCAGTGCAGAGTTGGATTTGTCTGATTTCAGCAAAACGGCAGACAAATGTCAGCTCTCATTCCATCACCATGTAATGAGAACACGGAAAAGGACAAATAGGATTCTTGGCACTCTAGCTACAGGAAGAAAGAAATCAGGTTTGCAGTTCCCTCCAGTACCATCAGGGTTGAGTTGAAGTTAATTTCACTCTCTGTCTAGAGTTCATTCTGGGAAAGGATTCTGTTTCTCGTTTACATGAATGCTTCACTTATGACTTTTCAGCTACATTTTTATCTTTCTGACCTGGCTTTTCTTTGATTTTAACAGCCACCTCAGAAAGAAAATTTGGATCTATCAATATACTTGTAAAAAAACCAGTGAAAGGTGTTTAGAAACATTAGGGAGAAGCAATTATTTGTTTCTAGAAGATAGGGGAAGGGGGGAGGGGAAAGTAGAGATCCAGTGAATTTTGATATTTGAACTTATTATGTTCTAAGCTGTTGATCGGACGTGAGCCAATTGTGCAGCCTGTTCAGTTCATGTTGAACAGATACAAATGCCTGCCAAACAGTTTTTCATTTGGGCTTTTGCAAAACTGTGCATGCGCAAAGATGCTGCCAATTCAAACCAATCAGCAGCCATTAGGGTCACTACTTAGATGAACACCAAGGGGCCGGATTTTACTAACACACAGCATTTATTTATGACTCTTCCCATGATTTGTGGCTTACCTTATTGTCGACTGAAACAATAATTTGCTGAGTGCAGCACACACAGCAAGAATGGGAGGGGTAGCAGAAAATTGGGCTATATGAGAATACTTATACATTTTTAAAAAACTATTGCACTGTAATGCACTGTAATGCATGCTTAGGAAGGAATATACTGAAACAACCTGCTGAACAGCCTTAAGTAGGTTGATGAACAGTTGAACGATCACAGAAAAACCAGTTTCCTGTTTGCAACCAGTGAATATGATGTGAGCCGAATGACTGGGTGTTTGAGCATCCCTAGAGAAAAGAATGCCCAGAAAAATAAAAGCAGGTTAAATAGTTATACAATCTATGTGTCATGCATATGGTGCTTTCCCCCAAGTGCTCAGTTCACTTACATCTCAGAAATTGTTATGAAGATCAAGCATAGGGGAGTAGGGCTGTCGATTCGGTTCGTCCCGAACCAAAAAACAGCCGAATTTCCTCCGATTCGGCTGTTTTTCGGTTCGGGACGAACCGAACTCAAAAAAGGCGGGAAACGGGGGAGCCGAAGGTGCAGATCTATTCCACCCCCCGCGCGCCTTCAGGGGGCTCCCCTGAAGGTGCGCGGGGGGGGGGGGCTTTAAATAGATCTGTGCCTCCCGGCCGGGAGGCACATATCTATTCCACCACCACCCCTGCGCGCCTTCAGGGGGCTCCCCTGAAGGCACGGGGCCCCTTTAAACAGATTGGTGCCTCCCAGCCGGGAGGCGCAGATCTGTTCCACCAACACCCCCGCGCGTCTTCAGGGGGCTTCCCTGAAGGCGCGCGGGGGGGGGGGGCGAATTTTCCCCCGAACTCCGGATCTCGCCCGAATTTTGGGGATCCGAAGCAGGGGAGTTCGGACTTTGGCACGGCCTGAATCAAAACGGGCCAAATTTTACCGAATCCGAATTTTACCGAATTTTTTTTCAACAGCCCTATAGGGGAGAAAACGTACCAGGGTGAGGCAGTCTGGGTTGCAGGCACATGACCATTTATGGCTTGTGATATTTCAGAATAGTTGTGATGTTTCAGAAATAAAATAGAAGAATTTTGTTTCGTTGCTTTTTTGTAGTTGGTTTTGTAGATATGTGCTGTACAGTCAGTCTATCTATCTATCATCTATCTATCTATCTATCTATCTATCTATCTATCTATCTATCTATCTCTACACACATAATTGATGCATAAATAATATTGAGAAATGCATATGTTTTGCAGAACAATTAGTTGCAAGGAAGCAGAAAATGGTGTGAAAATAATGAAGCATGGGATTTATGCAAGGCAGCAGCATATCTGAAATGGAGATTTGGTGGTCTGCCCATCAGGGATGAGAAATTTTAAATAATTTTGAGACAATTTTTTTGTTTCTGTTTTTGCTTTTTGTTTGTGAATCATTTCTATTTTTTCTTGCCTATGCCAGATCAAAAAGAGGGCAATTCTGGATGGCTGTTACTATGTTTAGAATTGCTCTGTGTGTGGCTGATATTTCTAATATCCCATCAGAATGAAAAGGCCCTAAAAAGCTCTACCAACAAAATATTTGATGGTTGACCAGTAGGCTGGATTTCCTTCACTGACTATAACCTCAGCTTTCACCCAAGTAGGAAGCAAGTAAACAAATTCAGCACCATTTCCAGCTGTCGCCTATCTACCCTCCAACTCAGAAATGGGCTGGAAACCTCAGAAAGTAAATCATAGATACACAGTACTAAATCTGTAGAGACATCACAAAGAAAATATAAAGAATTGACCTGCAAAAGTACCAGAGCTCTTGCAATACTGTTTTAGGTGACAATGGTTTATTGTGTGTTTGTTGGCATAACCTGTTGAGAGGGAAGATTCAAGAAATATTCACTGGTAGATTTTAGGATTAAAATTATAACATGAATATTAAGAACTGTCTTGTGTATATATATTCATACAAAATCCTCAATATGTATTGGTATGTAGCATGAAGTCAATGATCTTAAAATAGGGTTGCCAGGTCCTCTTCACCACTGGTGGGAGGTTTTAGGGGTGGAGCCTGAGGAGGGCGGGGTTTGGGGAGGGGAGGGACTTCAATGCCATAGAGTCCAATTGCCAAAGCGGCCATTTTCTCCAGGTGAACTGATCTCTATCGGCTGGAGATCAGTTGTAATAGAGGAGATCTCCAGCTAGTACCTGGAGGTTGGCAACCCTATCTTAAAAAGGTAAAGGTAGGCCCCTGTGCAAGCACCGAGTCATTACTGACCCATGGGGTGATGCTCAGGAGAGTGTAAACTCTGCTTAGGGTTGCACAGTCAGTCATTTGTTGCTCAGCACCCAATGGGGCCTGTGCATGAGAACCTTCTGGTGGGTGATGCCTTTAGTTTCTGTGAGGGCCTCAGTATGCAAAGTTTGGTGGGATGAACTCCTTAGGAAAGGACTTACCTAATACAATAAGTTAATGTACTTGAAGACAACAGATCTCTTTCTGACTGTACAAGCCTATGATTTCAATCGTTAGTTTGAAGTACTTCTGTATAGGATCACATCACAAGGATTGGGTCTGGGAGAAAGATCCATGGCTGGATTAGGTAGAAGAGTGTCACAACCATCAACAGAATTTTTTGGAATCAGTTTTAGTATACTGTAGCCAAGCCCCAGCCACAAAGGAATTAATCTGCCAAATGGCTGAACTGACGTTGAAATTATTCAATTTGGTTGGGTTTTCAGCAGGGTTTGAGTGTTCCAGGTTTGCTGCTGAACC
Organism: Euleptes europaea; assembly: GCF_029931775.1. Classification (NCBI taxonomy): domain Eukaryota; kingdom Metazoa; phylum Chordata; class Lepidosauria; order Squamata; family Sphaerodactylidae; genus Euleptes; species Euleptes europaea. The sequence continues at coordinate 101,712,160 of NC_079312.1, read as the reverse complement.
TGATTCCTATTGGGATAGCTCAATTATGCCCTGCTAATTATCTCTAAATCATATTTATTTAACTTTAATGAACTTACATGGAGTCCCAGCATGCTAGATTAATTTCCTTAAACCCCAAAGTTCACCTTTGTTGTTCTTTCCTATTCAAATAGGAATTGGAAATGAGAGAAAGCAGATATTCAGTCGCTGGTATGTGAGGTGGTAGGGATTGATAGGCCTTTTAAAACACAGCATCTGCTGCCTTCAGTGATTCTCAATAGCAGACAATGGTAACAGAATACTAACTCTGTATGGATTGTAAGCAGTGAGAAGGGCATAGCCATTGTCCTTTCACAGATTATAAACTACATAATATAATTCATATTTAGAATGCTTAAATGTCTTGGTCCTACATACCTACAAGCATGCAAGGTTATGCATGCTTAATCTCTTCACCACTGGTGGGAGGTTTTTGAGGCAGCGCCTGAGGAGGGCGTGGTTTGGAGAGGGGAGGGACTTCAATGCCATAGAGTCCTATTGCCAAAGCAGCCATTTTCTCCAGGTGAACCTATCACTATGGCTGGAGATCAGTTGTAATAGCAGGAGAAGTCCAGCTAGTACCTGGTGGTTGGCAACCCTAGCTTAATCCCATGTTATTAAATGGAGCTTACTCTCAGATCTGAGTGCATAAGATTGCAGCCTGCAGTCATTTATGCATGGCTGTTTCCTTGCGGCCACCCCGCCGACTTCTTCGGGGCTTTGCTCTGATGATGCTTGCATTTTCTGACAGTCAGAGGTCGCTTCACTCTCCCAACACATTTCCGTGTGTTTTGGCCACATTTTCTGGATTTGTGTTCAGCCAGCATCCAGAAAACATGGTGAAAATGCGCGGAAACACACAGGGAGAGCGAGGCGACCTCTGATAGTCAGAAAATGCAAGCATCATCAAAGCAAAGCCCTGAAGTAATCGGTGGGGTGGCAGAAAGGAAACAGTCATGCTTAAGTGGCCTGAGAAAGCTCCCTGAATGAACCTGCAGTTTAAACCATCACCTGCCCATATGCTTGCAACATAAGAGTAGCAATTACTGTATTTTCACAAAACATTTAAAAACCTTGCTCAGTTCACCAGTTTCTCCCAAGTCAAATACCCACAATGACTAAACTGATGAATTGTGTGCAATTAAAAATAAACAGAATTTCAAATGGTTTTGCATTTGTGCAGTGGGTAGCATTCAATGTGTCAGCTGGCTGGGTAGCCACTGTTGGTGCTCAAAATGTACTGGCTTGTGTGGATTATAAGAGTCACTGTGGGCAGGCCATAATGATTGAAAATTAGTAACAGTGTATTTGCAAAGACAGATTAAGCCATAAACCTAGGCCAAGTATAAAAGGTCCCATATGTAAAGTAAGTAAAGGTCCTCTGTGCAACCACTGGGTCATTCCTGACCCATGGGGTGACGTCACATCCTGACGTTTACTAGGCAGACTTTGTTTAAGGGGTGGTTTGCCCGTGCCTTCCCCAGTCATCTTCCCTTTACCTCCAGCAATCTGGGTACTCATTTTATTGACTTCAGAAAGATGGAAGGCTGAATCAACCTTGAGCGGTCTACCTGAAACCAACTTCCATTGGGATCAAACTCAAATCATGAGCAGAGCTTGGACTGCAGTACTGCATCTTACCACTCTGCGCCACAGGGCTCCTAGAAAGGCCCCATAGCATTAGTAAATTTTATTTTTTTTTGTTTAGAGCCCCCTTATAAACTGAGGTCCTAAACTGCAGTTTATTTCACTTATGCACAAATCCAGTTGTGTGTATTTATCATGCTGTTGTATACTCAAACTCAAACTACAGTTCCCAAGTGGCAGTGCAAAAAGGCACAAAACATTGAAATCTGAATCAGAACACTTGATGACTATGAAGATGCTCCGTTTTGGGAGTCAGGCAAACAAACTGCTTAAAGGTAGAATACTTGAGAGCGAAGCCATGCAGCTATTCTCACCTCCAATCCAGCAGGATTGAGACAGCCTAGGAAAGCATCTCCTTTACAAGTTCTTATTTTGTTTTCTCTGAGGGAGGTTGACCACATAGTAGATAGGACAGGGACAACCATGGAAAGGAAGCACAAGAACATGCATGCACAGAACATATGCAATGCAATATGGAACATTTTGAGTGTTCATTAAAAAGCAAACAATTTCTCAAGTGTTTGAAGACATTATGTGCAATGATCAAGTTGCAATTCAAAGAAGAGGAATGTTTGAACACCACTGTATGGGATGGGGAAGTCATTTATAGTAAGAAGCAGGGCTTGGGGTTCTAGAATGAGCATAAATACAATTTATGCCAAGCTACAGTTGCTGAACACAGCGCCTCTGATCTACAAATATGTGCTATAAAATATGCATGATTTCAAAGTACAAACATCTTTACTAATTCCTCCTTCCAACATCTCTTCAGAGTTCTGTGGGACTAATAAAATATTTTTGATGTTCCTAATGACCTCTTGGTTAGATGTGGGAAGGGTTGGCTAAATGTCTATTTGTTTCTAGTTCTGAAAGTTGGAAAGTTCAGTCTCATAGCAGATCAACAATTGTGTGACTTAAGACTCTAAAAAGCACACTATCCATCAAATGTGAAAAGCCATGTGCTTGGTTCCCAAGTCAGAGTTAGGCCTTATCCAGATGGCACTTTCCCAGTCTCCTCATTTATGATACTGTACAGTCAAGAGCACAGGAAGCATCCAAGGAAAAGACACACACTCCTGTGACAAACACACAAGTCTACATTGTTTATTAACCATTTGTACCAGAAGAGTCCAGCTTAGGCTGCAGCACACTTTGCTTGGAGGAAGTCAAAAGCATCCCTGATTGCTACAGGCAATCATGTAAGGATGCCAGTCCCCAATAGGGTCCTGGATCCCCAATAGGGTCCTGGGGAACACCCTCCCAATGCTCCTGTTTCCTGCCACTGCCTTGAGCAGCAATGGGTTAATTGTTTTTTAAAATGGCCATTGACCTGATGGTTTTACCATAGAGTTACCAGCAACTTCTAGAAAGAACTGGTGTTACTTCCAGGTTCTCCCCAAAAGTGATATCATGATGTTGCCAACAGCAGCTCTCCTAGACCATGCATGGTAAGCTTACCTGGATGTGTTCTTAAGCATGGGGTAACAAACAGAGGCCCTTTTTGTCTTATAGGGAGTTAGAGTGGCTGCTTTGGCGAGCAACCTCCCACCCTCTGCCTTTGTCCTCTGCTGCCACTCTATAAGGTGGCAGGGTGAAATGGGGAGCCAAAATGGCATCCCACTATGCTGTGACATCACCTCCAGCTGCATATCTGGAAGGGACATCACGGTCTCGCAGGACACTCTAGGATTCCTCCAAAACCTCTAAGTATTTTTTTTTAGCATTTACAGTAATCTATCATTATGCATCCGGAAGTGACATTACAACATCATGGAATGCTGTTTTGGTAGACTCCGCCCTCTTGTCTCCTGGGGGTTGCTATACAGAAGGCAAAACGACCAGCGTGCTCTGACTGAAGCATGAGATGGCATTCCTCCTTGAAGAAGAATATTTTATTTTTTCTTTGAAGTCGATTTTAAAATCCATGTAAAGAAGGGAGGGGGGGAAACAACACCAAGCTGAAAGCTCCAAGCACAGCAGCTGACAAATGGCATGAATAATTCATTCCACCTAATTTCACAGCATTTCAGCTCCTTTGCTGCCTTGTAATTAACACGTGTAGATTATTTAAGGAAGGGAGAAAATTGCTTTTAAATGCAGGTAGAAGGGTAAGTTGAATAGTCCCTTGAAATAATGCATAATGATATTGGGGGTGGGGGGGGGAGGGTTGGCTGTTTTGATTAAGCTTCCTGTGGTCACCTGAGCCAAAAAAGAAAGAAAAGAAAAGCGGCTTTGTTCAGAGAGAAAAAGTAGGTAATGAAAACACTAAAAAAAAGCAAGCAGGAAAGGTCTTGGTTTTACAGTGATTTTTTTAAAGCTAGTTTTTCCACTTCAGCAGCCTGCCATAATAGCAGAGACAGAATCCGTTTCAATTAATGCTTCCCATCCCCCCCTTCAATAAATCTCAGGCTGTTTTTAAAGCCAAAGATTGTATTTAACATGGAGATTGGATATTTACTCTATTCCATTAACAATAGAAGGGATTACTCTTGGATCAGGGTAATGGCACAGGTTAATTCAAGAATAATTCCGCATGGGAGAAAAAAAAAACCTAGTTAGCGCTACAATCACTCAGAACCTCTTCAGCCAAGCTGCTCTGTGGCCAATTATGCTCCGTTTTGCATTTGCAATTCCTCCGCCTTTTGCCCTTTTTGATGTACAACAGACAACACTATTATACATTTACATTTTCTTTCAAGGTGGATATTTTTCCTCCCCAGCTCAGCTCTCTAGTTTGTCAAAACAACTGTGAATTTTAACGGTACCTGCCAGAGTGTTTCCAATTTCCCCCAACTGTGTGACATCTGCAAATCTGATCAGAATGCTCTATGCTCCTCCATCTAAGCCGTTAGTGAAAATGGAGAACAGCACAAGATCCCTCGGCACCACTCTTACACTTGTCAGTTTATTCTCATTTGATATTAATCCATTAATGACTGCTCTGTGCCAAATGCATTTTTTTTTAGCAATCACAATGTAGACCCCACTGAAATTCCCTGCCCCTATGCCCTGCTCTGGATGGCCCAGGTTAGTCAGTTCTCAGAAGCTAAGCAGGGTCAGCCCTGGTTAGAGCCAGCATGGTGTAGTGGTTAAGAGTGGTGGTTTGGAGTGGTGGACTCTAATCTGGAGAACGGCTGCTCCACATGAGTGGCGGACACTAATCTGATGTACCTGGTTGGTTTCCCCACTCCTACACATGAAGCCAGCTGCATGACCTTGGGCTAGTCACAGCTCTCTTGGAGCTCTCTCAGCCCCACATACCTCACAAGGTGGCTGTTGGGGGGAGGGGGAGGGAAGGTGATTGTATGCCAGTTTGATTCTTCCTTAAGTGGTAGAGAAACTTGGCATATAAAAACCAACTCTTCTTCTTCTACCACCAATGAAGTCAAGGGTTTCTAGGCAGAGGCCAGTAATGGCAAACCAGATCCATTCAGTTCTTGCCTTGAAAAACCCTTCGGGCTCGCCATGTGTCAGCTGCAACTTGACGGCACTTTCCATCACCATGCCTTGTCAAACCTCATCATCCTTCTCTCCAGCCTCAGTTCTACAGCCCAAAGGGCCACAGACGCCCTACTATTATCAGCATTTTTTTTAAATAGGAAAGATGTTGCAAAAGAAAGCTAATAATTTCTTCCACCATACACGAGTAGGACATTACTGATTTCGTAGCAAGGTAAGATTACTAATATAAGTATTTTTGCTCAAGTGCTTGCTTTTCTCACACTGGCTTTGCTACACAAGCTTGGACATTTGCACAAGATGGAAGATGGATGCTTTAACATGTGTGCTCTATGATATAGCCAGTGCTAAGGGGACCATAGTATCGGTGTAAGGAAGCTCATAATGATTTAAGAGACTTTTAGCTCAAAAAATGGAAAGCTCTAAATAATTACTGGAATATCTGGCGTCACATATCAAGGACTTGCAGGGGGAAAACTAAGATGAGAAATGGCTCCTGCAGCCAACTAGAACATGCAAAAAAGCTATGGGTTTCCTCCTGAAGATTACTGCTGGGACCTTTACAGAAAACCCTGCCAATCTAAGGCTGGCTGTCCTACAGCTGACAGATAATTAGCCCATCATTTTATAAATGGCTGATACACACACAAAATCAATCTTACTACTTCATGAAATTATCAAATACATGCCAAGGCACACCTGCTGTCTCCATGAAAAAACCTGCCCATTTTATAGTCATCTGCCATGATCCACTTTTTACCATTAATAGCCTATGCTTGGCATCATTGACCATGGTGACATCTCAACTTGCATATCTGGAACAGCGTGTGTTTGTGAAGTGGCGTCAAGTCACAGCCAACTTCTGGTGACCTCAGCAAGGGGTTTTCAAGGCGAGTGAGAATAAGAGTTGTTTTGTCATTGCCTTCCTCTGCAGAGTCTTCCTTGGTGGTCTCACTTCCAAGAATCCACCCTGCTTAGCTTCCGAGATCTAACAAGATCAGGCTATACCATGCCACCTTCTCTCCCTCTGGAAGAGTAGGTAAAAGGAATTGATATAAGTTAAAGGAGATTTTTTACAATTCCCAATACAGCCAATGCTAAACAACATAATTCTGCCAATTAAAATGGACTGCTAATGGTGGCCACTTGGGTGAGGACAAGTATAAAATCTAGTCTGTAATGCTGAAGTTATTTTGTCTGAACTGTAAAGAATAACCAAGATGCTTTCAAAGCCATAGGAAGCTTTTACCTGGCAAAATTCATCTGTCATGCTACTGTACAAACAAACAAAGAAAAAATCCTAATCATGTCCACCCGTACTGAGCCTTGGCTTGCATGGCAGCATTGGCAGAGCAAATTACAAAGCCACCTGCTTGTAAACTAAGTAATTATATCCAAATTGCATTCTATAATTAAAAGGCTATGATAAATCACTCAGATCTTGTCTTCAATGGAATGATACCTAAGGGCTTGGGTCTGATTTGTTGCCAAAAGAAATTTTGCTTATCGGATTAAAACCAAATGCATTTTTGGGGCTCGTTAATTTTAAAAAAAAATCTATGAAAAGGAAATGAAAGGCTATTTATACAGAACCATTCTCTTATTTTCATACTATTAAGTAAAAGGTAGTGTAGCAAGATTCTCATTAAACTGCTGCAGTTTAGCTATTTCTCATTTCTCCCAGCAGGCACTTAAATATACAGCAAGAAACAGCAAAGCTTAGGATCTGTTAAGGTTTTAATTTCTGCTCGAGAGTACATGTATTATCAGATCTAGTGTCATTTCCCCCCTTTTCTGGGGGAAAAATTGATATATAAAATTGTCTCACCCTGTATCTTTCTACTTTGAAGCCTGCATCTTCAAATGATTGGTGATGGGATATTTTCCTTTTTTGTTTCTTTTTTTTTTTACATTAGGAAAAGCCCCCCCCCCTTTTTTTTACTCCCCCTTATACACTCCAGACACCCTTTGGCATAGAAAGAAATAGGAACAGAAGACAATTAGGAGAACTGAGTAAAGTAAAAAGAAAGAAACAAGATGGAGAATAGTAATGAATGAACTGTGCTTAGCTCAGTTTGGAATTGGATCAGCAATTACGAGCAGCACTGGACAATGGTTGAAGGGGAAAGCTCTTTTCCTCAAAAAAAAAAAAACACCTACATTGACTCAAAATGACGTTCTACACATGCAAAAAACTACTAAATTGACTTAAAATGATGTTCTGCACATGCAAAGAATGTGCTTTCAGATTATTTTGTCAAGGTCTTGGACACTAACGGCAGCTCAGGCCAAGCTACAAGAACAGTCTCAAATGGCAATTTTTCAAGCTCCACAGAACTGGGAAACTCAAGAGCCTTGCAAGGAAAGCAGTGTAATTTCTTTGCTTGTCTAACCAACTTCAAAGTTTCCCACCAGGACAGCATATAGCTTTGTGAAGGCTTTTTACCATATTCTTTGTTATTTTCTCTCTAGCCTTTTTTTTAAATTCCTTTAGCTTGTGGTGAGGAGGCAAAAAATGTTCCTCCCATAAGCCTCAGTATTCAATGCAAATTAAATTAATTTCTCCAGATTCACATAAGCGACATGCTTTTCAGCCCTATCCCTACTGTTAGTGTACAAAAGTGAGATATATATTAATACACCAGCATCAGCTTTCTGAATCAACCAATGGCAAGGCTGCAAAGTTGATTTACAATCCCTTTCCAGTCTTTCTGTGCTGTACAGTTGAATTTCTGTCTCAGTGTCCTATATTTGGACCAAAATAAAAATTGACAGCATATTCAGTGCATGTACATAGGGCTGTGCGTATAGATAAACTTGAACCAAAAATATACCTGAAATTAGCCATTTCGGTAATATTTGGATTTCGTTTCGACTGAATACCAAAACCTGGGAATCTATCCAAAGCCGAATAGGCCATTCCCAAAAAGTCAAATAGATATTCGGCTCTTTCAGGATTCAGTTATTCGCCTTTGCTTAGATGCATGGCTCTGTGCTTTCTTCCATTTTTTCTATCTTTGACTGGTTTTGTTAGGGCACCATAGTTGGGGCCCTCTTGAGGTAGGAGTTGTGTAATTGGAACCAACTTGGCCTGACCAAACTATTCATTTGGATAGTCTGGAGGCAGAAGGGTCATTTAAAAGACGGGGCTCACCCAGTCCCATCCAGAGGGATATACCCTCCAACTAAAAAGCACCAGCTCTAACAGCTGCTGAACAGACTTCATTCTGAAGACCACTGCTCACCCATGCGGATGAGCAATCTCCTTCACAAGAGCTGCCTTGGTCATGATTTTGGCTGGCTCCCATATCACCCTCCCCTATGAAAACTTGCTCTCAAACTGAAGGTCGCCCCGAATAGTGGCTTCGTTTCCCCGCACCGTGACCATCTCTTGAAATCAGATTTTTGATGACTATAATAAAGGACAGTTCACAGGACGTAATTTTTCACCAAAAGAAATGTTTTCTATGCCTTATTTTTTCTTGCATTTAAGCCGTTTCCCTCAGTTTGAAACCTAATTTGCATGGACATCATGCTATGCGCCCCCGGACTTTGAAGACACAAATGGAGCCCCCGGACTTTGAAGTGCCAGCCTGCCTACCAGCTCTTTCCGCCAGTTCTTGGCAATGCTGAACTCCTGAACCTGAAAACTCATTGACAGCTCAGCAGGCAAATGCTTGGAGGATGGGGGCGACCCCTTTGTGAGCCCATAAAATTGTACCCTCTGTCCCAAACTTCCCCAAACTTCAGTGTCCATCTAGAGAGAGTCCCTTGCAGCTATGCTGCAAAAATGCCCCCCACAGGAGCTTTGGGAAAAAAATCCCCAGACTGTAATGGACCTGAATTTTTTTTTTGGAAACCTGGAAATAAAGCTGAAATACCCATTTACAGGTATGGGTATTCGGCTTATTTCAGGTTTATAAAAAAAAATAAAAATAAACCCAAACACAAAATTTACTGAATTTTTTTGCACAACCCTATAGCACCTTGTTTTACACCCCAGGTTATGGAAAAACTAGAAATGATGTTTGATGTTTGATTTGTCATATGTCCAAGCCTAATAAGCAATACATTCCAGAGAGCCAGTGCCGTGTACTGGTTGAAGAGTGTTAGATTAGGACCTGGGAAACCCAGGTTCAAATCCCCACACATGCCAGGGAAGCCTGCTTGGCCATTTGGGCCAATAACTCTGTCAGCCTAACCTACCTCACAGGGAGGATAAAATGAAGGAGAGGATGAGGATGTAAGCTGCTTTGGATCCCCATTGGGGAGAAAGGTGGGGTATAAGTGAACTAAATAAAAAGAAATAAATTCCAAATTGAGGCTATTAGGAACTACAGCACCTTCTTTAGTGGAGAAAAAAGAAGGCATCATATATAGCATATCAAATAACATATAAAAAACCTAGCATTGGTATGTGGTGCCACTTTTGTGACCTGGCAACTGAAGATGCCAATTCTGCACACTTACTGACATCCAACATCAGAAAGTGAATGATTGTGTTTCTAACCTTAAACATCTGGGAAGGATGGACAAGAATCCCAGAAAACGTATGAAAAAGCATGAAAATAATGATCACTTTTCACTGTGCAATGTTTCTTTTATCTGTATTGACGAAAAATGAGCGGTTATATAACTCTGTCTGACAAAGGAATTATTATTTTTCTCATTATCGGCAGCAAAGGAGCTATTACTCATCATTACTGCAGCTCTTCAAATTAATTGGCAAATAGAATCAGAATGGAAAAGATTCTAATCAAGCCAAGGGAAAGTGTACTATAGAATGTGTTTTATTCAAGTGGGTTTACTCTTATTCACTTTTTCCCTAGCCAAAGAACAAGTGGCTAATTGTCTGTTAATACCTGCTTCAGATTAAAATTGTTTTGATTAACCAGGATAACAGTGAGCATTCACGGCCCTCATGCACACAAAATGCAGTTGTCACTATCTGGGGGTGTTTACATGTGATCCTGTTGTGGTGTATTAGGCAAAGTCCAGAAGGTTTAAATGTTATTTCTTCAGGATTCACACTGAAGCAGTAGGAATACACAGACTCCAATACGTTACAGATATGAATTGTGGTTTATTGGAGGGCAATATTATACAATACACTACAAAAGTGAACTATAAACGGAATCAAATCCATGATACATGAATGTATATGAAAAGGTATGGATACAAAACCATCTCAGATGTGTATATGGCTACACCAAATAATATGGGATAGAAAAAAAAAGGCCAATGCTAGGGTTACCATCTCTGGGATGGGAAATTCCTGGAGATTTTGGGGATGGAGCCTGGGAAGGGCGGGGTTTGGGGAGAAGAGGGACTTCAGCAAAGTATAATGTCACAGAATCCACCTTCCAAAGCAGCCATTTTCTCCAGGAGAACTGATCTCTGTAACCTGGAGACCTGTTTTAATTCTGGGAGATCTCCAGCCACCACCTGGAGATGACCAACCCACAAACATAAACTAGTAACAAAAGTCTATGGTACAGTTCTAAACCAGTCTCCAGCAGAGGACGCACTAGGTAATGGAGAGATTAATCATAAACCACTAAGCAACAAAAGGCTGCAAACAGGAGAGCAAGTATAAGGCATGTTAGCTAGTCGAAATGTTAAGCTATTAATTACCACCCTCCTTCCCTCCTGCCCTTCTAGTTATACTCAGTTCCTTAACCAGCAAGCTGATGAGTTTTATAGTATCTATCCAGGGATTCAAGAAGGTTGAAGAGGCAGGACCTTCACAGGTTTGTGGGCCTCTCAGCCCCCAGACTCCTAAGAATTAGGAGAAGGAGAGGACAGGGTGAGAATAGGCCTTTGGAAGCCTCAAGACATAGCATCCTCAAAGCATGTAGACAGTAAACAGAACTGGTAGGGTTTCCAGGTCCCTCTTCACTACTGGTGGGAGATTTGGGGGGTGGATCCTGAGGAGGGTGCGGTTTGGGGGAGGGGAGGGACTTCAATGCCATAGAGTCCTTGAGGTATCCTGAAGGGGAACCCTAAACTCTCATGAAATCTGACTGGAAGGCAGATAAGATGTAACTGTTACTACCCGTAGGGAGTTCATGAAAATTAGACTGTTAAGAAATAATACCAACAGAACTTTGAAGGTGTCAGAGGAGGAACTGAAGAAGAACTGAAACGATCGTCTTCCTTGGTTCTTGTAGGTTATCCGGGCTGTGTAACCGTGGTCTTGGTATTTTCTTTCCTGACGTTTTGCCAGCAGCTGTGGCAGGCATCTTCAGAGGAGTAACACTGAAGGACAGTATCTCTCAGTGTCAAGTGTGTAGGAAGAGTAATATATAGTCAGAAAGGGGTTGGGTTGAGCTGAATCATTGTCCTGCAATCGTCTTCCTCTTCTGCCTGACATCTGAAAGAAAACAAAAGACATACTTTGGACATATTTAAGATCATTACTTTGTTGAAACATTGTATGTTACACTTTACTTACCTGTTGTAGGAAATAGTAGTCTCTCATGATTGTTGGTGTTTTTTCTACATGTTTTTTCTACCTGTGTGGAGATTGTAGCAATATAGTTGTTACCTTGTATATTGGGGTTTATATTTAAACCAGACTCTGTGGTTTTTTTGGATTGATTACCTGAAGGCTGGCAACTCTAAGAACTGGCCTAAAAAGAAAAGGCTGCTTATGTGCAGGGGCAGTCAGAGCCGGATCCGGGGGGTGGGGTGAGGGGGACCATTTCTGTATCCTGGCCTCCCTGGAGAAAGGGCAAAGATGAAATAAATAGTTCCAGCTGGAGGATGAATCGTTAGCAACTAATATTTTATTTCTATGCTTTAGAAAATGTTTATGCTGCCTCTCCAGAAATCCACTCACTGTTTAGAAACAATACAATAAAATAAGAAAAAAACAGTGACCCAAGAATTGTCAATATTAAAACAAGTCACAAAAACAAGCCAGCATAAAACAAAATTCAGCAGTTTGAAATGTTATCCATAAATCAGGCTTGAAGCAGACCAGAAGGAAGGAAGGAAGGAAGGAAGGAAGGAAGGAAGGAAGGAAGGAAGGAAGGAAGGAAGGAAGGAAGGAAGGACCAACCACCAACTTTAAAAGGTGGAACTCCTCAGTTAAAGGCTTGGGTTAAAAAATAAATATTATGGCCTGGGTTGTAAAGAACATTAAAGCAGGTGGCAGACAAGCCTGGAGAAAGATATTGCAAAAAAGGGGGCCACCACTGAAAATGTCCTTTCTCCAATTACCCCCCCCCCTCTACAGGGGGAGAGGGTGGGCAGGGCTTAAGAAGATCTTCTCTCTGGGTCTTCCTCATTTTGGCGAGTGCTGGAGCTTCCCCCCAGCGTGATGCTAAAGGTTCTGCATAAACCGTCGGCATCTGGAGACACCGGGATGGTTGGAGAGGGCTCTCCTGCCTCGGTGACAATCAGAGCTACCTCAAGGCATCTATGTTTTGCGGCAGGTGAGCACCCAGCTTGAGGAAGGCACGGGCTTGGGTCTCCCCATTGCCTGTTCTTCAGGTAAGACAGGAAAATTGCACATGCATAGATGGCCAGACGGAAAGATTTTCTTGATGGCCAATCATCTCTTGCTAATGCCTGTTTGTTATCTAATTATTTAGTCTTGGGCTATTGAAGCTTTTTGTTTCCTGGTTCAAGACTGCATCATTTCAAATGACGCTCACATATCACCATATGTGTCGGATGACCAGGGGGCAAGAGGGGAAAGTTATATTGCTGACAAATAATTGCAGTGTCTGCTTGCTTAACATTTGCAGCAAATCAACAGTGGCATTTGGAAGGGCTGCCTGGAGGTCTGGAGCTGTCAAGCCAGATAATGGCTCTAAATACCACTGGCTGGTAATAATGCTGGGCTTCAGTGCACAGTGTTTAAAAGTGTAAATAGAACTATTCTGGGAAGCCCTTTTATTCTGCTTTCTATGTGTCCATCTGCCGACGTGCATTTGGAGTGAAAGGGTTCATAAGAATCTCATGTAACATACTCAGCCTCTGACCTTTAGAAGATAGAGCAGCTTGTTTCACATAGCAGTGTTATTTGCATTTAACCTCCAACCAAAGTCTCCACGATGGCATGAGTCCGGCAGCATACGAGCTTGCTGAACGGAAGCCCTCCCAAGGATAATGGATAGCTGAGAGGTATGATTTTATTTCCATGAGAACTGGACTGATGAAGCCTATGGAGGGAGGTATGACTTTATAATAATTCCCTAGGATAGTCTGATTGTTCTTTCTTTATATTGCAATACTAAACCCAAATTCTTCTTGACAGTACAGGCAAACATTATGCTTTTCGAGATGAAAACCTGAGTTGGTCTCTTTCTGGTGGTCTCTTTATTGCTTATGGTGCCTGCATATTCTCTGGTTTTCCTCCTAGGTTCTTAAGTATTCATTTCCACATATTTATGAACTACAGAGTTTTTGAGCAATAATCTGATGATACATTCAAGGAAACAGAAGAGTCTTTACCACTTACTATCATAATATAGGAGCCCCGTGACGCAGAGTGGTAAGCTGCAGTACTGCAGTCCAAGCTCTGCTCACAACCTGAGTTCGATCCCGACGGAAGTTGGTTTCAGGTAGCCAGCTCAAGGTTGACTTCTGAGGTTGGTAAAATGAGTACCCAGCTTGCTGGGGGTAAAGGGAAGATGACTGGGGAAGGCACTGGCAAACCACCCTGTAAACAAAGTCTGCCTAGTAAATGTCAGGATGTGACGTCACCCAATGGGTCAGAAATGACCCGGTGCTTGCACAGGGGACCTTTACCTTTATCATAATATAGATAAACCAGCTTATCAGATGATTATATATTCTCCATGGTAAATTGGCAGTTGGCAAATGGTTATCTGTTTCACCCACACTTTTAAGATTTTGCTCATTATCATAAAGTAATGATACAGGCAAATTTCAGAATTGGGGACTTGGGAAATCCTGGCCCCATTATAAGCTGAAGCTGAGTCTTCTCCAATGTCCAACAAGTAGCCTCCCTAACAGTGTCTCCCATTACAGTTGAAAACTGGTAAACCTCAGCAGGAAGAGCTGGCTGGCAAACCGAGCATCATTCCCAAGATACTCTTCAGCATTCTTCCATTGAGATGCTTCCAAATCTCCCCATTTCAAGAACTTTTCTGAGAGTTCTCTGAGAATGCTTAGAAATTGTTTTTTAATTAGAGGTAAGCTAGGGCGAGAGAAGCTAGCTTAGCAGTAGCCAAAAGTGTTTTGTTCCTTAAAAATAAAAGCTAAAGGTGGAAATGGTTTGTCTTTTTCCTGTCTGCAGGTGTAAGGGCAGAGTCTGAAGGCAAGGAGGGGAACTGCTGTTGGGCAAACATCTTGTCAGGTGTACACAGTTTCGGCTTTGTGTGTGTGTGTGTGTGTGTGGGGGGGGGGTCTTTTTTCTCTTCCCATGCTGCAGGTATAAGGGTTTGGTGAACCCAGAGGCATGAACCCTTAAGAACCCTTAAGAACAAGCCAAGGGAAAGAGCCAAAGGGATGATTTGGCTCTTCAGTCTTCACCTGGTTTTAACAAAATTATTTACATGTCTGATCTATACAGTTCTTTCCAAAATATTCTAAACATTTTAAGGGTGGGCCACACTATGCACATTATCATGGCTGTCATTATTTGGACCCCCCCACGCTGGCTCCATTCTTACCCACTGGCCTTGTTTATCTTTGCCTGCATATGACATGTGCAGAGAGGTGCCGTGCCAAGCTTCACCCCCTTTCCCTACATGTCATGCAGATAACTAAAGGTTTGGATGCTGCTGCTGAACACCAAGCACATTTCTTCCCATCCTACCCTGCCAGAAAATGAATAATGGGCTGTTACAGGAACGACCCTCAGTCATGCTCAGGATCCTTGCCAATTATCCCTAGCAGTCTTGAGCAACACATCCTATACTTGCCAAAATAATTATGGCCTCACCAGCCAAAGTTGCAGCCCTAATAGCCCAGATCTCATCAGATATGGAAGCTAAGCAGGGTTGGTACTTAGAAAGGAAGCCAGCAAGGAAGACTAGCACTGCTCTTCAGAGGAAGGCAATGGAAAACCACCTCTGAACGTCTTTTGCCTTGAAGACTCCATGGGGTGGAACTTCATGGGTTCCCCTGAGTCAGCTGTTAACCAGCCAATGACTAGGCCTATTTATTACACACACGCACACCATGTGAGGCAGCTTGAAGCAGATCAAAAATGGTTTCCCTAAGCAGCCAGTTATAGTGAAACCCAAGCACAAAAAATAACTTGCAGAATAGTTCAGATTTCTAGGTAGGGTTGCAAGGTCCCTCTTCACCCCTGGCAGGAGGTTTTTGGGGTGGAGCCTGAGGAGGGCAGGGTTAAGGGAGGGGAGGGACTTCAATACCATAGAGTCCAATTGCCAAAACTGCCATTTTCTCCAGGTGAACTGACTTCTATTGGCTGGAGATCAGTTGTAATAGCAGGAGTCTCCAGCTACTACTTGGAGGCTGGCAACCCTATTTTTAGGCCAGCATTTGAAAACCTTTGCATTATACTCAGGGATGATCTGATGTTTGCAAAAGGAATGTTTCTTATCGAATTGACCTTGTTCATCTCATCATTCTGTCACATATCTGGGTGCAATAGAAATCAGACATCATATGATTGCCTCTACAATTCCCTTGTGATTCAAAATGAACAGCATTTTGCATCTGCAGAATGGCAGCTGGCTGGGTAGCTGCTGTTAGCTCATGCTCACAGTTTTGCTTGGATTACATTTGGCCCTCTCCCCAATCATGGACAGCCCATGCATCACTTAAAAATCAACTCTATTAGAGTACATGTGTCACTTTTGTCCTCGTGCAGTGGGAGGCATTCATCTTGTTTGCGCACATGCAGAACTTATAGGACCAAATTACAGATCACAGCTGTCAGTGAAAGATCTGTCTTGAGCTAAGAGGAAAGGCAGGGTAAAAATATTGAACTAACTAGATAAATAATTTATAAACATTTTGCTGTCAAAGACACACAAATACAGTCAACATTAGTAGTCAAGCAGGCAAGCAAAATGAGCAAGGCTGGAACGTTAGACAAACAGGCCTTACATCTAGGGTCGCCAGGTCCCTCTTCACCACTGGTGGGAGGTTTTCAGGATGGAGCCTGAGGAGAGCGGGTTTTGGGGAGGGGAGGGACTTCAATGCCATAGAGTCCAATTGCCAAAGCAGCCATTTTCTCCCGGTGAACTGATCGCTATCAGCTGGAGATCAGTTGTAATAGCAAGAGATCTTCTGCTAGTACCTGGAGGTTGGCAACTCTACTTACACACCACACACACACAAACACAAACACACAGCAAGTAGGACTGATGCAACCAATGCAAGCTCTTTTTTTTTAGTAAATTAATCTTTTTTTCCTGTTGGGTGCTTTTGGGGGACAGGAGGGGAATGGGGCAGCTGCAGTAAAGTTCAGACAATTTGCAATCTGTGCCTAAATGATGATGAACATAATGTCAAGAATGCAAAACAGAGCCTGGCTAGAATAGTGCACACGATGCATGCATGTAGGGTCAAGGAGAACAGAGGGGCAAACCATGCAGATTCCTTTTCCTCAAGAAGGATTGAAAAGCCTTGTTTATTGTATCATCTTAAAACGTGTAACAGAGGTGATGGAAGAAGGCTGGGGGAACGGTGAAAGCATTGTGAAAATCTGGATGAGAAATTCAATTTCAAAAGTATTTTCAAGTGTTCAAAAGTGCTGGTTTCAGTGTGTGAACCCACATGCGGGGTGAGAGAGGATCATCTATTATACCCTTTTGGAGCAGGTAGTTGGAGCAGAATAGCTACAACCACTACTAGATAATCCATTCAACACCCTTGGAACAATTGCTCATAGAAAACTGACAGTTTTTAATCTCTCCAGTTTCTCATTGTTTTTTTCTGGTTCTACCCATCCCTGTACTTCTGTTTCACAACTAACAAATAGCATATAGTTTAAAGCTAATACATAATAACCTCTCTAAACTTAGTAGGAGATTAGGGAAGTAATCATCTTCCTCAGCTGCTCAATAGCATGACAACTAATCTGAAATGTCTGCATCATAGCCTGTACTGTAATTCCCTGGTTGTGCTTCCTTTCCATACACAGCCTTTTTGGTATATGACATGCTGACAAATTCAGTTTTAGGAACCATATTAAGAGGTGGCAGCATTTCATTAACCAGTCAAATCATGTGTAGAGAAAAAAATTCAAATGCTTCTCTAGAAAATTAATGGGTTGTTGTTTGATTCAGCTTTAATCTGAATTAATGTTTTCATTCCAACTCTAGCTCTAGTAATGTCAAGGACAATGGTGCATTTCTAATTTCCTATTTCACTCTAAATTGTCAGCATAATCTGCCAATAGAGTCTTAGCCCCTGGAAAAGGGACCAAAAAAGACTGTGCACAACAGTCTATCTCTACTCAATAAACAAGGCTTGTTGTTGAAAGGGTTGGGCAATAGAACTGAGTGGATGTCAACTTCCAGGATTGATTAGGCTGTGCATTTTGTGTGGCTCATTTCTGTTGAGGATATGTGCAGTTTGGGACACTCTTTGCATCACTCTTTGCATCACTCAGTCTGTGAGACCTGTGGAAGGCAGTTAACAATAGGACGTTTTGGAGAACATTAATTCATAGGGTTGCCATAAGTTGGAAGCAACTTGATGGCACTTAATACGCACACAAGGTAGAGTATAAATGTTTTAATAAATTGATAAATAGCTTCATTTTCTTGTTCCTTATGCAGAATTTTTCCTATAAAATGTACATATATTTCAATAATATATTAAATTTAAATTATTCATGGTGGATGACCCACCAAGCAAAGAATTCCTGGTTTGACAGGGAATGTTATCAACATAAAGCAGAGCTTCGGGCCCAATGTCACTGTTACCAAAATGATAACTCCAAGGCCACCTTAAACAACTACCTGTACCATAGGACTCTGTTTTTACAGTTGATCAAGGTGGAAAAGTGCCAAAATTTTCAGAAGAATTGTGATTTGTTAATAAACTCTACCCACTCTAAGGATAGTAAACAGTCTTGGCAATTGGTCACACAGGACTTTCAAGGGAACTCAAGATCCCTCCAATGCCCTGTTCAACCTTGGGACTGGTTGATGCACTTTCAAAAGATTTTCCATGATCCCTTCCATGATCCCTCTATTGCCCAACCAGAGGCATTAGTCTCAACTCCATCAGATCTACCGGAATGGTTAGTTGTGAAGAAATTAGGGAACTAAAAGCACATCATAAAACTGGGGAGGCTCCTGGTCCCGATGGGTTGCGCCCAGAATTATTCCTAAAATCTTCGAACTGGTGGGCCCCTCTACTTGCAGCCCTATTTTAATTTTTTTTAATTACTTGATTCAGTTTTATTACCTTCGTTGTTAAAAGTTTTCATTGGTTTTATTTGGGAGGGAAGATGGCATGGTGTAGCCCAATCTGGTCAGATCTTGGAAGTTAAGCAGGCACAGTACTTGGATGGGAGGCCACCAAGGAAGGCACTGCAGAGAAAGGCAATGGCAAACCACCTCTGCTGCTCACTTGCCTTGAAAGCCCCTTGATGAGCTCGCCTTAAGTTGGCTGTGACTTGATGTCACTTGATGTATTCAATTTGATTTTCATTTCCATAGGTTTCATTAAGAACATACATACACTGTATCTTTTATTCTTCAGTGTAACTAGAATGAAATTGCCAGGAACAGTACCCCTATGGGGATTAAGCCCGAGATGTTCCACCGGGCCTATGGTTGAGGACAGCAACAGTTCCATTCTAGCTGGCCTCCCTCCTCCTAGCCCCTTCTTTTCCCTTTTCCCTCACTTTCCTCTTTTTTTGCTTCCTCTCTGATTGTTCTCCCCATTATTGATATTAGTCATGAGGGAGCTGTCTTATTTTTTTTATATTTGCTAGGATTTAAAATGTTAACCTGTACATTTATGCGGAGTATTCATTTTAATTGTATTTTTTTAAATGTTTTTAGCTGCCCTGAGCTGAACTCTGGTCGGGAAAGGGTAGGATGAAAATCAAATAAACAAATAAATAATCCTCCCCAAATTTCAGACAGATGGGAAGTAGTGTCCCTGCCTTATAATAAAACACACCTTCATTTACGTGGGAAGGTGCTTGGCAGCCCTTGATTTCAGTCTGAGCAAATGACAGGGTATGACTGTTTTAAGTAAAATAATCCCAAGAAAGCAAGTAGTGGGCACAATCAGTACATAATAATAAATAGAGAGATCATTTTATATTTTCAAAAGTCCATTCATGTTTAATGACAACCAAAAATCAGGGGGTCTATTTTTAAATAAAAACAAGAAAGGGGAACTAAATCCTCTTCCCTCCCACAACCTGTGAGTGCGTAAAGTGCTGTCACTTTGCAGCCAACTTATAGCGACTCCTGGTGGGGTCTTCAAGGCAAGTGATTAAGCAGAGGTAGTTTGCCTTTGCCTTCCTCTGCAGAGTCTTCCTTGGAAGTCTCCTTTCCTGCTCAGCTTCCAAGATCTGACAAGATCGGTCTATACCATGCTGCCTCCCCTCCCACAACCTACCTTGATTTTAATATTTTAACCCTGCCTGGGGCTAATAGCCCTTGGTTGGTTGGTTTTTTTGTTAGGCAAACGGCATGGGGGGGACATAATTACCACCACCCCCAATTAAAACTTTTTAAAGAATATTTTAAAAATCAAGAGATTGTAGACCCCCATCACTGGTCATTCTCTCCTCATTCTCCACCTTCCCAACGACCTTCTTGAACTTAATGCCAGATATCTAGGCACCAAAATAACTGCATATGAAGATTTCTGAACTACCCTTGTTAATTTTTCAATTGGAATTAATTATAATGGCTGTCTTAATGAGTGGGGCATTGTCTGGTTGGGATGTGATTAGTTCATATCCAAGTGACCAATCTTAACATGCAGTGGTTACAACCACTGCAGATGTTTCTGGAGGAGTTTCTGGTCCTGGTTATCATTTCCTCCCCCTAGGCTTTAAGTCAGGCCAACCAACACACCCACAATGAAATGTTTTCATTTAGAACTCTCTTACTGCAGCCATACTGCTGCTTGCAAAAATGAAAAATATTGATTTCAGAAGAAAGTATGACATGACAATCTGTCATTTTAGAGGCTGCTTTGGACGACACACATCTTTACAAAAAAATATCTCTGACACATGTTTTTCTGTAATTGTGAAGAGTTGGGCATGATAGATCGTATAACCTTTTAGAGTCTGGTTTGGAAGATCTTATGTCAGCTTCATGTGTGACATTTCTGGAATTATGATATGTGTGTATCAAAGGTGTTATTCTCCCCATATTTACGAGTTTCTGATTTAAGTAGGGGGAAAATGTCATCTGAAACAGCCATTTCATGCATTGAAGACTAAAAGAACTCAAAGGGATTTTACAAAATCACGTCCACATCATGAGAGGCCACATTCAAACAGTCATGTCCTGGTGGATATGCATGTATAATTCTTTCCTCCCCCCTTTGTGAATGTATTCCTCGCATGTCCTGCTGACCTACAACCAAGAACCTACATAATTATATATATATCAGATATTTTGCCAGTGGCAAAGTTTGCTTCGGAAGTTTATTCAGGCTGAATATACGGTACTTTTGTCGTGGTGGTGCGAACATTGTATGACACAAATGAATGTCAAATCCCTTTATCTCCCTCCTCCCTCATTCTGGGGGGAAGAATCATATGATATGTCACATTGAGTTCCTTCACTGCCATGGTTACAGTTTATAAGGATAATACTTTGACTAATTTGACTAAAATTGAGGTAATAATTAAATAGAATGGATGCATGGCTATGAATGTATATGTATGGTTGGCTATAGGAGAAAAACTGTTGGAGAGAAACATGCCTGTTAGAGAAAAACTGGTATCTTCACCTTGTCATTTGATTGGTGGCTTCTTGCTAGAAAAAAAAAGAAGCACACTTTATATCTTAAGAATAACATTTATTTATCTGAAGAAGATAATTTGAAACGTCCTGCTAGCAGCCATAATCTACATGTGTTATTCATAAGGCTTCCAGCCTTTTGATTTGTGGCTGACTGTACTCAGTTCTTCTTCTGCAAATTTCTCATTCATGTTTGCTTACATTGGATTTTCCTGTTCCTAATATATACATTTCTTCTATGTAAGAGCCCTGTGGTGCAGAGTGGTAAACTGCAGTACTGCAGTCCAAGCTCTGCTCACAACCTGAGTTCGATCCCAACGGAAGTTGGTTTCAGGTAGCCGGCTATAGGTTGACTCAGCCTTCCATCCTTCCGAGGTCAGTAAAATGGGTACCCAGCTTGCTGGGGGTAAAGGGAAGATGACTGAGGAAGGCAATGGCAAACCAAAGTCTGCCTAGTAAATGTCGGGATGTGACATCACCCCATGGGTCAGGAAGGACTCGGTGCTTGCACAGGGGACCTTTACCTTTACCTTTAATATATATATATATATATATATATATATATATATATATATATATATATATATATATATATATATATATATATATATATATATATTCTATGTAATTATACATTTTCTCTATGTAACTATATGTTTTTCAAAATATACATTTATATATTTTTCATTGGTAGTGGGTAGTTTTCCCCCTTTTGTGCTGCTACACTTTTTTATTGCTTTTTTAAGGGATTACCTTTTTTTACCATAAGTTGTGGAAAGTGCACCTTATGGTGACAGATTGTGAAATCTTGTAGTTTCGCCTAAAAGATGGCCTTTGGTTTCTAGAACAAGATGGTCCTGCAAAACAGTTTTTAAATGAACAAGAGAATTAGAAACCCAAATCATGTGATGCTTAAGATGTAACCTCACCCTGTTGATTTAAAATGTTTTTCTTTGATCAGTGAATTTCTATGGTCTTTGGGTTCCTCCTTCAAAGATCTGCTCCCTTAAAGGTAGTGGACTGATCACCCATTGATCTTGGGACATGATTAATAATTAATTGAGAATAATTAATTAACAGTTTAATAATTTCCCTTACAACACTCTCTATTATGCCTTGAATATGGTAATGAAAGTGTCCATATGTACCGTCTCCTCTACCAAAAAAACACATGTTCTCTGGTTCCAATGACAGTATGAATGGGGCCATCATTTTCATATTGAAATGGATGTTAGTCAATCACAGTGCAGTGTTTGGGTAGCCAGCAGTTTGGGTAGCCAGCAGATGACATCTCAAAAGTTGTCTTGTGATTGAAAAACAGCTCCGTAGTATTGGCTGTTGATGCCTAAATTTCTAGTAAATGTTCATGAAGAAATCTCAAAACTTTACTATTGTAGAAACTGTGGCCTCTTTGCACTGTTCTGATTTATAGCATGGGACTAATGTGTTTTTGTATAAACCAGATGGATAAAGAAAGAATTATACTCTGAGCGCTCTGAAAAATATTCTGCAATAAAAGAAATGGCCGTGCTTTAAAGTTTAAGTTCATCTTTAATGCAGCCTCAAAAAGAATAATACCATCTTTGCTCCGGGCTTGTGACAAACAACTCTCCTGTAGAGAGTCTGGGGCAGGGATTGTGTTTCCTGCTTAAGGCAACAGAAGCAGAATATTCAACTGTCAGCTTCTCAACAAACTTACTCACTTGAGTTTTGTGGGAAGGAGCCCTGGAGTTGCTATTGATTATGACTGGTCCAATCTGTGCATTAAATCAGTGGTTTCCAATCATATCTTCAAGGAACCCTTCCCTCATTGATTTGTCTAGTAAGAAACCACTGAACATCTGCCACAGAAGAACAATGAGTTGCAATGAATTCTGGGGCACACTCAACTTATGCTGGTCCAACTATGAGGTTTCAGCATAGATCTACATGAAATAAAAGTGTGCCCAACATTTTTATGCTGTTGACTACTGCAATGGCTAAGCAGTGTTGCACAAACTGTCAGGAAATTGGGCTTTTAATTATAGATAAGGGGTGTGCCTTCATTTGAAAATTAATGACTATCCAAACATTCACTATGTCTGGGATTTCTAGAGAAACAAGGGAGGATTTTCAGTGATTCCCCCTGTACTACCCAAGTCTCAGGCCCAGGAATCAAGGTAGGAATTGAGTGTTTGCAGCTAGCCTAGAACCAACAATGTAGCATGGTTGTTGTTCCAGCAAAAGCTGAGGAAAAAACAAATACAAGTACAACAAAAACAAATGAATGAGGGGTAAGCATACCCAAATCCCCAACCTGAAAATATACATTTAAGTCATTATTTTGGGTTGTTACCATGATTTCTGGAATGGTAAACACAAATCCAGGATTCTTAGACATTATGAAAAACATACCCTGAAAAATTCAGCGTTGTTTGTTATCATTGTTATCAGCAGAAGACATCTTGTTTTTCTTTGACTGTACTGATTACCCAGTCAACAGAGTTGCTCCTTTCCAACTGGACCCTTGCAAAGGATCAGGAGAACTCTCCCAGCCAATCACCATTGGAGACAAGCCAATAACTACTGCTCTGAGATGGATGAGATTTTCAGTGGAATGAGAGCTCCCATTCACAAGGAACTCCTTAAACATTAGGAGGGAAATGCCCTTCCAAAAGTCTTCATTGGTCCTCCACTTGTTCCTAAATATGTAAATATGCCTCAAAAAATACTGGCTCCGTGATATGAGCTCTGTAGCCTACATGTAAAATCATTGCTAACTCAGTAACAATCAATGACTGAATGACATTTTATCATTAATTGTTAACCCTATTCATTCTCTTTACCCTACTCTACCACCGAGCCAAATTATCAGTGTTACCTAGCATTGCATAACAAAGGGGGATATAATATCATTTCCCTAGAAACACACAATATTTCTTATATTTAGTTTTTCTAGTTATTCAAGAGTACACAATCAGTCCCCTTTCCATATGACATTTCAACCAGCCCTAAGGAAACTGTAAGGAGGACAACCCCCTCCCCAAACAAAGCAACTGCAAAAAGACATGGCAGTTACTTGAGCTGACATATGTCCAAATGGGGTCTGGAATACGGGGTCTAGAATTAAAATATATGTGTAGAACTGCATGGGCAACCCCTTCCCCCAAGCTTTTACAGAACTGTCGATTTTCTCCCCTAATATCTGTTCATAAGTCTCAAAAAAATTGCAAGACATGTTCTGTTAACCTGTGGCTACAGTACTAGTCTGCATTAGCATATCCTCACTCTGTCTCTCTGGATTACTTAATTATAGGGATTCTATTTATAACTTCCAAGTGTGACTTTTGTCTCATCCAGCTGATCAGTAACATGATTAAGGCTCCCATCCCCCACCCAGAGCCACTCAGATTTTAGGTTAGAAAATAGAACATGTAGAACAGAAAACAGACACTGATTGGAATATAAGGAGTTGCCTTATGCTGAGTCAGATCAATGGGGCCTCTAGCCCAGTCCCGTCACCCCCTCATAGACAGTGAACAGCAATTATGCCATACTCCTGCTACCTGAGGTTCTTAAACTGGTAATTTCAGGGACAGCAACTTGGAACTCCATTTATGTGCAATAAATATGAGAAAACTTTGTACTCTGACAGATGCATTTGCCACTTGTTGACCAGTGAACACACACAGCATTTAAAAGAATGATCCACATCATTAAATAAATAGTAAATGTGTATGTTAAACTGTTGTCATAGCTCTCTCTCTCTCTCTCTCTCTCTCTCTCTCTCACACACACACACACACACTATATGTGCCTGTGTGTGTGTAAAGTGCCTTCAAGTTGCAGCCAACTTATGGCGACCCCTTATGGGGTTTTCATGGCAAGAGACTAACAGAGGTGGTTTGCCAGTGCCTTCCTCTGCACAGCAACCCTGGTATTCCTTGGTGGTCTCCCATCCAAATACTAACCAGGGCTGACTCTGCTTAGCTTCTGAGATCTGATGAGATCAGGCTAGCCTGGGCCATCCAGGTCAGGGCACCTGTAGATTTACAAATGCATATTTTCCTTTTTGAAAAGTACGATGTTTTCTGGAAAAAACATCATGGACAGATGGTAAATGTGTCCACCATATATGTTTAGGCCTTCCTCCGGATGACAAATATTTTTCCTTAACAAGCCTCACTTTCTTCTGTTTGCAAAAGGTCCCATTTTAGTCAAATCTCAGCTAGCAATCCTAAGCAGATCTACTCAGAAGTAAATTCCAGTTTAGTTAATGGGACTTATTCCCAAGAAAATGTTCTGAGGATTGCAACCTCTGCTATCCAAGTGAAATCACTTATGTCTTTAATATACTGTAGTCTATATTGCCCTGTTTTTCCCTGGTGTGGGACAGAATTATTTCTGTAAGCACTGAAGAATGTAAGAAGTGCCCCATTGGATCACACCAGCAGACCAGATAATCCTGCATCCTGTTTTACACTGTGGACAACCAATTAACCTGGAGGGTCAACAAACAGAATACAGAAGCCAAGGCTTTCTCCTGTTGTTGCTTTCTAGCATTCAGAGTTTTACTGTCTCTGAATGTGGAGCTGCCCTTTAGTCATGATGGCTAATAGCCTTTGATGGACCCAGAGGCAAATCTACTATGAAACTAGTGAAGGTTAAGCTTCAGGGCCCCTAATCACGGAGGGGCCCTGAAGCAACTTTTTTTAAAAAAAATGAGTGAATTTTTCAACAAAACCAGTGGAGGTTTTTTTTAAGTGTTTGTTATTAAAATAAGGCTATTTTACTAATAGAATCATAAGCAGATAGGCTTAGATATTGGCCTTAGAATATGCTCTAATACCCATTTCATATGGCCTTAAAATGTCCCTGTAATTGGTCAAATTTGAAAACTTTCTCGGGGACTTGCAGCGCCCAAACGCCCAGCTGTGGGCTCTCTGAGCTCACCAGAATCTATTTATAGACTACATTTTGGCAGCTGGATCCTCAAATCCTTCGTTGGTGCACGGCTTAATAGTTCTATAGCTCAGCCCTTAGGCTAGAGCCAATCGGAACCATAAAAAGACATCGGAATTCTCAGTTCAGGCTGCACTCGTCTTGCTTGTGCATTTTAACACCAAAAATCAGATTTTCACCTCTTTATCCTAATGAGCCCCCTCTGATGACCTTGTACCTCTCTATTAGAGAATGAACCAATACATCTGCCCTAGAACAACACCACTGAAGAAGATAACAGCAGTTACCCAGACCTCATTGCTGGTTGGGAAGGGGCTCCCTGTATGGCCTGTTTTCAAGGACACCCCCCCACCACCACCACCGATTTGAAGGCGTTTGAGAGTGGGGTGTCCTTCCTTCTTTTGTTGGCAATTGATTGCTGTATAGACAGCCATACTTTGCATCCTCTGGGATCTGAGAAGCTCAGTGTTGTAGAAGTGCCTTACAGTGCCTTCCTAAGGAGAGTTACTCCAGTCTAAGCCCATTGAAATGAATGGGCTTAGACTGGAGTAACTTTCCTTAGGAATGCACTGCTAGACAGATAGTTTTGCTCTTGTTCTTTATGAAGGCAATAGAATCTCTTTGAGGAATTACGGCCTCCTGTCCAGTTGCATATATGTAACTCTCTATATTATTTATGTACTCAGGCACTTATATATTTCCTAGAATGAGTTTGCTTCAAGGGCTCATGGTTCACAGGGGACTGTGGTCTCCTTAGGTCTTTTTTTAATATTCTTTGTCCAAAATCATTGGGAAGCCTCATAAATTAGCAGGCAGTTAAGCACCCGAAGCAAAAGGGTACAGTTGAGGATGGAGCAAAGATTTATAGGGGAAAGGGCAGCAGGTTCAAATGGGCAGAGAAGTCTAATCAATCGCAAGGAAATATAGTCTCCTGTTTACAGCCTGAGCAGCCCTTGGAGAGAAAAATGCTAACAGTTCCAACTCAACATTCTTTGGAGGTATTTTACCTTTTGAAACCCTTATTCTTTCCTTCTGTCTCAAGGCCTAAGCTCACAGCTCAGTGCATTTACTTGAATACAGTGTTTAGTCTCTTAACGTGCACCACCAAGCCTAAGGATACATCTAAGCTTGCCTATAGTGTTGTATGTTGCATGTGCAATGAATAAAGAAAGAGTTGAAGAAGAATTGGTTTTTATACCCCACTTTTCTCTACCGTAAAGAGTTTCAAAGCAGTTTACAATCACAATCCCTTCCTCTCCCCACAACAGGCACCTTGTGAGGTGGATGGGGCTGAGAGAGTTCTGAGAGAACTGTGACTAGCCCAAGGACACCCAGCAAGCTTCATGTAGGGGAGGTCAGGAATCAAACCTGATTCTCCAGATTATAGTCCACTGCTCATGTGGAAGAGCGGGGAATCAAACCCAGTTCTCCAGATTAAAGTCTGCTTCTCTTAACCACTACATCATGCTGGCCAAAACAGCATTATGAATATGGGAAATGAGTTTCCTGTATATTCGTACTGCATGAATAACAGCACATTGTCCTTTATGAATGGTTGCTGTTAGGATTTTTGTACTGTTAAAGGGTATAATAATGGAGCTCTGAGAAGGGGCACTCCAACTAGTTTAGCATGGTCTTAGCAGTGGGAGCTGGGGAAGCAACGTTGTGACCATTGCTCTGACTTCTGGTTATTTTGCCCACCAAGATGACCCTGGTTGCTCTATTAACAAACCATTGTCTCCCATCCAAATACTTGCCAGTGTTGACCCTGCTTAGCTTCTGAGATCTGATGAGGTCAGGCTAGCCTGGGCTATCCAGGTCAGGGTGGCCGCCAACTTAGAAGGCTTTAAAAGGGGACTGGACAAATTCATGGATGACTAGTATATCAACAGCTAGTCATGATGGCTATCTACTCCCTCCTGTACCAGAGGAAGTATGCCTCATTATATCAGTTGCTAGGTAGCATGGGCAGGAGGATGCTGTTGCTGTTATCCTGCTTGTGGACGTCTTAGAGGCAGCTGGTCAGACACCTGTGTGAACAGAATGCCGGACTGGATGGGCCTTTGATCTGCTCCATCATGGCTCTTCTTATGTTCTTATATTCCTATACTTCTCTGTGTCAACTGTGGGCAGATTTAATCTTATTTGCACACTGTTGTTCATTTCAGAGTCCTGCAAAGTACAGAAAGGTGGGGTATAAGTTCAGTAAATAAATGAAAACCCCAGATCTTTTTGGCACGTAAGGCAAAATGATAAATGACCTGACATAGTGCATTTCTTTCTGTACTCTCACGAGATAGAGTGCTGTGGTTGGGGCTGGGGCTGTACATTTGGAATATGTTAATTAGCTTTTACTATACACACTCATGCACACACTTACTACATCCATTTGAGTGGATGATACTCAGCATCTGAAATCTATTCAGAAAGGCATTTGTCTAGAAGAAAAGTTGGTTTTTATATGCCAGCTTTCTCTACCACTTAAGGCAGAATCAAACCAGCTTACAATCATCTTTCCCTCCCCACAAGAGACACCCTGTGAGGTAGGTGAGGCTGAGAAAGCTGTGACTAGCCCAAGGTCACCCAACTAGCTTTAAAAAAAAAAAGGTTTATTTTTATATTTACGGGGATATAAAGGGGAAAAGAGGGAAAGGTAAAAACCGTTTGATATACAAAAAACAATATAGCAGATTCAATAGAAAAATAGACTTAGTCGAATACAATATCATATAACAAGAATAAGTATTAATCAAGTAAAATAAAATATCTAAAATAAAATATCTAAGTATGTAATTGTAAAAATATAACAGTCAATCAGAGTATATACCTATTGCATATTGAAAATGTATTATACTGTTTGAAAACCCAGAAGTTACTTAACGAATAGTTGAAACATAATAGATAAAACATTGCCAATTACTCATTCTAGTACTATTCAGTATGCGTCAATCATTTGATTAACTGGAAGTCATGTATGTGTAAAATGATTCCCACTTTTCGTCAAATTGTTCTATAAGTTCGTTATGATTAGGATTCAGCATAAAAGTCATTTTGGCCATAATGGTGTAGTCTAGCAGTCAGCCTCTAAGATATTTTAGAAGATTGCCTACTTTTAAAAATACAGATGCTGCTGCATGTAGTGTGCATGAGTACCCAGCATGGCTCCTCCCCAGAACATGTAAAAGTAGCCTGAGTGCTGGTGAGTTTTTGATGAGAAAAGAATGGGGAGAGTTAAATAGCTACCACCCCCCACCATGCCAGTCTCTCCTGTTCCATTGCAGGTGCTGTCTGTTCTATGAGACCATCAGGGGAAATAACCAGGGGGTCACCCCTTAATGTATAGTTCTGAAGGACAGGGTGTGCATACTGAAACGGTTAGGAATGCCGGAATGTGTCTCCCATCTAACCTATGCAAAATAGGGTAACACTGTGCAGCTGCTTCCTGAATTCCCAGTTCAGCAATACAGTACTAAAGGGGAGTGTGCATAGAACAAAGCACATGACTATAGAAATATTCTGTATCAGCGTCATGAAAAGACATCCTATTGTCTCACCCAGAACACTCAGAATAACAAAAGAATTTCACTACTTTCATAGATGCCTCTCTCTCTCTCTCTCTCTCTCTCTCTCTCTCTCTCTCTCTATATATATATATATATATATATATATATATATATATAAATATATATATTTATTGTTGTATCTGTCAATTTAGCATTACTATATCTAATTCCCAACACGGCTAAATCTGTGGATACTTAAAATTCAGAGACTGGAGCCATGAACAGATGAAACAGATCTTTCTACAATCCTGTAACAAGCCTCAGGTTTGCAGAAAAATCTGAAATCTAAAAAAGGGGGGTTTAAAACCCCCAAAATAACAGCAGGAGTGACTGTAGCTTTCAGAAATGAATGTCTTCTCAGTGGCAACAAAAACAGTATTCCCAGAAAATGTTAGGATCCTTGGTTTCTGTCAACAAAAGGTAGGGGGAGGGGGCTTTTCTAGGGCTGTTTTGGCCTTTGAGTGAAAACTCATCAGGACCAGGCCTGGCAGCAGTCACTGGGTGAATTGAAATCATGTGACTTGCTTGACTCACCCTGGACTGGCTGCTTGCTACTGTTCAGCAGTAGTCACCTCATGAAAACCAGTGTTGTATAGAGTCTAGGAGACCCACATTCAAATTCCCACTGTGCTGTGGAAGCTCACCAAATGATCTTGGGCCAGTTTCATATTCTCAGCCCAACCTACCTCACAGGGTTGTTGTGAGGATAAGATAAAGGAGAGAAGAATTATGTTAACTGCTTTGGGTTCTCATTGTGGAAAAAATCAGGATATAAAGTAAATAAATAGAAACATTGCTGAAGATGGGAGGGCCAATAAAAGGTAGGTTGGTTGGTGAGTGAGGAGGATAGAAGGAAGCAAGGAAAACTGAGTATATGGGGGCTGCCAGGAGGGAAAGAGGAAATAGTGTGGGGTTCCCCACTGCACAACTTGCTAGACTTTTCATAGAGAGAGGTTGCCAGGGGTAGGAAAAAAAGGGAAAACTGAATGCAGGGGTGGAGATAAAGATAGGCTGGGTGGTGGGTGGGAAGGGAAGGGAAGGAGGAGGCAGGAAAAAGCAAAAGATTATGTGGGCTTTCAGGGAAGGGAAATAGGAAATAGTGGGAGAGGGGAATATTAGATGCCCCCTGCAAGTCCTTGTGGTTCCCTGCTTCTCAATATATCTAATTTTCAACATGGTCAGATCTGTAGATACTTAAATCTGGAGACTAGAGCCATAAACAGACAAGACAGATATCTCCACATAACCTAAAAAACACCCAGGTTTGCAGAAAAGTGTGAAATCTAAAAAAAAAAAAAACACAAAAAAAACATTGAAGGGTTAACCTTCCCCAAAATAATAGAAGCAGAGCCTGTAGCTTTAAGAAACAAATACCCCACTGACTGTTGCTAGCACTCATACAGTACTGCCAGCCTTCAAGTCTTGCTTTCTGTCAGTAAAAGGCAGGGGGCAGGGGATAAAACAAAAAGCAGGAGAATGTGCTTTGGATCCCCATTGTAGAGAGAGGTGAGGTGTAAATGAAGTAAATAAATAATGTAGCTGAAGACTGGAGGCAGATAAAAGGTAGGTTGATGGGTGGGTGGGGAAGGAAACAGGGAAAGGGGAGGATATGAGGAGGGAAAGGAAATAGTGTGGGGAGTGGGATACATGGGAAAGTGAGAGCCTTGCAGGCTCTCCACCGTGCAAGTGGGGTTGACGGCCAGCAGTGCACACCTGAAACAAGGCTGGTGGCCAGCCCTGCACAACTGAGCCATAGGGCAAAAACACATGGTCGCTTTAGCCTCCTTTGTTCTCTGTTTCAGCCAGGATTTAGCCAGGATCAAACACATGTTTGGTGAAAACACATGCGTTCGATTCTGGCTGAATCCTGGCTGAAACAGGGAATAAAGGAGGCTAAAGTGACCATACATTTTCGCCCATAGTTTTCTTGGGGAAAGGAAGGAAATTTGAATACAAGGGGGCACATGAAGATAGGTTGGCTGGTGGGTGGAAATGAGAGAAGGAAGCAGGAAAAGGACAGAGGCTATAGGGGCTTTCTGGCAAGTGAAAGAGGAAATAGTGGGGGAGGGAAAATCAGATCCCCCAAGTAATTGTGGGTCCCCCACTTGTGTGTTTGTGAGTATGTATGGAGAGAGCGGAGGGAGGGAGAGAGAGAGAGAGAGAATGCACACATTGGTACATGTTTATTTTCCCTTAATATGTTGGATATTTCTGTTTTTTCCTAATTCTCATTTACAACCTTAAAGGGTGGCTAGTTGGGAAGCAGATAACACCAAATATCAAATATATCTCTATTGCCCTCTTGTGGAACCTTCTATAAATAACAGGCTTGTAATGAGAATTATCTTTGGTTCTAACCTGTCAATGTCCTTCCCTCCATTGTTAAATTGATAATATTCAATGGAATGGCACGTCAAATGTCCACCTGTGTATTTACAATAAGCATGACTTGCTCATTTTTATTCTGCTTCTTCCACTCTGCCCCCTGTTGGTCATAAAGGGGGGAAAGTAGAAGATCACGGGGGGAATGTCTGTTGCTGATAAACAGAGGAAGGCCCCATTATGGTTCCAGGACAGCCTGAAATATCTCCCCCTTCCTGGCCTCCATGAATACTGCAGCCAGTGTTCGTCAGCAGCCAATTTCTCTCTGAGAATGAGAGGAATAACAAGAGGAGGAGGGGAGAAAAGCTTGGCCATTCAAGGCTGAGTTCACAGCTCACAATAAAGGCGACTCCAGATTGGGTCTGAGATAGGTTTGCCAGCTCTGAGTTGGGAAATGCCTGGAACTTTGGGGGTGGAGCCTGGGGAGGGTGGGCTTTGAGAAGGACAGGGACCTCGGTGGGCTATAATGCCATAGAGTCCACCCTCCAAAATAGACATTTTTTTTCCAGGGGAACTGATCTCTGTAGTCTGGAGATCAGTTGTAATTCCAGGAGATCTCCAAACCCCATTTGTAAACTGGCAACCTTAGTGTAAGGATAGAAGCAACCAGGCATATTATTGCTAGAATATGCAGGGGGGCAGGATGGAAAATACAGAGAGCACTGTAAGTATGTGTTGTATGTATGCAAAGGTAAACTTTGATGGGCAGGGGGGTGTACGCATGCGCTAAACCAAGACGGATGCTGTACTCCGAGCTCTCCTTTGAACTAAAGAATTTATAGCTCAAAAAGAATGTAAATAAGGGAGTTCTAGTATATACAACGAGATAAGAGGGGAGAAAAACTAAGAGAAGCAGAGGAGGTAAAATTTGGAATTTCAACATCAGTAAGACTGCTTTATTTATAGCTCTTCTGTGTGGGAACGCCTTGTGGCTACAAACAGCTTACTCATTAACTCCCCTAATTAGCTTCTAAAGATGGCAAAGAATATCAAGGAACTATCAGAGCAAATAACTGCTCTTCACAACACAGTGTTAGCACTTCAAAATAAAATGAGCGAAGAAATTAAGTCTATACGGGACGACGTCACTAATGTGGGAAAGGAGTTAGCAGGGATTAAGCAAATAGCTTCTTTCGCAAAAGAACTTGCAACAGAAAATGTGCAGATTGCTCACTTAACCCGGCAAATTAATGAACTTTCTGACCGCAACAGAAGGGCTAATTTAATTTTGGCAGGGATTTCTGAAGATGTTTCTGCCAAGAGTTTAGAAGGGACTCTTAAGGAGCGGCTTGCAGATAATGGAGTCAAGCTACAACCCGAAGAAATAGAACGAGCACACCGCTTGCAAAGAAGAGGGAGAAGGGAGCCCCCCGTGATGTTATAATCAATTTCTCAAGAGAAAAACTTCAACAACAAGTATATGAAGAACTGAAAAAGAACAAGGACCTGTGCTTCAGAGGGAGAAGAGTATGGGTGAGACAGGACTTTTGCCAAGAGACTCTCAAGAAAAATAATTTAATGTGTCCCTATGCCCAAAAGCTGCATGTAAATAATGTAAAATTTACATGGGGTTACCCATCCTCAATAATTATCTTCAAAGCTGGAAAGAGGCTCATGGCACGCAATACCTCTGAAGCGAAAGAACTACTAAAACAGTTGGGAATTGATACAGAAGATATGAGTGAGCAAGAAATGGAAGAAGCAGAATTTAAAGAGGACCCTGAGGAAGGAGGGTCAGGAAGAGCTGAAAAACGTCCTAGGACAGACTCACAAAGTGGAACTACCTAAAAGGGAAGTATACAAATGTTAACTGAACTAATGTATAGTATTTAAGAGAGTTTAGGAGAGGGAGGGGATACATGCACTCCATGAGGTGGAGAGAGGGGATGTCTTTTTATCCCCAAATGGCTTCTCTACCACAGGGGGGGACGGGAAAGGGAAGGGGTGGGTTAGCAAACTATATAAAATACCCTCAGCCACGGAGCCTCAAGACCCAAAATAATATGAATATGTATAGGTTAATAAGATTACTGACACTGAATGTCAATGGATTAACTTTGGATCTTAAGAGATACAGAATATCTAAACTGGCAAGAGACCAAAAGACTGATGTAATATGCCTCCAGGAAACACACAAGAAAAAAAATGATAATAAGCCGCTTTTAAAGGATACGGCCTGGGTGACATTAGCAGAAGCTAGAAGTGATACTAAGGTCAAAGGGGTAGCAGTCTTGATTAATAAGAAATATAAAGTGGAGGAAGTGGGAAAAATAGATAGAGACGGTAGATACTTATTAGTTAAATTTAAATTGGAAGGTAAAAGGTATACAATAGTAAATATTTATGCCCTGAATAAAGGGAAAAAGAAGTTCTTACGTAGAATTTTTTTAAAAACCAAACAATTTTCAGAGGGGGAAATTATTATAGCAGGGGATCTTAATATCGATATTATAAAAGATAAAACAATTAATTTGGGAGAATGGGGTCTGAAAGAGGCGCATGAATTTATGGGCTTAAAACCCAAACCCACTCACATATCTAGTAGACATAAAACAGCATCATAGATTATGTAATCCTAGGAAAGAGTAGTGACATGAACATAAAAGGAATTATAACTCACCCAATCTGGATATCTGACCATGCTCCAATAAGTATTGAAATAGTAATAAACCAAGAACAAAAAA
This sequence comes from Euleptes europaea, assembly GCF_029931775.1. Lineage (NCBI taxonomy): Eukaryota > Metazoa > Chordata > Lepidosauria > Squamata > Sphaerodactylidae > Euleptes > Euleptes europaea. The sequence goes on along the minus strand of NC_079312.1, from coordinate 101,677,564 downwards.
AAAAGACACTGGAGGTACAATAATCTGATAATGGTTAAGGAAGAGGATAGACAATATATGAAAGAGCAGATAGGGCTGTATTTTGAGGAAAACAGAGGGACGGTCACTACCAACATCTTATGGGATGCTGCAAAGGCGGTGATAAGGGGGTATTGCATAAAAAAAGAAAGAATTATAAAAAGAGAGTGGTACACAAAAAGACAACTTAAAATCCAGGAATTGGAAAGGTTACAAAGTAAACAAATGAACAGATACAACCCCAGTGTACAGAGACAAATTTCGGGACTTAAAAAACAGTTAGAGGCTTTAGATTTAGCAACAATATGGAAAAGGGAAGTTATGGTGAGGAATGAATTCCAAAGAAATAGCATAAACTCAGCAAAAAGACTGGCTAATTATCTGAAAAATAGGAAGGAAAAACAAAGGGTCAAAAGTATAAAAGTTAATAACCAAACATCACAAAACCCTAAAGAAGTTACGGAGGCGTTTGAGTCTTTCTACGAAAATTTATATAAGAAGAGGGATACAGTAGGTTTTGAAGAAGACATTAACTCAATATTGAAGGAGTCTGAGAAAGCTAAATTGGAAGAGGATATCACATTGCAAGAGATAAGAGACGTAATTAATGAATTGAAAAAAGGCAAATCACCAGGTCTAGATGGGTTTACAGGCGAATTTTACAAGGAAATGGCAGAAATCCTAGCCCCAGAACTTCAGTTGGTGTTTAATGAAGACTTGAAGGGTAGGAAAGCTCCATACTCATGGAGACAAACAGAAATAATAGTGATTTTAAAACCACAGAAAGACCCTGAAAAGGTAGGGTCATATAGACCTATAAGTCTTCTTAACCAAGACTATAAAATATTCACAAAAATATTGGCAAATAGACTAAAGAGGGTTATCCCAAATATAATAAAAGAGGACCAGTATGGATTTGTAAAATACAGGAATATAACACACCCTATTAGAAATAAAATTAACGTCCTGCACCATGGCCAACGGAAAAAATTGGGCCTCCTAAAACTGGATGTATTCAAAGCCTTTGACACTCTTTCCCAAGAGTACCTGTGGCAGGTTATGCGCAAGTACGGAATAGGAAGTAATTATCTAAATGCAATTCAGGAGATATATAGGGATGGAACAGCAGTGGTGAAGATTAACAATGATCACTCGCAAGCTTTTCAGATTCAGAGAGGAGTTCGTCAGGGCTGTCCGCTTTCACCGCTCTTATTTATCATAGCGATAGAACAGCTAGCAGAAAGGATAAGAAATAGTGCAAGGATAGAAGGCTATAAAATGAAGGAAGAAGAAATGAAAATTAATTTATTTGCTGACGACATTATAGTTATTACGACAAACCCTAAAGAAGGGATAAAAGAAATAAAGATTATATTAGAAGACTTTGAAAGGTGTTCAGGGTTAAGAGTCAATATGGCTAAATCAGAAATTATATATCTCAATGTGAACAAGGATGAAAAAAGAGATAAATAAAATTATAAATATAGGAATGGGAGCTAAAAAGTTTAAATACTTAGGTATAGTATTACAAAAGGATATTAATAGAATATCAGAGGTCAATTATAATAACGTATGGAGGAAGATAGAGAAGGATATGAAAAGGTGGAGAAATAAAACCTTAGGAATCTCCTCTAGAATTAGAAGTACTAAAATGTTCTGGGTGCCTAAGTTAACGTATTTATTTCAGACGATACCATTAGGAATTAGTTCAAAAAAAAAATAGAACACTGGAATAGAATGATAAGAGGGTGGATATTTGATAGGAAAAATGTAGAACTCAAAAAAGACTGGTATATAGCCACAGATCAGAATTGGGTTGGGGAGTCCCTGATTTGAATAGCTACTATGCCGCCTTCCAATTAAAGTCATTATTAGAGATAGGGGAAGAAAGCGACCAGAAATGGGTTAGATTTGAAAACAAGATTAACAGGGACATAGGAAGATTTGGTATTTTCTCTAAAGTTATAAGTAAAGATTTAAAATTAACCATAGGGCCCAGACGCTCATCACTAGAGGTATGGAGTAAATGGCAACCTTTGGCTAGAAAGGACTTCAATATGGGCACCACTAGAGACTATGCACACCGAAACAAGGGAATGTAAATGGTGGGAAATCCTAAGGTCAAAAGGATATTATATACTGGGAGATATGTACAGAGGAGGAACCCTAAAACCTTTACAGGAGATAGTAGAAGAGATAGGCAAGCAATATTGGTTAAAAACAACAGGCCTCTACAGAAGGGTTAAAATGATCAATGATAAAGGGGAAATATGGTCAGAGGAACCAATAGAAGAAATATATAAAGAAATGCAAAAATAAAAACTAGGATTGGCAGGAAATATTTATAGGAAAATGATATCTAACAAAGATAAGACAATATCATATTTACAAAAAACTTGGCGCAAGGAAGGTCAGATATCAGAAAACACAGCAGGTAAAATTATGAAAGGATTAGAGGAAATTAAAGTGATTAAATTTAATGAGTTGGAACATAATTTTTTTAGAAAATGGTATAAAACACCAGCGCAGTTAGCGAATATGATTCCACGACTAAGCCCCATGTGCTGGCATTGTAGACAATCTAAAGGATGGTTCTCCCACATGTGGTGGGAATGCCCAGAGATTAGGGATTTTTGGATTCAAATACTAAAAATTATAAGGAGAATATGTAAAGTACCCTTAACCATAGATTTTAAGCTAATTATTAATGAGTATAACAGGGAACCTGGCGGTAAACAAGAGGGATCAAACCACATTCAAGGCTATGTTATTAGCAAGCAAAGTGTGAGAGATCCCCCTCTCTGAGTTTGCTTCTCCAAATCAGTTGCTCAGACGTTGATACAGAAACAATAGATTTATTGAAGCCTTCAGGAGATGAGACAGGCACAGGTAGAAAGTTGCAAGTGAGGGGCTATACGGGTTTACAGAATATATTGACTCCAGGGCACTGGGGCACTGGGGTTCACACTTATTGTTATGGGAAGTTACAAGCTTGGCATAATACAAAACATCAGACGGATCCCAGGAAGTCTGGTGCGGCTATCACACTTCCAAGGCCGCACCGGCCTGAGGGAGTACTGGCAGGAAGAACAGCGGGGGGGAAGATACATGGGCCATCAGGCCTGGCGCCTGAGACCAGAAGGTGTGAACTGCTTTTACGAGTTCACTGATAACACCGCAGGTGATGGAAAGCAGAGACACAAAGACAGAGACCCTCACATTCTGCCCCCCTTAAGGCCCCCCTCCGAGAGGACGAGGCTTATCGGGATAAGCGAGGTGGAATTCTCGGACCAAGCGAGGAGCTGCCATGTGGGGTGCGGCCACCCATTCGTCATGAGCGGAGCCAAGGTTTTTCCAGCGAACAAAGTAAAACAGTTTCCCTTTCTTCCATTTGGAATCTAAAACCTTGGATATTTCCAAATGGGTATCCCCTCCTACTACGGTAGGAATCTCATGAGCGGGAGGGGGGTGGAACTGGGGAGCTGCTACATAAGGTTTGAGGAGGCTTATATGGAAGACTGGATGAACTCCCTTGAGAGTCTTAGGGAGACTCAGTTCCACGGTAACCTCGTTGATTACTCTGGTAATGGGGAAAGGTCCTACATAACGGTCGCTCAGTTTTTTGCAGGGGCGAAGAGAGCGGAGGTTTTTGGTGGATAGATAGACTTGCTCCCCCACCTTGAGTTCCCATCCCGGAGACCGGTGTTTGTCTGCTTGTTCCTTGTACTTGCTTTTTGCCCTTTCCAGATTTTTGAGCAACCATGGCCAGGTGGATTTAACCACCTGAATCCACTCCTGAAGATCAGGGGTAGACTGGAGCTCTGGCGAGACGGGGGCAGAACCGAAAGGGCCAAAATCCGTCCCGTATATAACTTGGAAGGGACTAAAGCCGGTAGAGGAATGAGGCGCATTGTTGTACGCATATTCGGCAAATGGCAGCAGGTCGACCCAGTCGTCCTGGTGGAAATTTACATAGCAACGCAAATAACATTCTACTACCGCATTTACTCGTTCCGTTTGACCATCCGTTTGGGGGTGATAGGCGGAAGAAAGGCCCTGTTCCTCCACTCCCATTAACTTTAGGAAAGCCCGCCAGAATTTGGCAACAAACTGGACCCCCCGGTCGGAGAGGACCTTCCTCGGGATCGAGTGTAGCCTGAGGACGTGCGTGATGAACAGTTTAGCTAAGCCCTGGGCTGAAGGAAGACCTGCACATGGAACGAAATGAACCTGTTTGGAAAAGAGGTCTGTGATAACCCAGAGAACCGTTTTCCCCCGACTTGGAGGTAGGTCGGTGATAAAATCCATGGCGATGACTTCCCAGGGACGGGAGGGGTTCTCAAGCGGTTTGAGAAGCCCCGGGGGTTTTCCCATCCGTTTCTTGGCTGTGGCGCAGGTGGGGCAGCTGCGCACATACAACTCTACATCAGATCTCATACCGGGCCACCAGAATTGCCTTCGAACCAGGTGAAGCGTTTTTATGAAACCAAAATGACCCGCTAGCCTGGCCCCATGTACAAGTCCCAATACTTCTTTGCGAAGGGAAGATGGGACATATAGTTTCCCCCCTTGCACCCACCAAGTGTTGGTTCGTTCCAAGCCAGTGGGGAGGAGATGGTGCTCCTCCTCCTGTAAGGAGGCGTCCCGGAGTCGCTGTTGGAATGCTTCCGGGATACCTTTGAGCGTAGGGGGGGTCTCCGGTTGGCGGGCTTGGGATCGGGTGGTGACGGCCAAGCCAGGGACTTCCCCTCGCTGTTCGGGAGTGAACAGGGAGTCGACGGGGCGATCGAAATCGTTGCGATACTGGGGAAGTCGTGACAAAGCATCAGCTAGGGCATTTTCTTTGCCAGGGACATGTTTGAGGGTGAACCGGAATTTTGCAAAAAATTGGGCCCACCGAATTTGTTTGGCATTGAGTTTTCTAGCTCCCTTGAGAGCCTCAAGATTCTTGTGATCTGTGCACACTTCGAACGGCAGCTCGGCCCCCTCTAAGAAGTGTCTCCATATGGTAAGGGCATGTTTGACCGCTGCTGCCTCCTTCTCCCAAATGGCCCAGTTGATTTCGGACTGGGAAAACTTCTTGGAGAAGTAGGCGCATGGCCTCAACCGTCCCCCCTCATCCCTCTGCAATAGGGCCCCGCCCATGGCTACATCCGAGGCATCCACCTGCACCACGAAGGGCTTGGTGCAATCCGGGTGAGCCAAAACGGGTTCGGATGAAAAAAGTAGCTTTAAACGTTCAAAAGCTTGCTGGCACTGGGGAGACCATTGCAGACGGGCTGAGGGGAGTGCGGCGCTAGCCCCCCTGTCCTTGGTACGCAACAGGGCAGTGAGGGGAAGCGCAACTTGGGCAAAGTTGGGAATGAAATTCCGGTAAAAGTTGGCAAACCCCAAAAACTGTTGAAGTTGGCGGCGGGTAGTGGGGGTTTCCCAGTCCCGCACCGCCTGGACCTTGGCGGGGTCCATTTCCAACCCTTGGTGGGAAATCACATACCCCAGAAATGTAATAGAAGGTTGGTGGAATTCACACTTGGACACCTTAGCATACAGTTTGTGCTCCCGCAGCCGCTGGAGCACTTCTCGCACTAGGCGCACATGTTCTTCCATGGTCTCAGAGTAAATAAGAATGTCATCGAGAAATACCACCACCCCCCGAAACAGTAAATCATGCAAAACTTCATTAATTAATTGCATAAAGACACTCGGAGCCCCCGAAAGTCCGAACGGCATGACCAGGTACTCAAACATCCCAAAACAACTGGAAAAGGCCGTTTTGGGTTCGTCTCCTTCTTTGATGCGAATGCGGTGGTAGGCTTCTACCAAGTCCAGTTTGGTGAAGATTCGGCCCTCCTTTAATTGTGCTAGAAGGTCAGGAATAAGAGGGAGGGGGTAAGCATTAGACTGGGTGACTGCGTTCAGTCTGCGAAAGTCAATACACAGTCTTAAATCTCCCGTCTTTTTCTTTACAAAGAAAGCTGGGGCTGAATAAGGAGCCTTGGAGGGGCGTATGAAACCCCTCGCCAGATTGACATCCAGATAGTCTCGCAATACAGTCTTTTCACTAGGGCTCATGGGGTAAACCTTTCCCTTAGACAGTTTGCCTTCCCCTACAATCTCGATGGCACAGTCCGTTTCTCTGTGGGGAGGCAGTTCGTCGCACTCTCTAACATCGAAAACATCAGTAAACTGCGAGTACTCAGAGGGTAATTGAGGAGAGACTGGGGCGGGGGACCCTACCAGTGCGGCGGCTGGAGTTCTGAGTACCCGTTCCTTGTCATGCAACCCACAGGGGTTTTCGGGGAAGGAAAGCACCCGTTTAACCCAATCAATGGAGGGATTGTGTCCCCTTAACCAGTTCATCCCTAACACCACAGGGGTTACAATAGGGGCGATGGTGAAATACAACCGTTCCCAATGTTCCCCCACGGACATAATCACGGCTGCAGTTCTGTGGGTCACAGGGCCCCGTTTAAAGTCACTCCCGTCCATTTGGGAAAAACGGAGGGGTCCCGGAAGCCGCTTGCGCCGGACACCCAACTTCTTGGCAGTTTCCTCATTTATCATGGTGCGGGCACACCCCGAGTCGACCAACGCGGGGACCTCTAACGGGGGACCCCCTTTGGGTAGGGACAGATGAACACGCACAAATACATTGTCCTCTTGGGCGCTTACCATCGGTGGAGCTCCTTGCACAACGATAGGGACGGTCTGCTGCGGAGCCCCCTCTACAGCAGACCGACGGCGTTTTTTGCCGGCTGTTCCCACTCTTCCTCCTCGCTGGAAGAGGGGGACGGGGTGGTGGCTTCCGGGGAGCCGTCCGAATCAAAGACGGTATTTGTAATCCGGGACCCCGATGGGACCGTAGAGTCGGATGCCCCATCCTGGGGGCGCGCGTGGAGAGCGGAGGGTGCGCCGGAGCGCCGGCTCAGTGGTCCACTTCTGCGGCGAGGCTGGCTGTCGGCGGCCGGTTTCGTCGGCTCGGCCTGGGTTTGGCGGGGGGGGGTCGGACGGCCTGAGCGAGAGGGGCATTGCGATGCAAAGTGACCCTTTCCCCCGCAGATCAGGCAGACGCCGGCCTCGAACCGCTTGCGGCGTTCCGCGGCCGAGAGACCCCCGCCACCCCCTTGCCGGAGTTCCCGGCCACGGTCACCTCGGGGCCTGGGGTCTCGCCCAAGCCGTTGCTTGGACAAGTTCAGGAGTTGTTTGCGATTCTCGATGTCAGCAGCATGGCGAACCCAACCTTCCACATCCGGGGGGTTCCCTTGCATGAAGGCCCAATGTTGGAGGTCTGGGTTGAGACCCTCCCTGAAACATTGTACCAAGGTAGCTTCACTCCAGTCCAGGATTCGGCTAGCCAGTGACTGGAACTCACTTGCATACTGCGCCACCGACTTAGTCCCTTGGCGCAGTTGCATCAGGGAGGCTTTAGCCCGCTCACCCAGAGTCGGGTCCTCAAAACGGTTTCGGAGTGCTACCATGAACTCGTCCAGGGTTCGCAGCACCGGCGAGCGGAGTTCATACTGCAACACCATCCAGGCAGCCGCCTCCCCTTGCAGTAAGGAAGCCACGTACTGCACCCGGGACTCCTCAGAAACGAAGGTTCGGCCTTGTTCCCGCATAAAAATGTCTACTTGGACCATAAAAAAGGTCAACTGGTCTCCCGACCCGTCATACGTGACTTTCAGGTCCCGACGGGCCGGGGGGGCAGGGGTTGCGGGCGGAACTACCGGCGCCCCGTCTGGGGGAGCACCGGCTGGAGGTTGCAACTTCAGCGCATCTAGGGTCGTGGCCATCTCACCCATTACGCGTTGCATGATCTCCATCTGCTCCTGCATAGCCCGGCGGTCTTCCTGCCACTGCTTTCGTTCTTCCTCCATGAGGGCCTCTTTGCGGGCCGGGTCCCCTTCGAGTCCCGTGCTGGGGAAGGCCAACCGGCGATCCTTCGCCGCAGTCCGCGAGAGCGACCAGCCCTTGGGAGAGTCCAGCCAATAAGTAAGCCCCCGGGGACGTCCGTCCCGATCTTGGTCGGGTGCGCGACCCTTCGGTTTCTTTGGCTTGGCTCCCTCCTCCTTCGGGTCCGGCTTCTCCGGCTCGTCCGGTTCCTTGGGGGCATCGGGGTTAGGGGTGGTGTCCTCGTCGGCTGACATTCTGTCCAAAGCGGTACAGCTGCAGTCCGAGAGGCAAAGACTTGCAACTTAATGTGAGAGATCCCCCTCTCTGAGTTTGCTTCTCCAAATCAGTTGCTCAGACGTTGATACAGAAACAATAGATTTATTGAAGCCTTCAGGAGATGAGACAGGCACAGGTAGAAAGTTGCAAGTGAGGGGCTATACGGGTTTACAGAATATATTGACTCCAGGGCACTGGGGCACTGGGGTTCACACTTATTGTTATGGGAAGTTACAAGCTTGGCATAATACAAAACATCAGACGGATCCCAGGAAGTCTGGTGCGGCTATCACACTTCCAAGGCCGCACCGGCCTGAGGGAGTACTGGCAGGAAGAACAGCGGGGGGGAAGATACATGGGCCATCAGGCCTGGCGCCTGAGACCAGAAGGTGTGAACTGCTTTTACGAGTTCACTGATAACACCGCAGGTGATGGAAAGCAGAGACACAAAGACAGAGACCCTCACACAAAGCAGTAATAGCTCTGGGTTGGAAGGATAAAAGCAAATGGACTATAGAAATCTGGCACAACTATTTGTTTGAATTTATACAGTCGGATATCGTCGAGATGTTGCGTCAGAAGACTTCATGGGAAGATAAGAACAGGGAAATCAGGAGTAGATGGAAGACCTACTTGGAGTGGATATCAATGGAAGGAAGAAAAGACATTCAGTGGAAGATCCAGACTTTGTGCCCATGGCTGGGGTTAAGAGACTAAAAATTACAAGGAGAAGGAGCGGGGATAGGGAGGGGGATGGAAGGGGTGGGAAGGGAATGAGAAAAGTACGATATACAAACAATGTATGTTGAATAAGTAATATATATTAGAAACTTGTATAAAAAGAAATAATAATAATAAAAAAACTTTGATGGGCTTGTATTGGTGTAGAGACAGCTGATTTTTGATCTCTGCGAAGGTGTTGCAGGTCTGAGGTCCCATAAATATTGAGAGAGCTTGGTGGGGAGACTGCAGTGTTTACTTTGGACTTGCTATCTTGAATCTCTCTGTCGGAGATTCTATTCTGAAGACAACCGCAATTTAACTGTGATTTTTTTTTGCATTTTAAACATCATCTCTGCTACTCAGCTATGGTCAATTCCACTAGTGCCTTAGTATTTAATTTTTGTGGCACATAATCAGAGTCTGAATCTCTCTTGGTGCACGCTCTAAGCCTCAAAAACATTAGATATCAGTAAAAGAGTGAATCAGAACCTGCCAGTGTCCTTATTTTAACATGCTAAGTATTTGTTTTCCCCAGAGGCCCAGTCCAATCTTTCTAGAAATTACATTTGCATATTTTGTATCCTACTCCCCCATCCCTGAGAAATATTCTTTGAACACAAAGGCTTCCTTCCCCTGGGTTTTCAAAGGACCACGCATGCTGGTCCTCATTCAATAAGGCGAGCCTCAAATACCAGGCATCTGCTGCTTCTTCTTTGTGATTAAAACACAGAGGTGCTTGCTCATTTCATAGTCAATGTAGGCAGAGGATGGCAGAGAAAAGGCTTAGCTCCTGGGATTACAATGCAGGTTTCCGGGAAGATAATGGAATCTTCTTCACATTGTCTGTGCTTCCTGCCTTTTCTCACATAAATTTAACACGAGCGTCCTCTGGTGGAGTTAACACCCAACACCTAATCAATCTCTCTATGTTGTCCTTTATAAAAGCTGAATGATGCCTCTGCTCTGAAGGCTAAATAGAAGATCTCCCTCATCTCTTTCTTCATTGCTCACTATATACCGCTATCTGACCCAGATAGTGTTGCCAACCTCCAGGTACTAGCTGGAGATCTCCTGCTATTACAACTGATCTCCAGCCGATAGAGATCAGTTCACCTGGAGAAAATGGCTGCTTTGGCAATTGGCCTCTATGGCATTGAAGTCCCTCCCCTCCCCAAACCCCGCCCTCCTCAGGCTCCACCCCAAAAACCTCCCGCCGGTGGCGAAGAAGGACCTGGCAACCCTAGACCCAAATTAACTCAGATTATCCCATATATATTGGACACAGATGAAACTCAAATAAGATTTTTACTGGCAGATGTCAACTCAAATATTACGTGTAGTGTGGCTTCTTTTATTATCATCCAAACTGAGGAAGAGATTTTTAAATGTTGCGGCACAGATTAAATCTCAGTAAGGTAAAGGCTGGGTGTTTTTAAATTGTATAGTACGGATTTTAAATATATAAATTTTAGCTTATATGTTTGTTGCTGTTATGATGGCCTGTGCTGTTACTGTAATTATTGTGTTTAGATGTAATCTTCTATTGTTAAGGTCCGTGACCACAACATAAATAAACTGACTGACTGAAAAGCTGAGTGTATTTGACTGAGGTGGGACAGACAAAATGGAGCTGACCCAAAGACAGAAAAGCATGGTCCCTTCCTTAATACTAGCGCAGTTTTAAAATCTAACTTTTCTCTGTAGTCCCTACGCAGTATTTTCCTCTAGTGAAAAGACTGGACTCATATTTTGTCATGACATTCTATTCTGAGAAGCTGCTCGGGGGAGGGGGAGAGTATATAAATAAAAAGCAGAGAGGACTGCGTAGAGTCTCATAGCCAGGCCTGAAAGGACTTATTTTAAAGGTCTTTTTAGCATCGTGCTGTATGTGAACTGTCTTGGGCATTCATACTATAGAATTCAAAGCACTTCCAGTGCTTTTAGAAACATTATAGCCAGCATGGTGTACTGCTTAGGAGTGGTGTAGTGGTTAAGAGTGGTGGTTTGGACCAGAGTGCTTTAATCTGGAGAACCGGGTTTGATTCCCCACTCCTCCACATGAGCGGAAGGTGCTCATCTGGTGAACTGGGTTTCCCCACTCCTCCACATGAAGCCAGCTGGGTGACCTTGGGCTAGTCACAGCTCTCTTAGAGCTCTCTCAGCCCCACCTACCTCACAGGGTGTCTGTTGTGAGGAGGGAAAGGGAAGGTGATTGTAAGCCAGTCTGATTCTCCCTTAAGTGGTAGAGAAATCGGCATATAAAAACCAACTCTTCTTCTTTTCCTTTTAAGGAGAATCAAACTGGTTTACAATCTTCTGGCCTCTGAACAGAAACACTTGACTTCCTTGGTGGTAGAAGAAGAAGAGTTGGCTTTTATATGCCAAGTTTCTCTACCACTTAAGGAAGAATCAAACTGGCATACATTTATCTTCCCTTCCCCTCCCCCCAACAGCACCTCCCCCCAACAGCCACCTTGTGAGGTAGATGAGGCTGAGAGATTTTGGAGAGAACTGTGACTAGCCCAAGGTCACCCAGCTGGCTTCATGTGAAGGACTGAAGAAGCCAACCCAGTTCACCAGATTAGAGTCCACTGCTCATGTGGAGGAGTGGGGAATCAAACTCGGTGCTCCAGAATAGAGTCCACTGCTCCTAAGCAGTACACTATGCTGGCTATAAGGTTTCTAAAAGCATTGAAAGCACTTTGAATTCATTACTTTAATAGCAGCCCTTCAAAGTAGGTTAGTGTCATATTTAGTACCCTGTTGGTGGAAAGTACCATCAAGTCGCAGCTGACTTATGGCAACCTCATAGGGTTTCAAGGCAAGAAACGTTCAGAGTTGGTTTGCCATTGCCTGCCTCTGTATTGTGACTCTGGAATTCCTTGGTGGTTTCCCATCCAAATACTAACCAGGGCTGACCCTGCTTAGCTTCTGCGATCTGACAAGATCGGGATAGCCTGGGCCACCCAGGTCAACTTATTCTATTGTCTCTTGCTGAGGATCCCCCCAGGAAGTGATATTTATTCATTTCCCTTTTCATTCTTCCTGAACCATTCAATAACAATTACTATTTAAGGTTGGATTTTTTTTTTTTTTTTACAAAAATCTGCTGTCATGCCACCGTCTGGTTACTAGTGGAGTAGGGTGTGAAAGAGCTTCAACCGGCCTCCACCAGTTGGGCTGCTTTGGTTTGGTCAAAAGTTTCCCAAAAAAGCAAAACATTAAACTCCGGGCTTCCGCCCTAAGTCCAATGAGTAGCTGCCACCACCAGTCCGGAGCCAAAAGTTAAGCCTACAGGCAAGAGTTCAGGGCAACCCCTGCCAGGCTCCAAATTCAGTGTGTTACTTTCCCCGCTAGGCTGAGACCTAGCTCGGACAGTTCACAGTTCCCAAAAGAGTTTACACAAGTATAGCGTGGTCAAAACACACACAGGCACTTTGGATTCAGCCTTGGGAACCCACAGAAATTACTAGACACTTCAAATCAATAGGCATAAGATTTATTAAGGATTTGTGCTCGCTTACAGAAAGATAAAAGTTACGTGAGGCATTTAGCACAGAAAACAACAAAGCTTCAACATTCTTACTACACATTTCAGTTGAAAAGGCAATTGGGATAAAGTTAGGCAAATCGGTAAAGCACATAGGCGATGCAACAAGTTACCAAGGTCCAAAAGGTTAGCATCTGGATGTCAGCATGCTGGTTCCTTCAGTCAAGCATAGATTCGTTCTATGAGGCAAACAAAGTTTGATGAAATGTTTTGGGTGCGCCCGCACACCACCCAACCTCCATGATTCTGATTAGAAGGTGGATCATTTTATATTCTCCATCTCACAAGCCAATGGCCATTTAGCCAATGGGATAGCAGAAAGGCCAATTAAACCAGGATTGATTCGTCATGCCATCCCTGGTCACGGGTGTTAAGAGATGACTCGCATCCTGCAGAAATGCAAGCCAGCTAAAAGCACTCAAACACAGAGATAACACTTGTTGGCGCTATTTGTTACCTTGGAGATAAATTGTTCCTAGCTGCCCCCCACATTTGGTGCATAGCTGTAAATTCAGGGCAGCTGTTATGTCTAGTCCTCTGACCTTCAAAGGGTATTTCCAAAACTGAAAGCACATTCACCTGTGAGTTGTAAGAGCCCGTTTTTGCTGTTTCAGACCCCTAAGTTTAATCACTAAAGTTTCAATATCAGGGATCCCTAGGCCTAAAACCTGAACCATTGTTTAATAAGAGGAAAAGCAGGGTGCTTTTCTTCACATAGGGCACATGGCTCCCTGTATGGTATAAACTTAGTTAGATCCACATGTGACTAAGAGATGAAGGACTGTCAGTTGCCAGGCAACCTTTTGAAGCAGCAGCAAGGAGTGTCACCACTGGAAATCTGAGGCAGGTAATGGATGAAATGGCTACAGGGATCAGAAAGGGACCAAGTTACACATGACACCAAGTTTCATGTCTCTTTTTTCCTTTGGAAGGCTGTTGGCAGGAATGGAAGAGCTTTTCTTAACCCTCTCCCTTCCTGCTACTTAAATGGAAATACACACACGCACACATAGCTATTTTCCCAACCACATGAAAAAAGACATGAAAAGAAAGGAGGGAAATAACTCTAAGGTAGGGTTGCCAGCTCTGGGCTGGGAAATACCTGGAGATTTTGGGGGCAGAGCCTGAGGAGGGCGGGGTTTGGAGAGAGGAGGGACTTCAATGCCATAGAGTCCAATTACCAAAAAGGCCATTTTCTCCAGGTGAACTGATCTCTATAGGCTGGAGATCAGTTGTAATAGCAGGAGATCTCCAGCCACCACCTGGAGGTTGGCAACCTTACTCTGTGGGCAGACTGGGAAGTTCAAGTTATCCAGGATCAAGCCAGGATGAGAGCCAGTGTGGTGTAGTGGTTAACAGCAGTGGTTTGGAGCGGTAGACTTTAATCTGGAGAAACGGGTTTGATTCCCCACTCTTCCATATGAGCGGCGGAGACTAATCTGGTGAACTAGATTTGTTTCCCCACTCCTACACATGAAGCCAGCTGGGTGACCTTGGGCAAAGTCACAGCTCTCTTAGAGCTCTTTCAGCACCACCTACCGCACAGGGTGTCTGTTGTGGGGAAGGGAAGGGAAGGTGATTTTAAGCCAGTTTGAGACTCCCTTAAGTGGTAGAGAAACTCGGCATATAAAAACCAACTCTTCTTCTTCCCTGTGGTGCTACAAGCCAGAACAGCAGAGACCACTCAGCTCGAAATTGGCCAGCAGCACCAGTGATGAGTGCCACTGCTATCTCATCCATTGCCTTCTGCTATCGTTCCATCAACTGAAATTAGTGCAGGAAGAGGCAACCTCTGTTTGAGTTCCTCTTGACTCTCTGAGTTTCAGGGGCCTTGGCAACCCCACCTTCATATGGCAAGAACAGCATCATCATGTTTCCTCCGCTGTAGTTTCCATAAGTTCTTGCATGTGGGAAATGACAAACAAATCAAAACCTAGTTTACAAACTTCTGTTCTCATCTACAGTGTAATCCTAAGAACAGTTAAACTGTCCTAAATCCACTGAAGACAGTGGCTTGGAAAGGTGCAGCTCTTCTTAGGATGGCATTGTTACTTTCCTAATGGTATCTTTCCTGCCCAGGCCACTAAAGTGGTTCAGGACGAAAAGTCGCACAGGTCTATGAATATGGAGTGTTAAATACAGAGTCACTCCAAGACTCAGGGCTGATCTTGGCGTTTGGTATGGCCGGACACAGGGCCAGATGAAGACCTTTAGAGGCCCTAAGCGCTTAAAAGGTTTTGCTGCCCCCATATATATGCAATTAAAAATATAAACAATAATAAACAATCAAATAAAATTGTATTTTTTGAAATGAAACAAAACTTTGGGCGAAAACGCATGGTCGCTTTACCCTCCTTTATTCCCTGTTTCAGCCAGCATTTAGCCAGGATCGAACGCATGTTCGGCGAAATGCATGCGTTCGATCCTGGCTAAATCCTGGCTGAAACAGGGAATAAAAAGGAGGTTAAAACGACCATGCCATTACAGTAAGATGGAAAGTAATAGGGTTTTTTTTTGTATACTTCCACTTTATTTATATTTGAAAAGTTTTCTTCTACTTTTGGTGGACCCTGGTTCAGTTGCACCATTTGCAGTTTTGCACCATACGGTCCATGGTAAATCCGGCAATGCAACATTTCTGTGGGGGCCGCCTTCCCTTGATGTCCTAAGGACGTGCTGATTTTGCTTAATGGTTAATCCAGCCCTGGCTGGACACCTGCTAAAGCCCAATGACCAAAGAAACCAGGGAGAGCCAGGCATACCCCCCCTTGGAAAATGGGAGATCCCTCCAAAGAGGAAGTAAAGCTGCAACTGCTGAGGCAATCTCCCTATTCCCAATGGGAGGAGTTCCCAGAAGAAAGAGTGAAAAGCTGCTCTTCCATTCACACTGCTTTGGGCACTGGCAAGAAGGTGGTCACTGGCAAGATCCAAAGCACCATGCAAGAGCTGCACTCAACTCTCTTTGGCTACCTTATCCAAGGTAGGCTAGACCAGAGGCCTTTGCATCAATGCCAGATCTGTTGGAGCCATCATCCATTTCCCAATAGAAGTGATGATTGCTGTCAGCCAAGGATATGGAACCCAAGAGCTGCCATGTTTTACTCCTTCCAGGCACTCTTCAATATGGAAAAGGGATGTTGTCCCAGGCAGCAGTCGCCGTAGCATCTCTGCCACCCCCTTCTGACTGCTGCAACCAAATGGACAGGTTTCCTCTCAAGGAACGGAGGTGACAGCAGCTGCATGAATGGGGAAGTGGGAAAGGTGCCTCTGTTCTAATCCTGCTGGGGATGGGGTGAAGCCTGCTGAGCCTTTTCAACATCCCTGAAATTCTGGAGCTGGCCCTGTTAAGGTAATTCTGCGAAAACAAATTCCAGCCTCAAAGAGAACTGTGAAATCTCTCACTTCTCAGGGCCTGTAATTGCATGTTATTATTATACTGCTTTAAAAACCACTGTAACTAATAGTACACTGTAAATCTCTAATGAAAATTGACAAGCAAACACAAATCCCACAGTAAGTGTCTGTGCTCATATTTGCTTCCGCTCACGAGTTTCTACTTGACTTGGAATGAAAGACTACAGCTGTTTCCAAAATCATGTACAAAATCACGTCACAACACTAGCAGGGTAATTCTAAGCAGAATTACACCCTGCTACATATATTGATGCCAATGGGCTAGGAAGTAGTCAATCTCTGCAGTAGGGTTGCCAACTTCCAGGTAGTGGCTGGAGGTCTCCTGCTATTACAACTGATCCCCAGCCGATAGAGATCAGTTCACCTGGAGAAAATGGCCACTTTGGCAATTGAACTCTACGGCATTGAGGTCCCTCCCTTCCCCAAACCCCGCCCTCTTCAGGCTCCACCCCAAATCCTCCTGCCGGTGGCGAAGAGACCTAACAACCCTACTCCTCAGGAGTGCTCTCTCTAGCTGCCCTCCAATGCATAATTTTGAGAGGGCAGGATGAGTGAGTGACTTCTGAATAAATAGAATTCTGAAAATGTGTAGTGTAGGGCCTAAAAGACAACCTTATGCTCATTTTCCTTAGATTATGTTCCATTGAATATGCTGGGAGTTATCTCTGAAGACATGCGTTTAGGATTAGATCGCAAGACTACAGTCTACACAGTCTACTGACTCCAATAGTTCTGGAGCAGTCTAACAGGCTGGCACCTCACAATATTAGGTATTGCATTATTATAATCATTTGTTTTCTGGATTTTTGTGTCCGCAATATCCAGTGGTGTCTGGAACCACAAGTTCAAGTTCAAAAGGGAGAGAGGAAGTTGGTGGCTTGTGAAACGCCTTCACCATTGCCGGACGTTGATCCAGAGCATTATTCTGTGAACTTTGTTTAACAGATTGAATTTACTGTATCTCATATAGACTGTGTTTTTGTTCATAAGAAATCCCTTCTCACAAGTCTTTTAATATGTACTCTTCAGTCAATCAACCAACACCCGGCAGTAACCCTGAGCTGTGTATCTTAAACCTGCAGTTCTGGCTTTACATTATTGAAAGATCTATTGAAATCAATGTGACCTACTTCCAGCAAATGTATCGAGGGCCTGGGGGCAATGATACCTCTGCCTTGCATACCATTTCTGTGGTGTCCAAGACCCTTGTCATTTGAATCACTTGGTTAGAAAGAAAACTTATATGCCATCTCTCCCAAGACCTGTTTATAGCAGCTCACAAGTAAAACCATAAACAAAGCCAAGCAAAGAAAATATGGAAGGAGGCCCGAGCTGTTTAACATCTTGAAGGTTAAGTACCAGCACTTTGCATTGTTCCAGGAACCAGATGGGCAGCCAGGGTGGGATTTTCAGCACAGGGGTGAGATGATCCCTGTATCCAGCCCCAGATAAATAACCTGGTCACCACATTCAAGTGAAGTTTTGAAACTTCAGCTGAAGGGAACCTGACCTAAAGTGGTTTTACAGTAATCTAATCTAGATGAGATCAAGAATTGGGTCTTCATGGCAAAAACATGAAATATGGCTTTCTCTTCCAATGATCTGTTTTATGATATTCCTTCCAACATTTTTATTTGCACTTCGACAGGAGTGATGCAACCTACTGTAGAAGGAAGATGACAAAACTACCAGTCTGGATTTCTGTATTCTTTAATAAAAAGGAAACCCTAAAGACTACCTGCAAAATGTGATCAGTTCAAGAAATTAAAGCTTAAATTAATTTTAAAAAACCACAATTTTTAATCAGTGAGAGCCAGTTTCAATTGGTGAGCTGAAGTGAAGGACACACTTGTTTATTTCTGAGGCTCTTCTGAGATATAATGGAGAATGTAAAAGAAAATATTGATAATAACCTTTCAGTCCAAACAGCAAGGTGGGGTTTGCCATCAAGTCACAGTTGATTTAAGGTGCTTTCAAGGCAAGAGATGTTCCAAGGTGGTTTGCCATTGTCTGCATTTGCATAGTGACCCTGGACTTCCCTGGTGGTCTTCCATCCAAATACTAACCAAGGCCAACCCGGTTTAGCTTCAAAGATTTCACAAGATCCAGGTAGCCTGGGCTATCCAGGTCAGGGCCCAGCAGCAAGTAGCAGCTTTTTATTCATTAAACTATATGATTCTTCCTTTAATAATTAAAAAGACACTTATATTGAGGTTTTGGTAAAAATGCAAATTTATTAAAATATAATTTGAAAAGCGGAGGACTTGTCAACTGAAAATTCTTCAACTGGTGGGCAAACCTAACGATGTCATTGTCAAAATCTGAGTAGAAGGTAACATGCATGAACAGTCAAGTCACATATGATATTTATACATAAGAGATGTTCCATTGTTTGGGATTCAGTTTCAACCTCAGAGGTCAACATTAAAATAGAATGAGGGGACCCACAAGAACTCATGTGGGAATGCCAGCTCTGTCAACCCCTGTTGTTGTAGGCTGTCCTCCCCCCTTTCTTCTCCCTCTTGCTTTCTTCTGTTCACTGCTGCCTGGCCTCTGTCAGTGCTTGCATACAATTTAGGGGTGAATGCCTCCAGAACTGTTGCCTTTTTTTTGTACAATGTACACAAATATGCAATGTTGCTAGCAGCTTTTTGAGGTTTTTTTTTTAATCCCTGAGTTAATGTTTATTCAAGAAGTCAAACTTCTTAGCTGTGACTAGCCCTGCTGTGAGGATTCATCTATCTGCATAGATGCCTACATCAAAATATCAAGCATTACAGAAAATTCATTAGGTTTTAGAAACTTGCTTGTATATTATTAGCTACATAACTGGACTTGAAGAATGAGATGGCTTTTCCTGTATTATCATCCATTATTCATCAAAAAGCCATGTAGTGAAAATGGAAGTATAAACATCTGTTTTCAAGTAGCCTTTTCTGGCAATCTAATTCCTTTCTGAAGAACTTCAACCCACAAGCCAAGCATCATAAATAATTAGACAACTGATCTTAGGAACCAGAAGAAAGGAACAAACGTTTCCCATTAATCTTTTGACATTCTTGGTTCGCATCGGATGTCAAGATTTAAGTTTACAGGTATGAGGAATGTCATACAGTAGTAACTCCCAAATGCTGGGTAGGATCGATCAGTGAGTTACAGGAGCACTGCAGATAACAGCAGTGTGCACTGGGAGACTGCAGTTTAGGTGTGTAACTGATGGGATCCAGGGATGTATGTTGAATAAAAGTCCATTCAAAATAACAGTCCATTCAAAATTAAGCACTTTTGTGTAATGATACCATGGAACCCTCAAATAACGTGATTGGAAATCACATCCCCCTTCTTTCTAAGTTCTATTTTTCTCTCACCGGATCCTCCATACTTTTTAAAGGCTGATATGTTCACTGTGCAAAATGAATCCTACTTGGAATTGATGTGCTGTTTTTGCATCTGTAGGTGACATTCAGCATCGCATTAGACAGCTGACTGGTATCCACTAGTTGGAGCAGAACTTACCAGGTTGCAGGCACAGGTGATTATGTCCCAGGGGCAAGTGAAGGGCATTGTTTGAAGACACGGTGTGATGCACCCCCCTTCCAACCACTTCAATATCCCACTCACTCAGCCCGGCCGTATATGCTGAGGGGGAAAGCGTTGGCCTGAGTGTATTTATGAGGAGATTTATTTCTCCTTCTTCTCCTCCAGTCCCACACCCGTATTTACCTCAGTGAGAAATAGGAGACAAGAGGCTTTTCAACTTAAACAGAGAAAACAGGGAAGTTTATTAAAGGGAACTCACAGAGATTGGTTTGTAAGAAAAGGCAGAATATTTGGGAGGGAAAACTCAGAGTTAGATTGATACAAGCAAGATTACTTCAGAGAAATAGCTTAGATGTCCCCTTTACTCAAGTTACTTCAGTTCTCAGTTTCAAGCTGAGTTCTGTCTCTCAGAACTATTATACACATTCAGCTTCAGCTTTAGTTCTATCCCTTAGAACTACTATTCAGACGTTCAGACTCTCAGTCTGTCATTCAGCGTCAGACTCTCAAAACTCTGTCCCCAGCCTAGCTCTTTCTGATCTGAGTGGTTGTAATCCTCCACACCTTCCTGCTACTGGAATAGCTCTACCTCAGAGACTAATTCCCCTTGTGACCTGAGAATGGGCCCTCTCTAACCCAGTTTTCCCTCCTGTCACTCCCACAGGTTGTGTGTGTCAACAGCTTTGGCTTTCACTGAACCCTCAGGTTCACAGAGTATAGTCTGGCTTCTTCTTCATCTTTTCGTTCTGAATCTAACCCAGCCTTCTCTGGCTGGTCCCAAGCTTCGAATCTATCTTAGCCCTCCTGTCAGGCTGGGTCCCAAACTTCGAATGCTTTTCTCTCCCTCAGAGCTTCGAGTGTCAGCTCTTTGGCTCCGCCCACTCTTGCTTGGTCAGCACTTGCTGCTGATTAGCCCCTTATCTGTCACACACGGCCATTGGAAAAATCGAGCTTTTGTCTGACTTTTTAAAACAAATACAAACAGTGCTCATAAAACCCACCAAACAATTTCAGCCTATGCCAAACCAACCAGTCCCCCATTCCATCCAAGGCAATTAACAATGTGCTATGATAAATAAAATATAGTTAAATAAAGTGGGCGAGGGTTCTTCAGGACACAGAAAGACGCATAAGCCTGTCAACTGCTAACAACAAAACTCTTATTCACTCTTCCACAGACAAGTTGTGCTGTATGATTCTGTTTGACAACTGATTCACTAGTCTAGCCTGGGGAGGAATCTGGGTTCTTGGTGGCATCCCACCCATCTGCAGGCTATTGGGAGATGGCCCCGGTCAGGTTGTCTCCCTCGCTCAGCCTCCCTATATCATCTTCTCCTCTCTTGCCCCCATCCTTTCCCCTTTAACCTGGTGTTCCACTTTCCCCCTTCCCCGGGTGCTGCACCCTGGCCCTGACAATGTCAGCTCCTTGCCGCCCTCTGACAACCTGTTCTTATGTTTGGGTGGGCCAAGAAAGTCATGACACTACCGTCAAGCCCTTGTGAGGTCACCACCCCTGGGTGAAGATTGGCCTCTGGGAATCCAGGATCCTGGTCCGTCGGTGGAGGTGGGCCCTCACCACTGGGGATAGGGTGATTTGAGGAAGGCAGGCCCTTGCTGCTGGAGCTGGGGTGCATCACTTTTCCTCCTTTGTTGGAAAGTACTGCCCCAGTTGTCAACTTCCATTCAAACTGTTTGCCATGGTCACTTAAAAAACAAACACTGAAATTGCCCCAGTAGCCCTGTTCACAAATTGCAGGGAACACATGTACAATCTGTGTAGGTGTACTGAGTAATCCTCATTTAACATTCAGTGCCCCACAGACAGCTTAATGCTTGATGAATAACAATCTATTAGTGGTCCCTGGCCTGAGGATTGCACGGCTGTCCTCGATGAGGGCCAGGGCTTTTTCAGCCCTGGCCCCAGCCTGGTGGAACAGTCTCCCTAGCAATGTCAGGGCCCTGCGGGACCTAAATGATTTCTGCAGGGCCTGTAAAATGGATCTGTTCTACCAGGCCTATAACTGAGGGCAGCCACAAGTTTTTCCATTGTCATGGTTGCTGGCCTCCTCATCCCCCTGCCCCCCCCAACCTCGTTTATGGGGGGTTTCACTGCCTGACCTGGTTTTCTAGTGGCTGTTATTTATATTGTTGACTAATGAATGCCATCTTGTTTTACTGTACTGTGTGGAGAATGTAGTTTGAAAATATGCTCTTAACTTATGTTTTATGGTTATAATGTTGTGACTCGCTCTGAGCCGGCTTGCTGGGAATGAGGGCAGGTTATAAATGTGAAGAATTAAATAAATAAAATGCATGTAAAGCTGAATGTGCAATTTAAACCCTACATTTATCCAGGTACCAGTTGCTGGATGCCTTTATAAAGCAAACACAAGTTGGCTCCTTCTTATCAACAGATGTATGCCTATACATACAAGATGCCTGTGCATTTACTGTAACATGTGAACCGGGCTACCGTTTCTGTCATTAGACAATAATCCTTGGTGACAAAGTGTAAAAGTGTTAATCAGCTCAAACATTTTTTTTTTAAAAAATGGCTGTATACTTCACCAATGTATGTAAATAGAGGGAGAACTGCTACTCAGTCACTGATTATAGTACCTTTTTACAGCACCCAACATCTCTCATCACTAGGGTTGCCAGGTCCCTCTTCCCCACCGGCGGGAGGTTTTTGGGGCGGAGCCTGAGGAGGGCAGGGACTTCAATGCCATTGAGTCCAATTGCCAAAGTGGCCATTTTCTCCAGGGGAACTGACCTCTATCGGCTGGAGATCAGTTGTAATAGCAGGAGATCTCCTGCCACCACCTGGAGGTTGGCAACCCTACTCATCACTGCCTCCAATTTAGTTAGACATTGTGTTTGACTTGAAAATTACCATTTAGGTGTCTCTTCATAGTTCTAGTTTCTGCGCCTTATGCTCATGAATCTGTTCCCATCTCTTTTTATGGATGATATCCCTGTAAATTTTCTTCAGTGTGAAATGACAAGTGCAATTATACCATCTCCCCAGGATTATTGCCTCATGATAGAAATAGTGTAATGGTGTAACAGAGGATATTTCATATTTTTTTTAATGACAACCAGGCTGGAATTGCAGGCAATGACCCGATCCTGTAGAACAAGTAGTTACTGTGCTTGGCACAAACACTGAGAAAGACCATCATGCCATTCCACTCAGGAGTTTGCCTCACATTTATTTGAGGGAGTCAAGCAAAGAAAAATCAAGTGGACACTGCAGGTAAGTTCACGTGGAGAGCTTGTCTTTGTGGAAGTTCAGAAGTATCCCTCTATTTGTGTGTTCAAGCACACCATGTCTATGCATGTGACTGTAGGGGGCTGTCAAGCGCTTGGTAGACCATAATACACAGGCAGCAGTCACCCATTGCCCAGGCTTGGATTACAGTATTGTATTCATTCTGGTGTGAGAAGAAATGGAGAATCTTCAAAGAATTAACAGGCATTTTCTGGGATTTTCCTTTGCACTTTCTTCAGCAGAGGGCGCCTCAGTCTACAGCAAACACTTGTGTAGCAATGGTCTGTTATGTCCGCCTTAGCAGTGTCTATCATCATTTCAAAGGTTTCAGATCAGGTTTCACTGTGGCAGATATTAGCATCTCAGCAGGGGAAGAAATGGTGATACTTAGAAGGCAGTGTGTGCACAAAAAGAGCATGTGAAGTCTTCTGAAAAAGAACTGAAGACTGCCAATGCCTTTTTATGAGCTTCAAAGTTAGTTTCAAAGCCTTAATTAGGGATAAATTGCGAGAGGCCCATTTGAAATAAGCTGAGAGAACGCAGAGAAAAGGACTGAGGAAACAGTTCCCTTTTCCAGTTCCTTCTCTGAGAAAAGTAGGAGGGAAGGGTTTTAGGAGGCATTTTGGGAAAAGCTGACCCAGTACAAAAAAGATGGTCTCCACTTGAACTGAAATGGAACCAGACTACTCAATAGCAAACAGTTTAAGCATATAAAATAATTCCCACGGGAAAGCTCACAGGAACTGGGTGTCCTTGGGTTTGGGATGATTCTTCTCTACATATTGATGGATTAAGCAGTCTCGGTCATCCAACTGAGGACACTGCCAGTGATTGTAAGACAATCATTTAAGGAGACTAAATGGTAGTAAGGGCAAACTTGCCCAAATATGTTACTCAGAGAAGAAAAGGTCTAGGTGTTTGTGTTAGGGTTGCCAACTTCCAGGTAATAATGGTTAGAAAATCTGCAACAGAGTCTCCAGTACAAAAGTAGCAAAAAATCTTATTGGTGCTTACACATATGACATCAACAATACAAGAGTGAAAGATACATATAAGAACAATCAAAGTTATATACAGTATGTACAATCTAAGTAAGGTGCAGTCTCAGTGCACCAATTGCCATGTTCTTTCAAGTAAATGTTGTATTTTCTTCAAAAAGTCCAATAGTTGGTACCAGGTAATAGCAGAAGATCTCCTGCTATTACAACTGATCTCCAGCCGATAGAGATCAGTTCACCTGGAGAAAATGGCCGCTTTGGCCATTGGACTCTATGGCATTGAAGTCCCTCCCCTCCCCAAACCTGCCCTCCTCAGGCCCCGCCCCCAAAATATCCCGCCGATAGCAAAGAGGGACCTGGCAACCCTAGTTTGTACAAATGTGCCAAGATGGGGGAGCTGAAGTTCTTGGTGCTAAATAAAAACACAGACGTAGGGCCATTTCAAAAACTTGGTGAAATGGGGTAAAGTTATCCCTGGATATAAACTATATGGGAAAACAGGAAAGGATTACAGGGGTGAAATTTCTCTGTGGCCTCTCAGAGAGGGCATGCAGTCCAATATATTAGAAAACTTGAGAGAAACGAACTGCCCCCACAGAATTAAAACAGCTGGAAGTGTCACTCACTAATCAGAACTCTGACTGAGAGTAAGCTTGAGATGGGGAAAGAAAGAAGGAGATAATCATAAGAAAAGGCTTTGCAATAATGGGTGATTTCAAATATCCTCACATTGACTGGCACATAGATGCGCAGGTTGTGATAAAGAGACAACTTTTCTAGATACTATAAATAATTGGGCCTTATACATGGAACAAATACAGGGGAGTTGGTCCTGAGTGGTGATCAGGTCCTTGTGTGAGATTTAAGTATTCTTGCACCAATTTGATACAGTATATCATGGAATGATCCATGACCCCCCCCCAAAAAAAAATCATAGAAAATGTTTCTGTACACAAAAAGAGGCCTAGCCTGGCTTCCCAGCTAGACATGACAAAAAGGGAATTCAGAGACCCAGAATAGAATAGCCTTGAAGAAGGGGCAAGAAACAAAGTAGTAACACAATTATATGGCCTTGTGTAGGTTAGAAGGTGCCTAATCCACATCAATAGATATTACTTGCCGAGGCCCAGGTATAGAAGCATCTGAGAATGGCAAGAATGTCCAGATTCACCAAAGTGAAGATATGGTTCAAAGATGGGATGTGTTGGTTGAGTCCAAAAAGATATTCATGCCTTTGACAAACTTGTAATCATTACTTTAAAAAAGACTTTGTTGAGATAAAAAGTAGCAAGAATGAACTAACATTTTTCCACATTTAATAAAACATTTGGGTATAAATAATTGTGTATGCCATCTGAAATTATGAGACAATAAATTAGGGTTGGCAACCTCCAGGTACTAGCTTGAGATCTGCTATTACAACTGATCACAAGTTGATATCCAGTCAGCCACTATTTACGGTTAAAAAGAAATGTGACCAATAGTGTGGATTACATGGCTGGGGCTAACGTTCTAGACAGTACCCTCAGCTCCAGAGGCTATCCTAGTAAGTTTTTACGTGGTGCTAGAGCTAGAGCTGAAGCTCGCCCACGGGATACACTTTTGTCAAAACCAATTATAAGAAAATCTAGAGCACAAAACGTTGGTTCTAAGATGTGTTGGTCCCTCGAATACAGCACTCGTTCCCATAAAATCAACCAGATTATTAAAAAGCACTGGCACTTAGTAAAATCTGTGCCAGGATGCAAAATGTTTCCAACCTATGTTCATAATCATGTTTAAAACCATAGCTCCTAATGGGTTAAATACAGAATTAGACCTATCATGTTATTTATAAATTGCATAGTGGATTGGGGCCCTTATGCCCTCAAGAAATAAGGTATCTATCCCTTTAAGAAATAGTTTTTCAGTTATAGTTGTAGATCTGATGACTTACACCTGCAAATCATTTGGGCAGCTTGAATATTTGGCGAGCTCTGCAATGAGTTTCTCAGAGAAGCAGAAATCATATAGGAACCTGAAGTATTAACCTATTATGGCTTAAGAAAATGATTACACTATTGGTGAGTAAGCTTTTATACTATGGGAGGGTTGGCTATTTGTAACAATATTGTACCAATTAATGTATATTAACAGTTGCACACAGATAGTTTAAGTGTTGTAATGTGCACACCATATTTTCAGGCTGATGAAGGCCGAAGTGAAACGTGTTGAATAGTATCCAGAAAGCACGTTCCCCTGTGGATTTCATAGCACCCCACCCGTGGAATTTTTGTCTGCGCGGTTGAAGATTTGCCTGTGCCCGGCTGCCTGCTGACGTCACCGCCTTATTGCGCAGGACTGTTACTAAGGACAGCTTCGACGTCCTCCGGACTCTGACATTCCACGTTCATTAGGGTGTCAGACAGTTTATTGTTATTGTTATTTAGTAAGGTGTTCTGTGCCTTCTAATAATTTTTACATTCCCAATATTGATTGTGGGTTGTTGTATTAATTAATGTATTGAGATTACAAATAATATGTGTTAATAGAGCCTTGTGCTGTTTATTTGATGCATGGAGTGTTAGTACTAGGGCTGCCCTACAGAAAACTGTCCTATCCTTTTAATAGAGGCTTAATGGGATATTATTAACCAGATGATGTTATTGACCTCCATGCCATGAAAAGCTTCAGCTGCCCATTTTCACATATTAAGACTCTATTAAAGGACAGGACAGTTTTCTTCAGGGCAGCTGACAATCTTAGCTGTAGTGTTCTCATGGAACCTGTGTGACTGACCAGTTTGTGAGATATTCATTTGCTTGTGTGAAAAAGTGTTTCTGTTGAGTTAGTTTCCCCCCATTTCTTTACATGGTAATTCTGGTATACATTTGTCTGTTGATTCTGTTCCTTGCCTTTATTTTCTTGGGGTGCTGAATCTCTTTTTGCACCAACTATGGCAATCTGCCTGACTTCTAAGAGGGCCAGCGCTCTCCTTCTGCCTGATCTGCACTTTAATTGCCTATAAAAATGTGACCCTTTCTCCTTGTCTCGATCCCGGACCTTGTAGGGCCACCTCGGGACTTCCTACACCCCCGCAGGGGTCAACTCTCACCCCAGCAGAGGAGGAAAGGTCCAACGGGCCGGGGGGGCGTGCACCACCCATTCCCCTCCCCAGCTACAGGCGCATCCCCACGACTCCTTACCTGCCGGGGGGCTGGGTCTACCCGAGCTGGGAGAGGCTGGGAGCCCCCGCCCAAGCTCTGCCTCTTGCCCGCAGGGTCCCTTGCCGACGGGGGAGCAGGAGCTCCGAAGATGGGCCTGGCAAGCGCCCGCGAAGAGGGAGCGGCCCTAAAGCCGGGAACAAGCCGGCTAACAAGCAGCGCCTGGCTGCGGCTGCATCAAAAGGCCGACAACCAGCTGAGAGTTGGGCGGGCCTACCCTGGGAGGGGCCGGGGAAAATGGACTGGCCAAACCACAGGGGTGGAGAGGGCTGAACCAAGCCTCTCTCCGCCCTTATATGGACTTGGGGGCGGTGTCTGGGAGGTGGGGAGAGGGGGCGGAGCCAGGGACAGAGGGCTATAAAAGAGGCTGTGAAGCTGAGGCCAGGGAGGAGAGGAGCCAGAGTCGGTTGTGCTGCCTGAACTGGTGCCAAGATGATGATCCTGGCTTCATCTGAGGGAGAGGGGAGCTCTGACTCTCCCTTGGAATGGTCTGAGGCCGAGAAAGCCTTACAGACCTCACCTCACCCAGCGGCTCTGACCCCCGGGCCAGGTCCTGGCCAGTCGGGGCAACTCACAGTGGTGGAGAATGCAGGCAGGGTGGGCCCTGTGAAGAGACCCCCACCCCGCCTACCTACCCCCCGGCTAGAGAGTAGGATGCCCCCTGGTGAGACCACCAGTGCTAGTCCGACCTCATCCAGGGCCAAAGACAGAGATGGAGCCCACTGATACGGCCCCAGCCTCCCCTATGGACTTCAACCAATTTGGGCGATGGATGATGGAACAGCAAGGATGACTCGTGCAGGACCTGTGGCAGCAGCAACAGGAAGCCCAGCAACGACTGATACGGGACTTGACGGCCCAACACCAAGAAGCCCAAGCCGGTCTCCTGAGGGATGTGTGTAAAACCCTGGAAGGGGGGGCGAGAGACTGGTGATGGCAACCCGAGTGGGGGGGGGGCAGCCAGAGTGGCAAACAAGATGCCCATAGTCCCCTTGGCCAAGTTGGGCCCAGACGATGATGTAGATAATTACCTGGATGCTTTTGAAAGGACTGTGGAGGCATCAAGTTGGCCGAAGGAGCGGTGGCCCTTTATTATTGGGCCCTATCTGACAGGGCCCGCCCAGGCGGTGCTACGGTCATTGCCTAAGGCTGAGAGCACCGATTATGACCACCTGAAGAGGGCAATCTTAGAGAGGTACGCCACATCAGACAAAACGTATCGGCAAAAGTTTAGGCAAATGGCATGGAAGAAGAGGGAAGCCCCTGGCCTTTCGTGTTGGCCCTGAAAGATGTCGCTGATAGATGGCTGCAACCTCAGGTGCAATCCAGACCATCCATTGTAGAACATGTGGTTCTGGAACAACTGACCCAGGTGGTACCTCACTGAGCCAAAGAATGGCTTATTTGCAATAAACCTAAGACGTTGTAAGAAGCCATGGTCCTGTTAGAAAATGTTTCAGCCTTGGACACAAAGGACCAGAGCTGGGAAGGTACAAAGGGCGAGGGCAGACCAGCTGTGGGAGCATGCTCGGCCCGAGGAGGACGAGCCCACTTCTTGCCACACTTTCCTCTCCCTGTCACATCACGAGGCCCCAGTGGGCCCGGAGGGGCTACCAGACCAGAGGGTCCCCCCCTCGGGGACACTTAAAACCAGCCCCCGGCCTGAGGGGCCCTCCGGAGAGACGACCGGCCGGGGTCCTTGTTTCACGTGTGGCCAGTGGGGGCACTTCCGGTGGGAGTGCCCTCTCATGGAATGCGACCTGGGGTGGGAACAAGAGAGAGAACAGCTGTTAGTACCCCAGGCCTATCGGGATCAGCTGGTGAGTCTGAGTCATGACCATTCTTGGGGGGGTCACCAGGGGGTTAGCACGCAGGGAGGATCCTTTGGGTGACAAATGCAATCCTGAGAACTTCATCTGACAGACCTGTCTTAAGTCTAAACTGGAGTGGCGTTTTTCTGGAGCATCCACACAATATCGTCCCCTAATCATCCGCTTTCTGTGATTCCTCCCTCTTTGTTGTGACCTTTCCCAAATCTCTTTTTGGTGCAACCTTTTGGGAAAAATTGCAGTCAACACACCATTGCAGACTGTGGATGGGAAGGTGAACATTTTGCAGGTCCAACCCACATTTGTGCCCTTTTCCTTGACATCCAACTTCCATGGCAATAAATAAATAAATAAATTTTAAACTCTAGCAATGTGTCAATAACTAGAGTCTAAAAAAGCCCACCCATGGTATGTGGTGGGGGGGACGGCAGCCAAGGGGCCTTGGACAAGGAACATGCAGAGAACACTACCTTGTGGATGCTCCATTATCATGGCAAATATCTCTGTATTCACACTGACAATGGACAGAACATAGTCAATTGTCGTCTTGTCAATGCATCCTATGCTACAGCCAGTAAAGAACTTTGCCTTCAATTGCCTATAATATATAATAGTATCTTATATTTATTTATTTATTTATTTATTTATTATTTCCATTTGTTACCCCACTCTTCCCAGCCAAAGCCAGGCTTCGAGTGGCTTATCTACCTGTCATTTGGGAGGGATGAGTACTTTGAAGAGTAGTAAAATCCCAGAATATTTAATCTCAAATGCAGGGAAGCAAAAGCATTACAGCCTAAGGCTGTGTGTTTCCCATTAGAACTAATCTAAAAATGAACACCAAAACAAAGAAACACAGCAAAAAAACAAAAAACAAAGCCGATGTTCTTTTTTTAAAATTGAAAATAAAACAAAATTATGCACTCATGCTCTACAATAGATTAGTCATGTAAAGGCTTTATGGTGTGGTAACACCATTGGTGGTGTTGGTGAGTGGTGTGGTAAGTGGATGTGTCATGGATGAGATCAGATGGAGCATGATGTTTATGAGGGTTGACTAGCTTTGAGGCATCGCTGGGGCTGGGGAAAACAGAATGCTGATAGGCATAGTTTTACAGCCAGGAGTAAAAACTTGATACCAGCATGGTGCAGTGGTTAAGAGTGGTGGACTCTAATCTGGAGAACTGGGTTTAATTTCCCACTCCTCCACATGAAGCCTGCTGGGTGACCTTGGGCTAGTCACAGTTTTCTCTGAACTCTCTCAGCCTCCCCTTCCTCACAAGATGCCTGTTGTGGAGGGGGGGAGGGAAGACAATTGTAAGCCACTTTGAGACTCCTTAAATGTAGAGAAAAGTGGGGTATAAAAACCAACTCTTCTACTTCTTTGATATGCTAGTGCCTTTCTACTGGCTGAGCAGGTTCTGGTGGACTCTTGCTTTCAGAGCCTGAGGCTTGAATTTGCTAAGGCCATCTGGAAGGGAGACATGAAAATGAGCTGTCCTGTCTGTGCGTGTGTCTGTGGGGGGCATGGGGTAAGTATCACTATGTGAAGGACAGCGTCCTCTTTATGTTTATACCCAATAAGGAGGGGAGATCACATGCTCAAGATTTGTAAGTTCCAAATCTTTCCAACTTTCATTTCTTTTTTGAGTCTGCACCCTAGGTTGTGACACGGAAACAGGCAATGGCAAACCACCTCCAAAGTCTCTTGCCTTGAAAACCCTACAGGGTTGTCATAAATCAGCTATGACTTGATCACGCACGCACACACACACATGTCCCGTAATTTGTATTTATTCTAGAGTTTTGCCAGTAGAATAAAGCTGTATTAGTTAAGAGAAAATGACTGCTTTGATTCCTACCTACACGCTTAGCTGTGGTCCATATTACGAAAGCAGCCCCCATTTGGATGCTCCTCCTGCTCTGAACGAAGGAAGGGGTATGGGACCAAAATATGGTGGTGGTTTACCTGAAAGACTCAGAACCTTGCTTGAGAGAGGGTTGGGGAACAATGGAGGATTCCCAATGGGATGAGTGGGTTTCCTCACCAAAGCGACTTCCTCCATAGATTCTGAGCAGGGCTGGATCTTGATTGCTTGCTCAAGGACTATTTGCCTGAGCAGGGATCAAGGGTGGGCCATTGGGTGCTGGGGTGGTTGTGTTACAGGGTGTGTATGTGAGATGGGTGCATGGGGGAGAGAGACAGAGAGAGGTGTCTGCGTGAATATTTGTAGAACCATTATTCTCTCATTAAACAAGTGAAAATATAATGCTTTAGTTAACTGAACTAAAACAACAGTGGCTACTGTTTCCAATTAAGTCTTACTAGTTTAGTACATATTTATAGAATCATAGAGTTGGAAGGGATCACCAGGGTCATCTAGTCCAACCCCCTGCACAATGCAGGAAATTAACAACTACCTCCCCGCACATCCCCAGTGACCCCAACCCTCCTCCCACCATGCAGGATCCCACAATCAAAGCACTCCTGACAGATGGCCATCCAGCCTCTGCTTAAAGACCTCCAAAGACGGGGACTCCACCACCCTCCGAGGCAGTGCATTCCACCATCGAACAGCCCTCACCGTCAGAAAGTTCTTCCTAATGTTTAGGTTGAATCGCTTTTCTATTTATTGTCCCGTGGCGCAGAGTGGTAAGCTGCAGTGCTGCAGTCAAAAGCTCTGCTCACAACCTGAGTTCAATCCCAACGGAAGTCGGTTTCAGGTAGCCGGCCCACGGTTGACTAAGCCTTCCATCCTTCCGAGGTCGGTAAAATGAGTACCCAGCTTGCTGGGGGTAAAGTGTAGATGACTGGGGAAGGCAATGGCAAACCATCCCGTCAACACAGTCTGCCTAGTAAATGTCGGGATGTGACGTCACTCCATGGGTCAGTAATGACCCGGTGCTTGAATGGGGACTACCTTTACCTTCATTGGCTTATCTCTCCTTCCTCACAATCTAGCTCTCAAGTGCATTTAAGCACGACTCTCGCTTGATCGCTGCAACTTCAAATTGTGACTTCTGTTTTTGAAAGAAACATCGCAGATCATGAAGGACCACAGAAGGAACTTTTATGCCTCAAACGTAGGGCTTTTCAGTGGTGCTCATTGTGAGCCATTGAGTGCTGAGTAGAAATGGCTCTGCTTAACGTACTGGTATGACGTAGAAGCAGAGTAATTTAAGATACTTTCTCATGTTATGAAAATGGATCCTGAGCCAAAAGGTATGATGGGTGAATCTTGGAGAAATGTGGTAACAGGCCCCTCTCCAAATGTTGCAATGAGAATTCTAAATGCAAACTCCCCTGCAACCCCCCCAAATTCTAACTATACAGCCATCTCCCCAGTATTTCATGAACTCACACATCAAGAACTAGCGTGACAATTTCAGAAAACATGAAAGTCTTCTCAGATAAGTGCCAGAGTTTCACTGTTTGAAGAAGAAGAAGAGTTGGTTTTTATATGCCGACTTTCTCTACCACTTAAGGCAGAATCAAACCAGCTTACAATCCCCTTCCCCTCCCCACAATAAACACCCTGTGAGGTAGGTGGGGCTGAGAGAATGTGACTAGCCCAAGGTCACCCATCTGGCTTTCATGTGTAGGAGTGGGGAAACAAATCCACTTCACCAGATTAGCCTCCACCGCTCATGTGGAATCATACCTGGTTCTCCAGATCAGAGTCCACCACTCCAAATCACTGCTCTTAACCACTACACCACACTGGCTCTCATAAACTCTTACACTATTTAATCCAATGTTTCTTAGATTTTTAAAGCATAGGGGGGAAATCTGTTTCATTTACAGTTACTTTTCCCCACCTGTCAATTTTCATTAGTGATGTGTGAACCCTAATTTCCCCATTTCATTTTGGGAATGGCCTGACAATTTCCACTGTGAATAAGGAATGCTCAGAAAAAAATATCCTTTACCCCCTGAGAGTTCTAATATTGGTTTATGATTGACTGATTGATTGCACATGCACAGTTCCTTTCCAGGAAGGAAGCAAACATGTTCTTGTTCTGCTGCTTGGGAACAGTAGTGTTCTTCCAAAGCAAAGGTGCAGCAATGAAGCAACTGCAAATGCTTGAGAACTGTAAAATCTCAAGGGTGCTACACTGAGATTTTCTGCTGTTAGATCACAATGGATCGCTGTGTTAGTCTGTCTGTAACAGTAGAAAAGAGCAAGAGTCCAGTAGCACCTTAAAGACTAACACAATTTCTGGCAAGGTATGAGCTTTCATGAGCTAGAAAACCTTTCATGAGCTAGAAAACCTTGCCAGAAACTTTCTCAGTCTTTAAGGTGCTACTGGACTCTTGCTCTTTTCTGCTTCATGAATGATTGGTGGTTTGGCTTGGGATGGTAAACACACATTTTTAGATCAGCTAGTTTGTTGGGTAAGATTTTAAATTTATTATCATCATCATTACTGTTATCATTACCATGATTCTATGATTCTATGATCATTATTCATATCACTCCTTTTCTGCAGACAGTCCATTAGTTACCAATCAGTTACTGGACCGCCTCTCCTACTGTGTTCTGCAGCAACAACTCCACTTATTTGAGCAAAGACTTCTGAAGGTGCTTCCCTGTACCAGGTAAAATCAGCAACTGCCTGTTCATGAACATTCTCTGTGATGGCTTCTACATGATGGAACGGTCTGCCTGAGGCTATTCACAAAGTGTGCAAAACAGAATTGTTCAGGAGGGCGTTCCTGCATTCTTGTAGAAAGAATATAGCAGTGGTGTATTGGATCAACTCAGGAGGTGGCTTTTATTAGGGATAAAGTTTTTCCTACACTGATGGTCTTGCTGCCTTAAAAAGATATGTTTTCTTGTGTTGTTCTTTTTCAGTTTTTCTGTGTTCTACAGTCCCAGTCCAACCACTTCATTTTGTTTTACTTAGAAATTTGCTGTTAGGCTCCAATGTTGTTATCACTTTGTTTTAATTTTTTTTTTAAAAAAATAATTGTTTTGGTTTAATGGCTGACGATTGGCCCATTTGGCTCAATGGCCAAACAAATACCATATTTGTATGTTCCTCTTTGAGCACAGCTGAGATTTCCTAGTATGGAAATTGCTTGACCAACAGAAGATTCAAGAGGTAGGAAGCAAGGTATTCTTTTGTGAATAATCTACATCCATTTCAATTCCTAAGTCAGCTTCCGTCTGTTCCCCCAGGTCCTGGGGCAACTAAGTGCAGCTTAGGACCTGGCCCACAAGAGCACCAGGATCTACCTCCACCCAGCAGGAACAGTGGTGGCACTGGGCTCATGCCAAGACCATAGCCCCAGGAGATGTAATTCTCTGCAGGATTCTGGCCTCAGTTAAACTTGGACAAGATGAGTCCAAGGTGCTGCTTCCAGAGCAGGTGGAGCTGCTTCCCTCTCAGCCTGTTTAAGCCTTGAGCTGGGAGGAGAAGCTTGCTGGGTCAACCAATCCACCAGGTATAAGCCTGGTGTTAGGGGAGGGGCTGTGGCTCAGTGGCAGAGCATCTGCTTGGCATGCAGAAGGTCCCAAGTTCAATCCCTTGCATCTCCAGTTAAAGGGACTAGGCAAGTAGGTGATGTGAAAGACCTCTGCCTGAGACCAAGTAGGTGATGTGAAAGACCTCTACTGCCAGTCTGAGTAGACAATACTGACTTTGATGGACCAAGGGTCTGGTTCAGTATAAGGCAGCTTCATGTGTTCATGTGTTTCCAGCTCCAGAGCCAAGGGTCTGGTGCCACTCGAGCATAACTGACTGGCCTTGCCTGCAGAGTGCAGGGCACATGCTTTTATCAATTTGCTCATACACATTTGTAGTAGAGGAAGATGGAGAGAGGTGTGCATTAGTTGAAGGAACTGAATGCTGCAGCAAACTGCAATTGCCTCAGTCCTGGAATTCATTTGAGAAATACTGTTAGTGAAACAAGAATTAAGGAGGAGTGGAATGAAGCACAGAGTGAATTTCTGAAGCAATAAAGCAAGGAACCAAGAGATTCATCTATACTATGCATGGAAAAATGTGCTGATGGGAGGAAGGCTCTTCAGCACCTTAGATTATATGTACAGTGCGGCTTACTGGATCTATTGCCACAAGACATATCACTGCCTGATCTTAAGTTGGGAACATTGTTGTGACAGTCCTGACCACTCATTCTGTGGCTAACAGATTGGTGGTAATCAGGACCACATTACAGCACTGGTGTGCCCTCAGCAAAGTGAAAATTGGCGGACCACCTTTCTTACACTTTCTAAAGCAGAACCAATTGGAAACATGTCTTAAATAGGAGAACAGTTCAATCAAACTACAAATTCGTTAACATTATATCAAATTTAACACAATTGCCATGCCAAAGTAAACTGAGAAACCCATTTCTCCAGTGATTACAGCATGTTATTGTTTTCCACTGTTGCCCAAACCCTGTTATGAAGTAATTCTGGCACTATAGTTAGCAGCCTATATTTATACATGTACTGGTATTGTCTGACAAGACCATGCATGACAGTTCCTGGGAAATATAAAACAAGATTTAGAAAACTAAAACTGGTGTGGAGATGGGGACAGAGGGTGTTATTATCTAAAAACCTCAGAATTCTCAGTCATATGAACATATGAATCTAGCTCATACAGAGTCAGAGCATTGGTTCATTGATGTCTTGATCTGACCTGAAGAAGAGATCCGTGGAATCAAAAGCTAACTCATTGTTTTGTGAGATTCAGCTCTACAGGACTTACTTGGAAGTAGGGCTGTTGATTCGGTAAAAACTGAACTGAAAAAATACAGAATAAGTGCCATTTTGGTAAATTTCTGGTTCGGGTTTACCGAATCAGCCAAATCCGGGAGGTTGGCAAAGCCAAATTTGCCATTCCTGAAAATTTGGCTTTATCAAGAATGTCTTTCCACGGCTCCTGAAGGGGCAGTTTTGCAGGTAGAAGTCCCAAATTTTCAGGGTAGCTAGAAGGGACTCTCCTTGCAAGAACCCCCAGGTTTGGTTAAGATTGGGTCAGGGGGTCCGGATTTATGGGGTCTGGAAGGGGTCGCCCCATCCTCCTCCATTGAAATGCATTGGCAAAGTGGCTGTGTTCCGAATCTTTAGTGTGATCTTTGCAATGTATCTTTGCAAAGTTCGCCCCGTGCCTCCATAGAGATACAATTTACTTGGAAGTAAAGATGGCTTTAAAAATTAAGTACTGAACTGACATTTAAAGTGTGACAGCATTTGCAGAGTGCCTTTCCATAAACAATGTTAACTTCTTATTTAAGCAGTTAGAAGGGTTCCAGAGCAGACAGAAAGTCTGAACACAATCACTTCCTTAAAAAATATACACACAGTCTGTAGCTCCCTTTTCATATCCAAAAATATTAAAGGAAACTAGGAGGCATTGCTACAGATCTGTCAGGGGTCTCTTAACAGAAGTGGGCCTTTCAGCAGCTGCCCCTTTGGCCGATGGATAAAATGACACCTATGGTAGGCAACCTTGCTATCTTAGAGTAGAGAGTTCCAGAGAAGAGGGGAGACTTCCGAGGAGGTTCATTAGATGTCTCTCTGAAATTATGGATTCCCACAATAGGAGCTGAACTCAGAGCAAAAGCAGGCACA
Source organism: Euleptes europaea (assembly GCF_029931775.1). Lineage (NCBI taxonomy): Eukaryota > Metazoa > Chordata > Lepidosauria > Squamata > Sphaerodactylidae > Euleptes > Euleptes europaea. Next base: position 101,641,260 of record NC_079312.1, on the reverse strand, counting down.
TACAAATGAAAGAGGTCATTTTTTTGCCTCTAGCTTTGAGCTGAGGTTGCGCTTCACAGTTCTAATGTTCCCTCCAGCTGAAAGAAGATGATGGAGTTACCTGGAGGTCAGTACTTGTTTCAAGGACTATCAGATTAATGTCTATAAATATCTGTGTTCAAATTTGAATGGAACAAAGAGACAGAATTTTGAGAATCCCAACACTGTGCCTATCCCAATACCTGTGCTGCTTCTTGCCTCCCTGGGGTAGCAGCACCCTTTTTTGTGGTAGCAGCACCCTTTTTAATTCACTGTTTATTTTAAAATGCACATGTTCCAAATGACAGAGGCAGTATACAAGGTACATGGAGTGCTAGGCAAAGGAATGGACCCTCCCATCCTACTAGGCCTTAGTTTTTTACGCTGCCGCAATCATGATTTTTGTCATTTTCTTTAAAGAGTACTGCCAAGAAGTGTGTCATGCAGTCTTGTGTTTACTCAAGGATCATGCACACTGCTAGATCTCACCATGCTGTCATGTACATAATCACAGGAGAGAGAGAGCTAGTGGGGCATGGGTTCTATGCTTGCAAAACAGGCAGCCACCTCAGTGATTGTCACCATTGGGAGAAGTGCTGCTGTGCTCCTGGACATGATTGCCACCAAAATCTCTCCTCCAGCAGGAGATTTTAGGTATGGGGATCGCATACGTGTGGCCACGAGCAACACAGTCTTGTCACTTCCGGTTTACTTCCCGAAGCACCACAGCACAACGGGGCGATTGACCACTTAACCCCCCCATTTGAGTTTTACAGTGAATTCCTAAGGAGAGTTACTCCAGTCTAAGCCCTTTCATTTCAATGGGCTTAGACTGGAGTAACTCTCCTTAGGAATGCACTGTTAAATTGTCCCGTCATGATGCAGCGCTTCTGGAAGTAACCCGGAACTGATGGGATTGTGTTGCTCGCAACTGCATGCATGTGCGTGATCTTTGCTGTCAGCAATTGCCCGCCATTTCAAGCCTGGAAACCCTGCTGCCACCTCCCACACAGGAGCCATCCAAGGTGGGGTATAGAGAAAGCATCTCTTTACACCATCTTGGACTGAGGATCCCAGGCAAGAAGGAGCAAAGGAGGTGCTGGTCTTATTTCTTGCCACCAGGGAAGGCTTCTATGTTGCCCACCAAGCAACCTTCATCCAAGGTAGATTCATATCCTCTGCACCCTGCTTCGATGCTCACCAGGGCAGCAGGGGAGGGGCTGTGGCTCAGTTTCTAGAGCATCGGCTTGGGATGCAGAAGGTCCCAAGTTCAATCCCTGGCATCTCCATTTAAAGAGACTAGGCAAGTAGGTGATGTGAAAGACCTCTGCCTGAGACCCTGGAGAGCCGCTGCTTGTCTGAGTAGACAATACTGACTTTGATGGACCAAGGGTCTGATTCAGTATAAGGAAGCTTCATGTGTTCAAACAGGAAGAAGGATGCTTCTGGTGGCTCACAGATGACACTCTTAGCCCTACTTCACTTCCTCCTTCCTGTTGTCGTATCTCTCCCCCTTCACCCAGACCCTGCAGTCACAACTGTAAAAGTGTGCAAAGCTTCTCAAAAGCTCCAGAATTCAGCCAATACCTTCTCCCTTCCCTTTCCTTCCCAGCCAGCTGGACTGGGGTGTTTGTGGTAATAACTGTGAAAGGAAGAGAAAGTATCCAGGAACTGGGAAGGAGGTTAGTTGACTGGAGTGTGCAGAGAGCAGATACCATGTGGGGCTAGTGGGATAGGCTATTGAGTTAAAACAGCAGGGAGATCAAGATGGTAGGGAGTTCATGGTAGGGAGCCTTTTTGATTTATAGACAATAGGATATTAATTATTCTGTGGCTTTCCTCTATTGCCACAAAATTGTTCATCCTCTTGGGCATACATCTCATTGGGAAGACCATGTTACTAAAATTGCTCCAGCTCCAACCACTGCTTGTAGCTGAGGTGGGGGCAACAAGACGGGAATGTGAAACTTTCCCTGAAAAGTGCCTCAAAATGGTATGCCTGGGAAGAGAGGTGGCGGACAGAGCTGTGGTCATTTTATGCCCAGCACTATGAAGACTCTCCCAAATAAGTCTCAGAAGCTGCTACTGCAGATCAAGATCACCACCTCTCTCCCTAGGGACAGGTTCTAGAACTGTTGAGCACACCTATGTGGATCTGTTTCAGATTTGGAGGGGTTTTTATTGCTCCGTCAGGCCCGCTCACTTTTCCTGGATGCTCCTGAGAATCACTCCATCAAAAGGTGGCATCCACTGAGTGTTTATTCCCCTGGCGAGCTGAAAAGGCTGCGTCATCTGTCTGAGCTTTATATATCTAGTGTTCCAAATGCACGATGGTGGGGGAGGGAGGGTTGGGGGGGACTGTGGGCTCTTTCGTTTATGTGAGTCTCACAGCCATAGGGGGTATTTAACTTTCTGCCCTGGTTGCTGTAATTCTCTCTCCAGTGGATATACAGTTCAGATCAGGTTCCTATTGCTGTGATGACAGGCATTCAGCAGGCACTATAATTGCAGAGTTAAAACAGCTCATTTTCTTGCTGGCAAGCTGTAGTTAAAGAGGTGCTAGGAGGCAGCCTGGCTGTCTGCATAGAAACTGATCAAAGCATTGAAAGGCATCTGGCTTGCCTCTGTTTTCTTTCACCACCCTCCCCCTCCCCCCTTTCTCTTTAAAATGGGAAGGGGGGAGGGCAGGGGGAGAAAGAAGAAAAATTGGTTTAAAAAGTAATTTAAGAAGATGAATACCTATCCCTTTCCCAAGGCTAAAAGGTGGCCACTTATTAGAGATATTAAACTTAATCGAAGTGGGGTTTTCTTATGCACTCGCTGTTTTCTAATAAGAGCATTTGGGCCAGTGCACATGTCTACCTCTCCGTCTATTTCCATTAAGTCCTGCTGTGCAATATTTCTAAGCTATTGGATTGGACTTTTCACACTTGAACTTATTTCCTGGAGGAGATGAAACTTTCCCCACCTCTTCCCTGATCTGAAGTTATCCTGTCAAACTTGCCCACCTCCTTACCCCCCACCCCCCACACACAGCATGTTGTCTCCTACGGTGAAAGACACCAGCAGTCCTTCTCCACGGTGTGGGGACTCTGGATCTAGGCAATGTGGATAGGAGCAACAGAGGCGGTCTTTTCTTCCTCATTCTGTTCATTTTCCCCTTCTAGAAAAGGAATGCACAACTGTCTGCTCTGGACATAGGGAACATTAAAAAAAAAAAAAAGGAGACACGCATACAAGGGAATGCAAAGAGCAGAATTCCAAATAGGTTGACATTTGGCCCACCAGTATCTTTGCGAGATTCTTCAGATCTTAGCAGAGAAACTCATTTCCATTGGAGGTGATGCTTAGCAAACAGTGAGTGAGTTGAGGGAACTACTGACATTGACAAGAGGAAAGCACTTCAACAGATAAGGGAAATCTTAGAATGAGAAAAGCTGCAGGCATGAAGCCAACAATCTAAAAGTTCTCTGGCTGCAAGTTTTCCCTTGCTGATCCACTGTCCCTCCTGCCTGTAGGTTGATCTGGTGTCAAAGGGAGCAGCTGGTTCAAACACCAAAATAAGGCCACTCTTTGCTGCAGGACAATGCTGCTGCATTTGTCTTGTTTGGGGGCTTCCTAGAGGCACCTGGTTGGCCACTGGGTGAACAGACTGCTGGATTTGATAGGCCTTGGTCTGATCCAAAATAGCCTTTCTTGTGTTCTTTGCCCTGTGCTAAACACCTATTTTTGTCACTTCTTCTTCCATGGTTGAAGCCTTCTTCTGGGAAATTAAGGATCAGCCACGCCCAATCCCAAATGTTATTATCAACTCTGGCAGAGTTGCTCTGCCTTTCCTTTGATTCAAGAGACCAAAAGCTCACAAAGATATTAAATAAGCAGGGTCATCAACAGCCTTGTCTTTTCCCTGTCCTCTTGTGTGTGGCTGTACAAGCTGGGACCCTTGAGCACCCAGGATATTGTAGAACTGGATTGTAAATTACTCTGTATTGATATGTCCATAGGAAGAGCTATTTGGTGAACTGAAGATCATTTTCCTCTTGTCCATTTGTTTGATTTATGTACCATTTTTTCTGTTTAAGAATACCCAAAGCCAAATATAAAATCTATCAAAGCACAAAACTTCAAACCAAGGAAGTGAACATCTCAACAAAATAAATAAATAACATAAGTATGAATAAATAATAAATAAATTTTATTTGCAGCTAGTATGCCAGATAAAATAGGTAAAACAGAAACTGATCATACAACGTATATGTTTACAACCAAGGCCAACAAAAATCAGGAACCACCCAGTTTTACAATAACCTAAGTATCTATTTAAAAATAGGTAAAAATAAAATCTTATCCTATTTATTTGGTAAATGGATGACAATGTGCAATGAATCAAATAATTGCTGTGGATTACATATTTCTAAATCTCAATTGTGAACATACCATATTTTAAAAGAATGCTATATATTTCTGAGTAACGCATGCCAAGGTACTCAAAGCATTTCATCCAACTGCATTTTTAAAAGGAGGGAAATTTACGAAAACACTCGTATCTGCAAAAGTAGATTCTCATGTATTAATTGCACTGATACTTTTGGTACCTTTCATACAAGCTTTTGAACAATTTTGTCCAAGAAAAAAGAGGGGAGGAAAGCAGGTTCTTAAAAAATAATAATAGCAGTTCTTCTGTATTACAAATTCAGACTGATTTGCATCCAATATAACTGTAGTAGCTCCTGTGGAAATTACCTGGAAACTAATTTGTACAAGCACTAAGAATTCTTTATTAGAGATTCTGATCCCCTTTACGGGCTCTGGGTCCGCTTTTCTCACTGGGACTCAAGGCAGATTACAAGAGTTGAAGAGACATGGAAAAGGTTTAAATGCAGATATTCCATTCATTAACAGTTCACCGTACAAATGTTGTACTCCAAATCGAAACGGTTACCCAAAAACACATACATTGAACAAGTATACTATAATCAACTTTGCAAAAACTAGTAAAGTCTTCCACTGATAGTAACAAGACTAACTAAAATGGCATCTGCTTCCACCCCTCCATTTTCCAGGGGATCCTGATTTCCTCTGCACTTTTGTTTTAAGGGGGCATTCACATTTATAATACAAAAATCAAAACAGTACATCCATCTTAGAAGTAGAAGATGCTGTATCAAATAATACAGTTACAGAGGATTAAGCATGGGTTGATTCACCAACGATAATACAGTTTTCTGCTTTTCTCATCACTTCACACTTGTTTGATTCCCCCCCACCCCACCCCACCCCGGCACGGAAAGTGTTCCCTACGTGATTGTTACATTCAATTATTCAATACAGTTTGGAAAACAGTACAATTACAACGTTTGGAAAATATTCTTGATTTTATTTTTCCCTTCATGCTGGCCCTGGACAGTTTTTCTCTTCACTGTTCCTCCCCCCCCCCCCATGGTGATAATGCTGTCACTTTTACAGATTTAGAAAAGAAACGTCTGTTTTTGAAAAGAGACATGATCATAGTTAACTGGCTCCAAGGTGCCTACGCCAGGGAGACTGCAAAGTGAGTTGAAAGACACCTGGTTCTGCACCATTATTTAACTTTTGCAACCTTAATCCCTTATTTCTAATTAGCATAATTTATTAATATATTGTAGCCATGCATGTGAATATGCTTTATAGTTTTTGAGTGTTCCCCGCGGCTGCTCTGTGAAAGCTCCCCCTCCCACTGTTTAATAACATGTTACATAAAGAAACCAGCTTCTGATATCATTTAAATTATGGCTTTCCCTTCAGCCTCTGAATGCTCATTTCCTTTAAATAAGGTTAATTTCCTTAGAATGAAAATCCCTCATTTTCAGGTTACTATTCATTAGGTAGTCTCATTATACAAAAAAGTCCCACAAACAAACATTTTAAAGGCCAGGGCAGTTGAAAAGCACTTCAAATAAATAAGAAAACTTCAAAAACACTTCAGATAGCATCTGTGGAGTCCTTTTTTCCCCCTTATTCAAAAAGATGCAGAGTTAGAACACTCAGAAGCCACAAACACTTTGGAGGTTTGTTTTTTCCCCAAACTGGGTAATGTTCTATGATAAAGAATCCACGTGAAACTTCCCTCACCGCTTATCTATGCACATAACTGTCCAATTGATGAATGATGAGTCTGGTAGACAAAAATTAGAAAAAAAATAAGTAAAGTTTATCAGAGGTGCACAAGCTGGTTCAGCTTATAGTGAAAAGTTGAAGCTAAACCCATGTGATTGTTTTTTCACCCAGGTAAAATCTGCTTGCCTCGAAAAATATGCCAACATGCTGACCAGCTGACATTTGGGGGCCACGTTTATGTACAGTTTTCTCAGGTGCTATGAATTTTGGCTATCTGTGAGCAAGCCAGAGAAGTGGGGTGACTGACCAGTGTTTCACCATTTCTTCCTGGAGCCTTGGGATAACTTACAGTCCATTGCTGAGAAGATGAACTACCTACTGCATCACCAAGATACAGCAATGCAGTACATAGTCCCAGTCCGCAAAAGGTTTGCCATTACTGCTACAAGATGATGTTCCCCTGAAGAAAATGGCCACTTTGGCAATTGGACTCTATGGCATTGAAGTCCCTCCCCTTTCCAAACCCCGCCCTCCTCAGGCTCCACCCCCAAAATCTCCAGGAATTTCCCAACCTGGTGCTGGCAACCCTAGTGCTCGACCCAGCTGACTCATGGTGAGTGGCTTCTTTTCCCTCCTCAGAGAAAGTGAGCAGTGGTGGCAGCAGCTCCAATATAGGTATTTTGTGTGTACACGTGCAAGCACTACTCTGCCAGCCAAGAGAGGACATGCTTCTAGAAGAGCACTCAGGACTTCCTTTGCTAGATGAACAAACTACTAGGGCAATTTCCCGATCCTGATCAACCCTTTTGAGGCAGCCAACTCATAAGAGGTGAAGGCTTTCTGCAAATCCATCAGACAGTATATATGGAAACATTAGCTTCATGTGCCAGAGCCTATGTCTGCCTTACAGATTCCCTAGCCCAGTGTTTCCTGTTGCCAAGATTCCCTCCTTCTATATCAGACTTATCCATGTTAGCGATCACAGCTGTCTCTGCTTGCTCTGCTTAGTAAACTTCATATAAGAGGAATCATCGATAGGAATTAACTCCTGTGTTTACTGGGTGAATGAAAAATAGATGGGGGCTGTGATAGGGTTGCCAACCTCCTGGCAGGGTCTAAAATGGGGCCTGAAAATCACCTGGAATGACAACTGATCTTCAGACTACAGAGATCAGTTCCCCTGGAGAAAAATCACTACTTTGGAGGGTGGATTCTATGGCATTATACTCTGCCGGGATTTCTCACCTCCCCAAACCCTACCATCCCCAGGCTCTAGCCCCACATCTCCATGAATTTCCCAACCTGCAGTTGGCAATCCTAACCTGTGGTCTATTGTATGTGCTTCTGGACTGTGTGAATGTTTTAGATATGTGGTAGGTGAGTGGTATTTTAAGGAGACAAAACGCTGATAGGTCACATGAGTAAAAACACTTGATGGAGAGGCATGTGGCATTGGTGTTTCTGTTGTGAATTTCCTGCATTGTGCAGGGGGCTGGACTAGATGACCGGGGAGGTCCTTCCAACTCTATGTTTCTATGATTCTTTGAAATGAAACTACTCATTCGACTCAGTTTTCCTTTTGCTCCTTCCTGGGTAGATGCAGTCCAAATCACAGTGCCTTGGACTACCTAACAGTAGAAAAAATATTTTTTATTTGCATTAAAATGTCAATTTAGACATGAATGCCACATCCCAAATCCTTTTAAATCAATCCAATATAAGTGGCATCTTCATCTTCTTTCAGTATGAGGCTACACTGATCCAGGCTCCAGTAACCAGAACAATTTCCAAATCAACTTTCTCACCTTTATTTTTCAAATACTCCAAAACAATTGTTTGGAGATATAACAGCTGGCTATGTTGAAGCATTTGCTTTATTATTTCTTTCCATAATTGTACTGTTATTGGACATAGCCAAAAAACATGTTTTAAAATCTGCTTTTCAACAATGACAGCTCTCAAAAAAGTAATTAAGTAGCACTATTCCCTACTATCAAGCATATGGAAACAGAGAGAGAGAGAGAGAGAGAGTTATTTTCATAACTAAAATGCATTTGCATGACTAAGTGCATGTTTTTAACCGCAATTTAACTGCATTTTAACCGCAATTTAAGAAAGATGTAGACAAGCTGGAACGTGTCCAGAGGAGGGCAACAAAGATGGTGAGGGGTCTGGAGACCAAGTCCTTTGAGGAAAGGTTGAAGGAGCTAGGTATGTTTAGCCTGAAGAGAAGAAGACTGAGAGGGGATTTGATAACCATCTTCAAATACTTGAAGGGCTGTCATATAGAAGTTGGTTTCGAATTGTTTTCTGTTGCCCCAGAAGGTCGGACCAGAACCAACGGGTTGAAATTAAATCAAAAGAGTTTCCATCTAGGCATTAGGAAGAATTTTCTAACAATTAGAGCAGTTCCTCAGTGGAATAGGCTTCCTCAGCAGGTGGTAAGCTCTCCTTCCCTGGATGTTTTTAAGAAGAGGTTAGATGGCCATCTGTCAGCAATGCTGATTCTGTGACCTTAGGCAGATGATGAGAAGGAAGGCATCTTGGCCATCTTCTGGTCACTAGGGATGTGGGGGGGGGGGAGGTAGTTGTGAATTTCCTGCATTGTACAGGGGGTTGGACTAGATGACCCTGGTGGTCCCTTCCAACTCTATGATTCAAGTAACAAACCTGCATAGTACAACATAAGCACAATTTTGCAGTAAATCTGAGAAGTATGTATTAGGTGCCATCAGTCTGTGCATTTCTCATGCATGGATCATGTCCTTTTATGAACAATGCATCTTTCATTCCACATCATGGGTGACATCTGCATTTTATTTTCATCAAACAATTCCTAGGATGTTGATTAGTGTGACAAAACCCCAAGTTTCCCAGAGAGCAGGGACAACCAAGGACCCTGTATCTATGAACCACAAATATGTAAAGTAAAGAGACAGCTTCTTAAAATCATTTGCCGAGCTCGGAAATCATGGCTTATGAGAACCATTGTAAATTTGTGGTTCGTTTTTATTTGCCTTCTGGTTTTTAAGCCCTTCAGCTATGTTGCTGTCACATTTTCAAGTTGGTCTCCGCAATCAAAAACATTCAAAAACGACTCGGAAAAATGAGAGGCAAGATTTTCAGGAATTTCAACAGAGACCACAGACTCATGGAATACGTGTGGCCAGAAAATGTTGCTTTCTCTGAAGCTATTTCAATAGTGTATGGCGCAATATAGAACTTACCAAATCTTCACTCAGATCACCCCGAATTTCTTCCCATGCAATGATGAAAATACCTGACACAGCTCATGTTCCTCGTTAGTAATCTCATAACCTGTACGCCTCTAGTCTCGCTTAGTCAAACTAAATGTTTTTTGTTCTTTTCATCATTCCTCATAAACAACCCTTTGAACAACTTAATTGTTTCTCTTATTCTTCCTCTAATTTGTCTACATTCTTCAGCTAGTAATAGTGCCTTAAAATAAATATGGTTTCTAGGTGTGGCTTTAATGTCTTTTAATGCTGAAATTATTTTAATGCTCCTTTGAGGGGAATAAAGAAATTAAAAGGCATCTCTTTGAAGGTACAGATTATGAAAGGCTACAAAACGATACTATAGGAGTATTCAGAATTTAGCTCCTCAATACTCAAGTTATCGCATTGGTAACAATTCTTTTTAGTATCAAATTACAATGAGATTGGCCTGGCAGGTTCTCATGATAAAAGTAGGAATAAACAAATACTTTTGCAAAATACCATTATTATAATAGTGCCAAGTTGTCATGTTACAGTATTATAGCACATTAACACAAGCAAATCCTTCCTTTTCAAAGCCAATCACAGATGATTACAATAATAAATAAGATAGGATTCCTGCTTTCCGCAATGCAGTAGCACAAGACTGCTTAGTTCCAGGTACAGACTAAAAGGCCATTTATGCATGGGAGGTTTTGCCTTGGATTTGCCGCTCTCTAGATGCATATTTTCCCCATCCAAATTCTCAAAATTCTGCATGGGGGCTTAATGTTGAGTTTTGAGAATTTGGATGGGGGAAATGGGCATCTAGAGAGCGGCAAATCCAAAGCAACCCCCCACCCCATGCATAAATGGCCAAAGTTTCTTATTCACTTAGTCCTGAATCTTAACTGATGACTACTATACCACAATGGTCCTATGGTGTTGACTCCTGAGTGTAGAGAAGATGGTATTTTTACTTCCTGCTCCTTTTGATGGATGGAAGAGTTGAGGGGAGGGTGCATGTCTCATGCTCTCCAGGATACCATAGCTGTTAGGAGTTGGAGCAATGCCTCTCATGAATTGCTTTCAACTTTCTTTGGTGACAATGAAGTTTGCCATGCAAGGGAACAGGTCGGCAGCTTGTAATGGGTCACTGGGGGAATAAACCATTGGGAAATTCCCCCAAATCTAGTCTTGCCTTCAGAACAGTATACAAAGGCTTGATTGGGTGAATTCCCAAGCCCCCCGCCTTTTCCTCAAGTTCAACTTTTTTCAGTGATCCATGCCATTTAAAGCATGCTCAGTCCTCCTTAGGACATTTTAGGGTGCATTCTTTTGAATTTACAACATTGTTTTTCTGGCATACCTATGGGTATCCGAGCAATATGTGGAAACCCCTACTATGTCTTTCATTACCCTACTGAAAGGCACTCAGTCACAAAGTTAGATTTCAGGAAACAAGCTTGTGTGTGTGGAGGGGGCTCCATGAAGATCCTTTGGAGGGGGTTAAGCAATTGAGAAATGTCCCCAACACAAACTCTTCCTCTCCCCCTTGCAGGATATACTAACTCTTTGGGACTGGAGTAGATTGTTTTCCTCATCTCCCTGCCCTTTCCCTCTAACTCTTTTTACCATTCCCAGAGCAATGAGGATGCTCAGCCCTCATAAGGCTCCTTGACTATCTGGGGAGTGCTCAGTGTACAGAAGACCCCTGTTTTATCAGCAGGAAGTCTTGTTTCACTGTCTTCCATGTTTCACTGCTTTCCTGAGAAACACTTGACTATGAAATGTGACTTTACAGGGAACCAGCTGTGGGCCTCTGAAGAATCACCAGGTGGCAGAAAACCCATGCTGAATCAGACAAAACACACCATAGAGTCCACATAAGGGCCTATGAGATGGTGCTGATGATGGCAAAGAAGACTTTCTTGAATATCATTCAAAAAACAATTCAGCATGGTTCAGGGCCTAACGTTCCCTGGGCCACACACTTCTGATTTGGAAATTGACTGTGATGCTTTTGCCCAATTCTTCACCAATAAAATCTCTCTCATCTACTCCAATTTAGATGCCAGTTTGGGAGTACATCCTGGGCTGGGGATACCAGTGACAACCTCATGTCAGAGTCCCATGGATAACTTTAACTTGGTTTCTTTGTGGGGTTGCCAACCTGGGAGACCAGGGTGCATGGGGGCAGGGACTGTTGGTGTTTGGAAGAAGTATCAGACACCACAGCAGCGAGTAAATACAGCAGAGTCAGCACGTAGTATAAAAGTGCTATTTTATTATACAGTGACAAAATGCTACGCAAAGCATCTCCTTCTCACAACCCAATACATATATGATACACTTATATACATATCTGGCATAGTCTCCCAGCCAATCAACTGTTGGCTGCCTTGTCTCCAGGACTATCTAGCTCAGTCCAGTACAAGCCAGTTTTTCTGCTCAGTCATTGAGCTGTCATGTGACACCACCAATCACCTGGCTGTCACTTAGATCTTTTACATCTGCTTGCCATGTGCAGTCTTACATGTCAACACTCCTCCTAGACTGACATTGCAAGCCCCAATGAATCCCGAAATTTCACAAATTTCTCCACTGGTAAACATTTAGTAAAAACATCAGCAACGTTGTCACTTGAAGCACAATGTTCCAGTTTTATAAACCCATTGTTCACCGCTTCCCTGACATTGTTGTATCTTATATTGATATGTTTACTCCTAGTTCTGATGCCTAGGTCTCCTGCCAACTGCTGCGCTGCTGTATTATCACAAAATACCCTTACAGGCAGACTCCATTGCAGGTTTAAATCTTTAACCAGTTGTTGTAGCCACTCCAACTGTATCTCACAGTCACTAATGGCTGAGTATTCAGCTTCACACATACTAGTGGAGACGTGAGTTTGTTTCAAAGACTTCCACATGATGAGGGCCCCATGCTGATACACTGCATACCCTGTAGTGGATTTCCCGTCTCCCCAACTAGCATCACTGTAAACAGTGACTGGCTCCTCCTCATCAGCTTTGAGTTTTAATTTAGCTGAAGAAGTGCCCTTCAGATACCGCAGCACTCTCTTTGCTGCTATCCAGTCTTTTTCATAAGGACAAACACACCTTTGACACAATAAATGTACAGCCATACAAATATCAGGTCTAGTCCAACAAGACAAGTATAGCAATGACCCCACCAGGGACTGATACAACACCTTGTTGTGGAACTCTTTGTCATCCACCTCCCGGGCATACCCTGTTGTCATGGGGGTATCAGTGCACTTGGCTTCTGCCATTCCAAATTTCTTTAGAAGCTGTTCAATTTTATTGGTTTGGTTTAATTCAAAACACCCCTCTGAGTCTCTGGTTATTTCAACCCCCAGATAGTTTTGAATATTCCCCAAATGCTTCATTTTGAACACACTCCCAGCAGCCTGTTTGAACCACTGCAATTGTTCCTCTGTGTGGAACATCAGGCAGAGGTCGTCCACATAAACCACGAGCACACATTCCGTGTCACCCACGCATTTAGTGAACATGCAAGGATCTGCCACACCTTGCTTGAAACCTAGTTTAATTAAGGCCTTGCTAAGACATTGTGACCATGCCCGAGCACTTTGTTTTAAACCATAGATGGCCTTATGCAGTCTCAGCACTCCCAGCTCATCTTTGCTTGCAAACCCAGGAATTTGTTCCATATACAATTCCTCACTCAGATTTGCATTCAGGTAGGCAGTAGTAAAATCAAAATGATGCACCTGCATACTGTCCCTTGCAGCCTTGCACAGTGCAGCTTTTAAAGACTCTGATTTTACAGTTGGGGCAAACACCTCATCAAAATCCTGTCCCTCCCTCTGAGAATAACCCTTGGCCACTAACCTGGCCTTCCTAAGGATTTTCCCATTAGGCAGATATTTGACTTTGTATAGCCACCTGCACCCAATTGCTTTCCTTTGATCAGGCAGGTGAGTCAGGGAAAATACCTTGTTATCCTGGAGAGAGTCATACTCTGACTTCATGGCTTCAAGCCAACCCTCCTTTTCTTTCCCTTCTAACAACAACACCTCCTGGTAACTTTGTGGCTCTTTCACATACACATGATTAACATCATTTGTTTCAAAACCATATCTTACAGGAGGAACTCCCTTGTTGCTCCTGCTTGACACTCTTGGCACAGACCTTCCACCTTGTTCACTCTCTGATGAGGCCCTACTAGGAGATCCCTCCAGTTCCACCTCATTCTCATCATGAGAGCTGTCAGACAAAGGAAGTATCTGCTGAGACACCTGATGCCCATGGATCTTATCCCAATTACTATTTTCACAGAAATTGGCTGATCTGCTGTAACTCAGACAATTGTGTTCATTGGCAAACCTATAGGCTTTCATGCCTGTTTGATACCCTAGGAAAGTGAGCTTTTTGGCTCTAGCTCCTCCTTTCCTTCTCTGGTTTAAAGGCACATTTACCCAGGCTTTCACCCCAAACACTCTGAGATAGCTCAGACTCGGGTCCTTTTTATACAGTGCCCTGTATGGGATATCATCTATGGATCTGGTCCAGATCCGATTAGAAATATAACAAGCTGCCTTTAAAGCCTCAGCCCAGAAAGTCATAGGCAGTTCTGCATCTCGCAGCATGGCATACATTTTTGTTTGCAACATCCCACCATGCCTTTCTGCAATACCATTTTCCTGGGGGGTTGAAACATTAGCCACCCTGTGTTGCACACCTTGTTGCTGCAACCACTTGGCAAATGCATTGGACATGTACTCGCCCCCAAAGTCTGTCTGTAAAGCACTTAGCTCTTGACCAATCTGCTTCTGTACTCTTCTAGCCCAGTACTTGAAGGTCTCAAACACATCTGATTTCTTTTTGATGGGAAACACCCAGGTGAATCTGCTGTGATCATCTGTTAAAATTAATGCGTACCGGTTCCCTGAATGGCTCTCTCTAAAAGGACCTATGACATCGCTATGACATAGCTTTAGAGCTCTTTCAGACCTTCTATCACTGTGTCTAGCCACTGGGTAGGCTTTAGATTTGACACACTTACAGACCTCACAGTCTAGAAACCTTTCACACTTCTTCACTTTCTCTTTACCCAGTAGAGATAGTGTTTTATTTATTGCCTCATATCCAGAATGAGCTAGACGTCTATGCAATAAATGAATGCAGTTGTCATGCAAGCTTTGATTAAGTACTGTCTTAGCCTTCACATGAACATTCTCCACCACATATACATTATGACATAGCTTTCCTCTCAGAAGCACTTCTCCATTCTTTGCTATCTGGCATGATTTTTCAGCAAAAGTCACAGTAAACCCTGCATTATCTAATGCACAGACACTTAGCAAATTTGTCTCAATAGTTGGCACACAAAGCACCTTTTTAAAGACATAGTCCAGTGCAGGGAACCTCACACTTCCCTCACACACCACATCTGTGTTGCTTCCATCAGCCAAGCTTACATGCTTCAGGCTTGAATTGTGTGCTTCCTGTAATTGCTCCTTACTCTGACAAATTGTTTGTGAAGCTCCAGAGTCTAGGATCCACATGCCAGTAGAGTCATTAGTCTCTGTCCTCACCAATGACGCTGTCTGGCTTCTGGCTGCACCTGCTGATGACTGCTCCCCTCGACTCTTTTTCTAGACGTCAGGGCAGTCGCGTTTTAAATGCCCTCTCCGACCACACAAAAAGCATCTTCTTACATTTAAAGCCACATGTTGTAAATCCAACGACAGGTGCTTTTTCTCTGCAAACTTTTCCCTGTTATCTTTTCCTCCCTCGGACCGGGCAGGCTTCCCAGATGCCGACACAATCAATCTCCGTTCAAACTCCAACAAACGTCCAGCCGTATACTCCCACGTCAGCTGGCCTGTGTCCAGAGACTCCAAAGAAGTGATTAACATCTTGTAATCCTCTGACAGAGAGCTTAATAGTATGAAGACCTTGTCTTCCTCCAACACAGCTTTCCCCCTCTGTTCCAGCATTTGGAAGCACTCTGCTAAAGAGTTCATGTGCAATCTCACTGGCGCTCCACTTTTCAAAACCGTCCGATACATCCTTTGGGTGATAGCCATCAAAGAGCCAGCTGTCTTTTGTACATAAACTTGTTTAAGGGAATTCCAAGCTGTTTTCGCCTTCAAAGCTCCCATAATATAAACAAGCTGGTCGTCTGCCACGCTCAGCACTATGGTCGCTAGTGCCTTCTCATCTTTAATTACGTCTTGAGCTGTTTCTGGGTCTGGGGGGTCAGCTACATAATTCCACAACGCCTCTCTCTTGAGATAGTGCTGCATTCGCAACGCCCAGACCTCATAGTTGGTGGAGGTGAGCTTGTCCACAAGCAACGCTATAGCCGCCATGTCGTCAGCACCCGGCACCTCAAGCTCTGTATCACTCTCCTCCTCTGCCCCCGACAACTCACTGCCAGCAGATAGGCTCGCCTCCTCCTTTGCTCCCGACAATTCACTGCCAGCAGATAGGCTTGCCTTCTCCTCTGCTCTGTCTGAATTCACCTCAGACATTCACTCGCTCCCACTGCAGTCCACGGCACTTGTTCCACAGATAAACCTCTGTTCAGAACCTCCAGCACCTAGCGCAGTCATTCTGGGCCCATAACCCTGTTGGTGTTTGGAAGAAGTATCAGACACCACAGCAGCGAGTAAATACAGCAGAGTCAGCACGTAGTATAAAAGTGCTATTTTATTATACAGTGACAAAATGCTACGCAAAGCATCTACTTCTCACAACCCAATACATATATGATACACTTATATACATATCTGGCATAGTCTCCCAGCCAATCAACTGTTGGCTGCCTTGTCTCCAGGACTATCTAGCTCAGTCCAGTACAAGCCAGTTTTTCTGCTCAGTCATTGAGCTGTCATGTGACACCACCAATCACCTGGCTGTCACTTAGATCTTTTACATCTGCTTGCCATGTGCAGTCTTACATGTCAACAGGGACATGGGGGGTGGCCATCAGTGACAACATGACATCTATGGTTTTACTGTAGAGTTTCTGATGATTCATAGGGAAGCATTTCTAGGAAAACCTTGGAATTGATGTCACGCCACTGGAAATGGTGATTTTATTTTTTTCCTCCCACCAGTTGCTGGACTGCCAATGGGCGAGGCCTACTGGGAGTGGGAGATCTTCAGCACCCAGTGGAAATATGGTGACCGTGACCCTATTCCCCCGACTAATGATGACAGAGTGCTTTGGGTTGTGAAAGCCACTTTCTACATACTAGATTCTTGTCTATCACAGTTATTTAAATCCTGCTGGAACCAGGTGCTAAAATCTTTAGGGAAAATTATTACTGTGTTCCTATTACCAGGGATGTTTTCTTCTCAGCTAAAGGAAGCTGTGGTTAGGTCCCGTGTTAAGAAGTTATCTATAGATAAGAGTGATGTAGGCAGTTAGTGGCCTGTGTTTAATCTCCCCTTTCTGGGCAAGGTGATTGAGCAGGTGGTGGCAGAAAAACTGCTGGCATTTTTAGAAAAGAGCAAGAGTCCAGTAGCACCTTAAAGTCTGCAGGCATTTTTGGTAGGAGTCCAAGGAGACAAGGTGGAATAGAAATGTTTTAAATAAATAAATAAGGCTGGAAATCCCCCTCCAATTCCAGGTTCTCCCTCAAGGAGATAATACGCACTCAAGGACTTCAACAGGCCCAGATCCTTAGCTTCTTCTTTTTAAACTGACCCTAAACTGCTCTAAACATTCTGGACTTATTGGCATATGATCACTGATCTGGGAAAGACCCTTTGCTGGATAAGGCTCTGAAGAGCTGCTGCCAATTTGAGTAAAAAATACTGATCTAGATGGACCAGAGTGGTCTCACTTTGTATAAGGCTGCTAGCACAGCTAAGATAATGATGAAATGTGGACTGCCTCAGACTTAGACAGTATTGGTTTATCTAGTTTAGTACTGTTTACTGTCTACTCTGAGCAGCAGCAGCTTTCCTAAGTATTATGCCTTTCCCAGCTCTGGAGATGCTGCAGATTGATTCTTCTGTACACAAAGCAAGTGCTTACCACTGTGTCTTCCTATTTTACGGCTCTACCCCAAAAGAAGAAGCTAACACAGAACATACGGACATTTTAGCTGTAGAAATATTTGATAAGTTGCTTGTCAGCCCCAGCGTCAGTAACATGAGGAACCAATAACTCAAATTTCTCTCTTCCTAAATGCTGACCTGATATCCTGAAACATTTGTCTGAATTGAAATCTGTTTAGCTACTGTTCATAGCAATGATGCCTCTGCTCTTGTGAGTCATGTTTGTGTCCAGACTAGGAATACATTTGGTGAGTTCAGCTTCCCAGAGCATTCTCTCCTCTTCAGCTTACACCTTTCATTTTTGAAGGCCTTTAAAAACTGCAACAGAGAGTGTCCGAACGCATCATCTGCCTGAGGTAACTTTGTGATCAAGTCATCAATGTTCTGACTGTAGGGTCACCAGATAACCTGTAAGACTGGTTGACAGCTGCTAAGAAGAATGTTTGATACTGCAGACTCTGATGTTGATGCTGCCCCCTTCTTTTCTCTAAGCAAAATGTGTTTGACGCTTCATGTCAACTGAACACTAAGGCCTTTATTCATAGCTGTTTCCCTCGTGGTCACCCCTCCAATGACTTTGGGTCTTTCTTTGGATTATGCATGCCGTTTCCAACCGTCATAGGTCGCCAGTGGCAGATCTACATTTTTGGGGCCCTGAAGCTTGAACTGTTATGGGGGCCCTTTCGCAACCAGCAACAATAGGGCAACATCCAACAAGGCCCTGGCCCCTGCCTGATGGAATGTTCTTCCAAGTAACATCAGGGCCCTATGTAGGGATGCCAACCTCCAGGTAATAGCAGAAGATCTCCTGCTATTACAACTGATCTCCAGCTGATAGAGATCAGTTCACCTGGGGAAAATGGCCGCTTTGGCAATTGGACTCTATGGCACGGAAGTCCATCCCCTCCCCAAACCCAGCCCTCCTCAGGCTCAAAAAACCTCCCGCCGATAGCAAAGCAGGACCTGGCAACCCTAGCCCTATGCCAACCTCCAGGTAATAGCAGAAGATCTCCTGCTATTACAACTGATCTCCAGCCGCTAGAGATCAGTTCACCTGAGGAAAATGGCCGCTTTGGCAATTGGACTTTATGGCACGGAAGTCCATCCCCTCCCCAAACCCAGCCCTCCTCAGACCCAAAAAACCTCCCGCTGATAGCAAAGAGGGACCTGGCAACCCTAGCCCTATGGGACCTTCAGACGTTCTGCAGGGCCTGTAAAAAAGAGCTATTCCACCAGGCCTACAATTGAGGGCAACCACAGGTTGTCATCGTTACTGGCCTCCCTCTCCTCTCCCTCGGGGCTTCTGATATGAGGATTTGGCTGCTTGGCCGGGCCTCCAATAGCCCTGTAATTATATGAGTACCATCTTGTTAACTATATTGAATGGTTTTATTAATTTTATTGATTACTTATGAATTTTACTTATGAATTTTAGATATATATGATTTTATCATGATTGTTGTTACCTGCTGTCAGGTAAGAGAGAGGAATGGGGATCTTCAGTAGCTGCCACCACTCTGCTGTCAGCCTAACTCAAGAAGGCCCAGAGCACCCTCCCTGCCCCTGGCTGCTGCTTCTCCCAACAGGGTATACTTTCTAGGTGACCAAAGGAGGCATGAGGACCTAGGGCAGAGTAACAAACAGTTTATTAAAAAGGTCTAATAGTAATGATAACTCAAGCCACAATAGGAAGACAAAACCACTAACGGCAGGCAATCAAAAAAATAAAAACCAGAACACATCTATCTTTACTGTCCCTAGCCCACTCCTGGCACTAGGCCTCAGGCTAACTCACCCCTTCCTGGAGGAGGGATTCCTCCGTCTGCAGCAGCCTCTCCCCAGCCCTGCTCCCTAGGAGTGAACCCCCTCCCTTTTCAGGCAAGGCATTTTATTCCTTCTCCCCAGGCACCACTTCCTTACCCCTGATTGGCCCTAGCCTTCCCTCCAAATCCTCTTCCACCAGTCACAAGGCCCAGTGGGTACCTGGGAGATGTAGGCCTGGTAACTACTGTAATATAGGGCTGTTTATTTGGTTTGGTCCGAACCGAAAAACAGCCGAATTTTCCACAATTCGGCGGTTTTTTGGTTTGGACGAACTGAACTCAAAAAGGGGGGGCCTGGAAAGCCGAATACGCTGAGTTCGGGGTGACCTGAATAAATTCGGTGAATTCGGCCCCTTTAAACTGATCTGCGCCTTCCAGAGGGTCTTGCCAGCCCCTGGCCAGCCCTGCCGGGACTCCTGGCAGGGCTGGGGGGGGCTTTAAATAGATGTGTGCCTCCCGGCCGGGAGGCACAGATCTGTTTGAAGACCCGCCGCGCGCCTCCAGGGAGCTTCCCTGGAGGTTTGCGACAGGCCCTTTAAATAGATCTGTGCCTCCCAGCCGGGAGGCACAGATCTATTTAAAGACCCCCCCAGCCCTGCCGGGACTCCCGGCAGGGCTGGTGGGGGGATGGCAAGACCCTCTGCGCTGTCTGAGTAGACAGCGTAGAGGGGCTTGTTTAAAGGGCCCCCCGCGTGCCTTCAGGGGGCTGCCCTGAAGGCGCATGGGGGGCCCTTTAAACAGATCTGCGCCTCTCAGCTGGGAGGCGCAGATCTGTTTAAAGGCCCCCCCCCACGTGCCTTCAGGGAAGCCCCTGAAGGCGCGCGGGGGGGCAGAATTTCCCCTCAAACTCCGGGTCCCCCCGAATTTCCGGGGATCCGAAGCGGGGGAGTTTGGACTGCTGGCAAAAGCTCGGCTCACAACCTGAGTTCGATCCTGACGGAAGTTGGTTTCAGATAGCTGGCTCAAGGTTGACTCAGCCTTCCATCCTTCCAAGGTTGGTAAAATGAGTATCCAGCTTGCTGGGGGTAAAGGGAAGATGACTGGGAAAGGCACTGGCAAACCACCCCGTAAACATAGTCTGCCTAATAAACGTCGGGATGTGACGTCACCCCATGGGTCAGGAATGAGCAGGTGCTTGCACAGGGGACTACCTTTATCTTTAATGAAATCCTCACATAGACAGCTAACATACTGAAGCTTGTGCTTGCCAATAAGATTTTATACAATCACCTAACTTGTCTTGATAATATGTACTGAAAGAAATTTGACCCACCATGGAAACACGACCCTGGTAGTCTTGGATCAAATAATAATATCCCACATCTTGACAGTGCAAATGTAATCGTGAATGTTGCATCATCACTCTTGTGTTAGAATGTACTAAGTATCACATAAAATTCTTCCTCTTGACACAACAGACCCATAATGTCCTTCTGCCTTGGAACAGATTGTTTGGAAAATGAGTGCTAGCACACCCTTCAGTTCTTTGATTCCCCTTGTAAACGATAATTGACGACTCAAAGGGCCAATTCACATGATTATAGGCTGAGCCATTAGTTAACTGGCTAAACTTGCCTCCCTTGAGTGTTCACCTGATTTAAAAGTTCTATTCATTCAAGCTGATTTATTATAGTCATTTCTCATATGCTAGCTGCATTACAGCAAGATGAATCTGGTTGTGTGATTTGACCCTCAAGCCCTTCAGTAGTGAACTTCTCGTGCTGTCTGCAACTAGCTTAACCAATTCTTTATTTCCTGTTGCTTGCTACTTAGCTACATGCTTCCTATCCCTTTCTCTATTGTCTCCTTCACTATAAAAATAAAGACTGTACACTCCTTGGGGCAGGAATGTGTCATTTGACTTATGAAGTGTTGTGACACACTGTGTACCTTAATTGGCCTGTATAAGTAAATTTGTTGTCTGAGTAAAAGAAAAGCCTATTCCCCTCCCTACTCACTTCACTCTAAAATAGTTGGCTGGCCTATTATATCTCTAAGGTCTTCATAATTGCTACCACACAATAGTTTAAGAGTCTCAACATTTACATGAAGCAAACGTTTTTCCAAAGGGTCAAAGTGCAAGGAGATCTTGTAAGCAGATTAAGGGACTGGTAGAAAGGCCAAAGGCACCCTAAGACTTTACATTTCCAAAGTGTTGTGTTAAGTGGTAGCCCAAGGATATACTTAACTCCAGAGGTCAAATGAATTCAAGGTATTGCAACCATAAGCAGTTTGGAAGTAGAGCTGTTTACATAGAATTACATTAAAAGGGCATCCAAATATTAACATGGCCACTTTCTGCAAGCCTGTCTAGCCCAAATTGGTCCTGTGAGAGCTGCCATCTTAAGGTGGCAGCACCAGACCAATATTACGCTTCATTTCAACTTAATTGAAATCTACTTGATATGCGTTAATGCTCAGACACTTCTCAAATTCTTTGCAAAAAGCATATGGACTGTTTTCTTTCTAGTAACTTCATTATATCAACAGCGCTTTTCCAAATCCATCTGTCCATTTTCCCCTCTAGGATTTATTCCTTTACACAGGGTAGAAATGCATATGATAGACTGAGAGATACACACAATATAAAATATGCAAAATATGGTTTTCCTTGAATAGCTGGCACTTAAGCAAGCTGCCAGAACCTTAATGCCTCAGGAACCTTTCAAAAGGTTCGCTCATAAGAGCCTCTTAGAATTCTTTACATAATGGTGGACTTTGTGAATTGGTGATGGGAGTCCAATGAGTAGGCAGAAGGTACGACCTTTTGGCTAGTAGCTGACTGACTAGGATGGCTTTTTATTCCTGTCTTTGCTCTGAGTGTATAACAAGTTTGTTCTAAATTATTATTATTATTATTATTATTATTATTATTATTATTATTATTATTAACTTCATATATATACCCCACCTTCTCCCCAATGGGCCTCCGAAGCAGCTTACATCATTTACTTTCCCTCCATTTTAGCCTCATAACAACCCTGTAGGTTGGTTAGGATTAGAGTGCGTGACTATTCCAAAGTCTCCAGCAAGCTTCCATTTCAGAGTTTGGGATCTGAATCTGGGTCTCCCTGATCCTAGCCTAACACTTTAACAACACTGGCTCTCATAACTTGCACTCACAAACTTCCATAGTACATTATAGACTAAGTTTAGAATTTAGTCCTTCTACCAGGGGGAGGGCCTTCACAGTTGTGGCACCCTCCCTCTGGAACACTTCGTCCATTTATGCTTGGTAATTAGCAGCACGTTCCAGGCTGAAGTGCCCCACATATTTTTGTGAGTTTTTCATGCTGAACCATCATTCAGGAAGTGATTGTGAAGCCGGCGCATACCTGCTTCGCATTTCTTAAGAGCCCCTTTAACACAACCTTTTGTATTTGCTCCACCCCTGCACCGAAGCATTTACTGAAGGAACCATGAAAATCACAAACGTGGCTCAGCTATGCAAATGACCATTGCCAATGGCTAAACAAAGAAGAGAAGGAGCAGGTGAGTAGGGGGTGGAATTTCTCCTTTTGCGCTGGGACCATGAATAGGCATTTTAAAGGTCACATTTTTAAAAAGAGCTTTGAGTGAGCATCAAAATTGACCCTGCATAAATGACCACTTTTAGAAGACATCTGTGCACAACAGGACTTGATGATGTTTTGGAGACTCTAAGGCAGAATTATTCCAGGGAGCTTTTGGTTCATAATATCTCGCTATTGTAAGACATAGTTAGCTTGTGGGTATTGTAATGTTTGATGTCATTTTAGGGTTTCTATGGTTTTAGGATTGAGATTAGATTGGGTTTATGTATTTTGTATTATGTTATATGATAATACAGGATTTTATTGGATATTTACTATGCTATTTTTGTACATGTTTTAATTGATGCAGTCTTACATTGTTGTAAACTGTTTCGGGCTCTTAATCGAAGAGAAGAGGTATAAAAATTGAAATTCATTCATTAATAAAATAGACCTGACAAGATATATACACATTTTTCTACACCTCTACCCCACATTTTGATTAGAAAACTAAAGGGACATTTGCAGTTCTATTGCCCCCACTCCCCAGCTGTGTGAAATGAGAGTGTCTATTTTCAGAGCTTGAAATAAAACACAGAGACTTCTGGCTGAAATGTGTAACTGTGTATAATGAACCAATGCTGGGTACTTGCTGGGTTCTGCTGGAATAGATCTTAAATAATTGAGGAAATTGTATTATCTGGACAGAGAGAGGAGAGGTGGTCCAAGCTTATAGTAAATTTGTTGATCCAAGTAAAACAAAGGAAAATTCTTTAGAGAACATTTTGGGCCATATTTTCCACCTTCTTCCTTTCCAGTTTATTGCGTTGATCTACTGCTGGAAGTGGAGAAATGCCTTTTCCATTGTGTTACATGGGCAACCTTCCAATTTGACAATATGAGACAAAGCAAGACGTCATCTCCTTTGGCCATAAAGAAATCTAATTAAGCGGTCATCCCTGCTTTTTGTCTAAACCAAACTAAGCATGTAAATGACTCACCTCCCCTTTAATACAATGAACACTGACTTTTAGATCAGTTCATCCTGAAAGTCACAAGATGTCTATAAGTTCTTTGATGACTAAACTCAAAGACAGTATCTCATTGAATGTAGTTGACTTGCATGTCTTCAGCAGGAGACAAATGGCTACTTCTACAAAATGTTCTAACAAGATTGATTTTAGATTTCTGGTCTCTTTTGACACTATTTCCAGAGAACAGGCCAGGGTTGCCAGGTCTCCTGCTATGGTGGGAGATGTTCCAGCAGCAATCTACTCTAAAAAAAACAAAACACCAGTGCCATTTAGGGTTGACAACCTCCAGGTACTAGCTGGAGATCTCTTGCTATTACAACTGATCTCCAGCCGATAGAGATCAGTTCTCCTAGAGAAAATGGCTGCTTTGGCCATTGGACTCTATGGCATTGAATCCCTCCCCTTCCCAAACCCTGTCCTCCTCAGGCTCCGCCTCAAAAACCTCCTGTTGATGGCAAAGAGGGACCTGGCAACCTACTGCCATTCCATGCAATATGATTTCACTTCTAAAACCATAGAGTTTCCAGTGATTCCTAGAACAACATGATACCATGCATGACAAAGCATCCCCTATGTCCCTGCCCCCTATATCCTGCCAGGTTTCAGCCATTGGTTGCAACCCTAAAACAGACAAGAGAATGAAAAACAAGAATCTCATCAATATATCTAACATTATCCCATCTATGAATACTTAAATCCAGAGATTGGGGCCATGAACAGACCAGATAGATCTTTCTACAAACCTAAGAAAAGCCTCTGGTTTACAACAAAACCTTGTAGTATTAAAAAACAAAAAAAACAAAAACAGGAAGGGGGTGAGTTAAAACCCCTATTATTATATAACATATAATAGAAGCAGCACCTGTAGCTTTAAGAAACAAGTAGCCTCTCATGGCTGTTGTGAGGGAATCAGAACAATATTGCCAGGATCCTTAAAACCTTGTCTTTTGTCAAAAAAGGCAGGGTCCTTTCCAGGGTTGTTTTGGCCTTTCAGGGAAGACCCATTGGGGGTAGGCTCAGCGGCAACCACCAGTGAGCTTTTTATTCCTGTATTTGCTCTGAGTGTATAACAAGTTTGTTCTAAATTATCATCATCATCATCATCATCATCATCATCATCATCATCATCATCATCATCATTATTATTCACTTCATATATATATACCCCACTTTCTCCTCAATGGGCCTCCGAAGCAGCTTACATCATTTACTTTCCCTCCATTTTAGCCTCATAACAACCCTGTAGGTTGGTTAGGATTAGAGTGCGTGACTACTCCAAAGTCTCCAGCAAGTTTCCATTTCAGAGTTTGGGATCTGAATCTGGGTCTCCCTGATCCTAGCCTAACATTTTAACAACACTGGCTCTCATAACTTGCACTCACAAACTTGCACTCACAAACCGGACTTGCATGATCCAGGCTTGGCTGCTTGCTACTGTTCAACTGCAGCCACCAAATGAAGGCCAGTGTGGGGTAATTGCTAGAGTGTTGGACTACAAACTGGGACACCCAGGTTCACAGGGAAGCTTGCTGGGTGAACTTGGGCCAGTTACCCATTCTCAGCCTAACTTACCTCACAGATTTGTTGTGAGGATAAAATGGAGGAGAGAAGAATGATGTAAGCTGCTTTGGGTCCCCCTTGTGGAGAAATAGCTGAAGACGGTAAAGGTAGTCCCCTGTGCAAGCACCGGGTCACTCCTGACCCATGGGGTGATGTCACATCCCTATGTTTACTAGGCAGACTATGTTTACGGGGTGGTTTGCCAGTGCCTTCCCCAGTCATCTACCCCCAGCAAGCTGGGTACTCATTTTACCGACCTCGGAAGGATGAAAGGCTGAGTCAACCTTGAGCCGGCTACCTGAAACTGACTCCCGTCGTGATCGAACTCAGGTTGTGAGCAGAGCTTTTGACTGCAGTACTGCAGCTTACCACTCTGCACCACGGGGCTTTTCCTGAAGATGAGGGATAGATAAAAGGTAGATTGGTTGTGGGATGGGAAAGAGAGAAGGAAGTAAGGAAAGGGGAGAGAATATGAAGGTTACTAGGACCAGGGAAAGAGGAAACAGTGTGAAGATGGGGTACAGGAGAAAGTGAGGTGCCCCCCAGAAGTCTTTGCAGGTTCCCCACTGCACAATTAGGTCAAGCGTCTGACATAGTGCAACTGGGCAAGAGTTTTCCTGGGTGACAGGAGAAGGAAAGGGAGAAAGCTGAACACAGCTGATTCCTTTCAGTTTTGTCCCTGGAACTCCCACAACCATCCTGAAAGTTGTTAGCCGAAATGCCCTTTTAAATGGGGAAATTAGCGAGCACTCAGTAACCTAAATATTTATAAAGCGGGAGCAACCTTTGTATACCAGAGCCGGTAATTCTGTGACCTTTAAAATGACGACAGAGACAAGGAATCCGAATTAAGAGAGTTTATGTCGTTTCAAGCATTCAGTGGTGCAACACAAACATACATAGAAGCTAAGAAATAACAGGTAGTAGAATAAGCACAGATGCCAACATGGCAGGAGATCGTTGAGGGGGGAATACTACACCTTATCTAGATGAGGAGATGTCCAAGTTCTAGTAGACTAAGATAGCAGAAAATAAGAGAAAAGGCGAGGGCAAGGGGTTCCTGTGGGCTCGGCCAGCGAGGCGGGAGGGAGCGTGGTCAGACTGCGCAAAACCTTAACCAACAGAGTAACGGCAAAGATGCCAGGAAAGACCTAAGGTAAAGGTATGGGTTTGGGCTACCCCAGATATACTGTTCTTCTGGGGGCGGGCTGATAGGATTACCTCTTCCAGGTTCCTAGGTGACAAAAAGGTGACAAAAGAGTTAATCTTTGGCTGCCGGGGTGGGGTAGTGAGAATTTAGAAATCTATTCTAATTCCAGTGACTTGCACAACCGGGAGGATCCGGGAGCTTCTGGTATGATTGGCTTAACGACTTTACACAATAGTCCAACATTGCAATGTCCGGAGGCTTGCTTCTGGGCAGGGCTGGCAGGATGACACATCGATGATAACAGGATCGCTGCTGATGGCCCATTATCTGCTGATGTTGCAATGGGGGGAGTGTAGGAGCAGGATACGTGACTCTCTCGCTTCCACGAAATGGCTGCGGCTTGAATCGAGACCCATTCTACCAAAATGGAATCGCTTTGGTTCACTGGGGAAGTTGAGCTGGCCTCTGCTACAGGATGAGATGACCTGGCCTCTGTTCCTCAGCTGCCGGCAGCTTGGGAAGCCTAAGAGCGGTTCGTGTCAGTTTCACTGGCGGGTGCCCTTGCCTTCCCTGTAATGCTTAGGGCAGGCGCGCGGCTGGAACGGTGCGCACACGTAGGTTGTTGCGGATGTCATGACCAGTCTGGGAGATTGATGACCCGTATGCTTACAAAGTGGTGGTCAGTTATGAGATTCCTAGTGTTACTTTCTGAGTTATGCCTGTCACAAATGGACAAACGGATTGACATGTGGATTCTTTTATTATTACAGTTGCATGGTAACAGCTAGTCTAGTAATTGCTTTTGTTATGATATTTAGTTTGGATCAGGGTCATGGGTGGCAAGTGAAAGCTTTGTGTGGGGCCAATGGTAGCTCTCAGCAGCCATGACAACAGAAGACAACCAATTAATGGGAGCCTCACTATTTTTAAGGCTGGTCAGGTAATTTGCCAATGAGCTGATTTGTACTGAAGAGACATAGGGCTTCGGTTTAAGGGTCACCAGTGGGCTAAGGCAAGGACAATGCTCCCTTGTTAAGGATAGGCCAGTATGTACAGCAAAGATGTCTTCACTGCCTGACCAGTGAAACCCCAATATAGACCACCTCCATTGGCTCATAGTTCATTCATATCTGAGAGACTTCCTCTCCTGGTAATCCAAATGCCTGCTTAGGATAGCATAGCAATCTTTCCTGACCATCCCTTCTTTCCTTTTGCTGACAGGGCCTTTTGCTGACAGTTAGTGAATAAAGAATGGGCACCAAGATGTTGTTTATTTGAGTGCTAAAAATATGTAAATTCATGAGGTTTATACAGGGGCAATGTTTTGTTATGGGATGAATTTTAGCTTGATTTTGATTGTTTATATGTTGAAGTTTAATTATTGTTTATGTATTCTATTTTGTTTATGTATTATGTAACCACTGTGAGCTTTTTGGAAGAGCTGGATATACATGTTTAAATAAATAAATTTCACATTTAAACACTTTTCTCCACGGCTATGAGAGCGGGACATTTGTTCCTTAACACGTCAGATAAGGAAAGAGACAGAATACACTCTCAAATTAATCTTCCAGTAGCAAAGAAGTCTTGGGGTATCTAGGAACAAATATAATAAGGGATTTGATTATTAATGGAAGAACACATAATTTGCTTGCTAACTATGTAGAAAATTGAAAATTTGGGCTTTAAATGATCATTTTTCCTGATAGTACAGCTGCAGAAGGACGGGGTGGGGGTAACCTACATGAAACTAACTAAATTCATTTTAACTCATTTTAACTCTGAAGGCAGAAAATCTGTACCTTATCTCTTCCTCCATCCTGCCCCCTGCCCCTTTATGGTATTATGAAATATAAGACAATTTCATCAAAATCTTTTAATGCTCAGCTTTTGAAGAGAATGGAGCTATATTGGAGCTATATTCAACAAATGGAGCTATATTCAACAAATGACCACTTTGGCTGCTTTTTAGATGGATGCCTTGTTTCACCCCCATATGAACCTGATCCAAATCTAATGGAAGGACTGGTCCCGTTCTTGTGACCTAAACTCAAATATTGGCTGTAAACGCGCCTCCTGACTCTCGCACCTCCTGACTCTGAAAATAGACGCCAGAGAGACATTGAGTAATGTCTGAGCAAAGCCCATCTCATTTTGCAGACATCTTTTTTGTCCTCATCTTATTTTTACATGGTGCATGATACGCTTCTGAGAATGCACTCCGCTGTCTGGCTGCGAGCAGTGTGTCCTTTCGGATGGGCCAAGTGACCTAGGTGGTTAAACATGAAGTGATGACTGCCGCCTTGCGTTTGCAAAGTCTCCTTTGGTCTGTTTTTAGAAGGTTCTTGAAGATAAGCTGTTAGCAAGCTGATTTTTACAGACATTGAAGAATACTGTTAATGGGAAGGGCTAGATTTCAGATACAGTTCCAGGGAAATACAGACGGATCCATTCTCAGAAAGACAGTCTTCATATTCCTAGACATTGTGGCTCAGACTTTGGCTCAAAAGCCTCAGTGTCTTTAGTCTTGCTAGCAGATTACATGTGCCTATTTTTATCTTTATTGCTGAAAGTCAGTGTGTATAGTGGTTAAAGCATCAGACTAGGATCTGGGAAACCCAGGTTCTAATTCCTGCAATGGAAGCTTGCCAGGTGACCTTGAGCTAGGTATTTTATTTATTTATTTAAAATTCCAAGCTGCCTTTCTACCCAACTTAGGGTAGGGTAGCCAACCTCCAGGTGGTGGCTGGAGATCTCCTGCTTTTACAACTGATCTCCAGCCGATAGAGATCGGTTCACCTGGAGAAAATTACCACTTTGGCAATTGGACTCTATGGCATTGAAGTCCCTCCCTTCCCCAAACCCTGCCCTCCTCAGGCTCCGCCCCAAAAACCTCCCGCTGGTAGCAAAGAGGGACCTGGCAACCCAAACTTAGGGTCCCCAAGCTGGCAAACAATTAATGCATTAAATATTTAAAAAAATATAAATACAGATAAAACAATTAAAATAAAACACATAAACACATGAACAGGAAGAAGGGTCAATGAGAATCAGTAAGGGGTTTACTAAACTACAAAGATAAAACAGAAGAATATATAGAATTTACCAAAAGAACAATCCAGTATAATCTTGTTTTTGGTTCCTTCCATTTTGGTGTCTATATTTAGCTTTCTTGGCCCCAACTGCATATCAATGGAAGGCAGTAATGTCTGCCAGGTTCTGATTTTAATATCCTTATATAAGAAATCCTCTGGACTGTGAGATCTCTAGAGCACTTGCAAGCAAAATTATTGAATCCACTGGAGAATAACTGAAGGAATCAATAGCATATATCACAAACAGTATTTTGCATTCCCCCCCTCCATTTTTGTATGATCATGGCAACAAATCTGTACCAAATTAATGCAGCATTTCTTTCCTCATGGTTTTCCTTTGTGAGAGCCTGGCATTGTTTAGCATAACTTTTATTTGGCTGTTCAGTGATTGCCCCCCTCCCCCTTTTCTGAGAATAGCAGCAATATGGCATCAAAGAAATGAAATGCAGCTTACTCAAATATTTGGTGTCCTGGCATTAAATACAAATCTGATTTTTCAAAGAGGATGCTCTCATTAAAGAAACAAAATGGTTCCATCAAATGAATGATTGGACAAACCCAAACAATGATCAAATCAGTCCATCAAAATACAAACTCTGAACATTGTCAAGTTATGTTATGAGCGTACCACAAATCACCAGGAAATGATTCAAGATACATAAGACAAAACAAGTAAGGAATATTTTTTGGAGGGCTAAGCATGAACTCAAACAATAAATAGTGGATTTAATATATGCAAGTACAACTTCAGTTTGGGAAATTTCTGGAGATTTGGGGGCAGTGCCTGTGGGATATGGAGTTTGGGGAGGGGAGGCAGCTTAGTGGTAGGGTTACCAGCTGCGGGTTAGGAAATATCCAGAGATTTTGAGGGTGGAGCCTGAGGAGGGTGGGGTTTGGAGAGGGGAGGGACTTCAATGCCATAGAGTCCAATTGCCAAAGCGGCCATTTTCTCCAGGTGAACTGATCTCTGTTGCCTGGAGATCAGTTGTAATAGCGGGAGATCTCCAGCCACCACCTTGAGGTTGGCAACCCTACTTAGTGGTGATGTGATGCCATCCAGTCCATCTCCCAAAGCTGCCATTTCCTCCAGGGAACAGATCTCTGTTGTCTGGAGATCAGTTGCAAATCCAAGAATCATAGAGTTGGAAGGGACCATCAGGGTCATCTAGTCCAACCCCCTGCACAATGCAGGAAATTCACAACTACCTCCCCCCCACACACACCCAGTGACCCCTACTGCATGCCCAGAAGATGTCCAAGATGCCCTCCCTCTCATCATCTGCTTAAGGTTAAGAGAACTCCAAGCTCCACCTTGAGGACAGTAACCCTGAAGTAGATTAGTGCAAGTAGTACATGTGGTCTCTCCCAGACTTGAGATTTTTGAGGCTTATTATCTGATCATTTATTGTTTCATGACAATATCTATATATAATTATTTCTAAAGTACACAGTAGGAAGAAAGACAGTAAACAGTGTGGGTTTGCAAGTCTATTGATTGCTGCGGGCAATCTGGTTTCCTCTGCACACCATCAGCTACCACCTCTCCTCAGCCCCATAATGTGACTTCGGTCACATGGGAAGGAGTTAGTGCTAAGGCTCTGTATAAATAGAGTGGTGCTGAAGGATTCCCATAATCGCTGTGATGGGGGGGGGGGGTAATCTGCTGCATTCAAAGTAATTTCTGACAACTGCCTTCATATACTCCCTGCCTGGGTCACCCTAAAGTTTCTCTGATTACACCGAGGGAATAAAGGATGGGCAAAGTCCCCTTCTATAGTGGAAGACAGCCCTAAAGTTACAGCTAGCTCTAGTTTGGGGAGACGACGGCTACTTGTGCCTGACAACAATATTTCTCCTCTCCACCTTTATTTGTTGCTGTGCTCATGAACTCTAAGAACTTGTTATTTTGTAGTAAATCATTCCTAGAAAATAATATGTTGGTCAAGCAATGCACACGAGCTGCTGTCATGGAGTGAGTTTGTCCACAGACACCTTTGTGGGCTGCCTCTTCGACTTCCTGAGCATTAGACGCCCACATTTCACATTCCGTGCATGTTGGTGTGTCTGGGTGACTGCCGTGACCTCGTTTATAAACTTGCACATTCACACTGATTCATCTCCAAGAAATGTACAGGGCTGTCCTGTGCAGAGTGACTCTAAGACCATTGAAATAAATGGACTTAGATCACAGGATTGCACTGCCAGTCTCACTATGCCCATCTCGTAGAGTTGCCAATTCTAGGTTGGAAACTACCTGGAGATAGGATGGAGCCTGAGAGAATGGGGTTGAAGGAGGGGAGGGACCTTGGTAGGGTATAATGACATGGAGCCTAACTCCCAAAGTAGCTATTTTCTCCAGGAGAAGAGGAATACATGTTTCAAATAAATTAATAATAAATCAGTGATATATGTTGAATCATAGAGTTGGAATAGACCACCAGGGTCATCTAGTCCAACCCTTTGCATAATGCAGGAATTTCACAACTACCTCCCCCCCACACCCCCAGTGACCCATACTCCATGCCCAGAAGATGGCCAAGATGCCCTCCCTCTCATGAACTGCCTAAGTAGTCTGGAGATCAGTTGAAATTCCAGTAGATCTGGAAGTAGTCTGGAGATCAGTTGTAATTCCAGGAAATCTCCAGCCACCACTTGGAGGTTGACAGCACTATATCCACCTGCCAATACAGGGACAAAATAAGAGTGTCATTTGACTCTGCCACAATCAGGTGTGTTCAAACTAAAGACGGATTCAATTTAAGTCTTTCTAGACAAACCTATTATTGTTAAGATATTACAGTACAAAACAACAAAAACAACAATTACAATGATGATGATGATGATGATGCTACAATATGGATTGTCTCACTGAACAGAGGCTCTAAACAAAGATGCCATCAGTTTAAAATGCTTGCATTTCCGTTCTTTTGGTCCAATTGACTTTAAGGAGGTAAAATTTTATAAATAGCATTGTTAGGGCGTAGCTGGATAATAAATTAAAATTCTGCAACTATATCTTATACTGTTGGGTGGTGATGAGTAGACACGTCCCCCCTCCATCTAATTCAAAGTTAGTCCTGTTTGAGTAAAGCAAATCAATTAAGCAGGTGCCTGGAAATAAATAAGCGATTGGTCTTTCACATCCCCTTGGTGCCATTGGGCTCTCTAAGGCACGTCCAGGCCTTTCTGTATCCTCAGCCCCTCCCTCCCACAGTGCAAATTAGACTTTGTCTGTCTGTCTCAGTCACACACCTCATTCCTGCTACATTACAAAACTGTGGGGTGTAGCAGAGACAGTCCATGAAATCTGGGGCATTTCCAGGCCCATTTCAAAACTGAGGCCTCGTAGACTCCGGAACAGGGCTGGAAATAATGATCCTCCCCCCACCCCCAATCATGCACCTGGATCTGTCAATTCAAGAGTTCAGCATCACTTCTAGCTATGAGAATATGAAAAAAAAATGGTTTCATCTCCCTTCCTTATTGGTCCATCTCTATGATGTGTTTGTAAGGCTTCTGTTTTTGTTGATGTGCATTGTACTCTTCAGATGAAAGCCATTCCAGTAGCCTTTCATAGTGCTTCATGTTTCAGGAGCAAAGGCAGCCATTGGCTGTGAGTTTTTGGAAGACCTGTCCGTCACAGTTGACTTCTTACATGATATTTCACATTCAGGTATGGACACTGGTGTCTTGCATCCATTCTTCATAGCAAAACTGTTGAAACAGTTACCAATTCATCTGCTTATTTTGTACTATATTCAGTAGGGTATGTTAGTGCACACCAAACATGGAAAGTGTTCATAGTAAAGCTGTTGTAACTTGATTTCATTTATAATTTGCACTTTGTGTTTTCTTACATTCTAACACATCCTCATCCTTTCTTTTTCCTTGTTTATCTTTGCATAACGTTTCATCCCTCAGGGGTTGGATTTTGATGGAAAAGCATCCAGTTGGGATGATGCCCAATTCATTGTGTTTTCTTTTCTTCCACGTTCTGTGATAGGGCTAGCTAACTTGGAGGTTGTAAGATGCATGATAGTTGTTGCATGCTAGGTTATTTCAGGGCATTGACACTCTGGGATGGGTATGTACAAAGCGAGTTGAGAACACTACAGAATGGAAAGGATTTTCCTGGCATCTGCTCTCTCAACAGAGATTAGATTTATTTAGATTGCCTTTGATGTTTTAATTACACTTTTGATTCATTCTCAAAGCAGTAAGTCTGGTTTATCTCACTCATAAGTCATATACATTGTTTTCTTATACTTTGGCACCTCCTATGTAGACTATATCCAGGTATATTTCCTTTGGGGGCAATGTCATACAGGGTGAACAGGGCATACAACTATCTTCAAACAGAAGAATTTCTGGAGATGCTACCAATCTAAATACATGGCGATTTTGGTGGTTCTGGTTGGGAAGGTATTTGCAAATATTTCATTTCTTTGTAACATAGAGCATATACAATAATGGGATATTATGCATGCTCATGTCAAAGTAATTCCAGGCTCAGCTCGTTTTGCATATCTGTCTAAGTAGGTTGTGCCCAAGAAAGCATCAGCCACAAGAAAACCATCTAAGGATGGCTACAAAAAGTAACTGGAATCGAAACGGGCAAAATTCTATCTTGAGGCCTGCTCTAAATAATACACTTGCTATATCTCTAGTTGGTGAAGAAGAAATGTTGTGAGTACTTGCCATAAGTGTTGATGACATTATGAAGTACTGTTTTCTTTTTTAATAAACGTTCCCATTGTGATCTGCCCCCTCTGTCCCCCAGAGCTCCAGAGGCTTCCTATCTTAAGATTCATTTCTGATGTGTGTATCTAGATGAGTTGTAGATACACATCTTTAGGGTCGGTCCAAAGCTTTTGGTACCTTAGATGAACTATGACTTTGGCCATCCTCCCCACCCCCATTCTGGTATCAGCAGGGCCAACCTCCCTATTTGGGTGATGGGACTTGAACCTCCTCCCAAGGTCCACTAGTGAATGGACCAGCAACAGGGCAGATAGGGGTGATCAGTCTGGATCACCTTTGGGCAGGGGGTGGAGATACATGCCTGCTGGGCCACAGAATTTATTTATTACTTACTTCTATGTTTCGATTTTCTTCCATTGTGGCATTCCAGGGAGCATACAGGGTCTCCTGTGGGAGCATTGGTCCTCCTCGGCCCTGCTCCTCACACCCAGAGGAGGTAGTGGGTGGTACTGGGACCCGAGTGCACTGCTTTGCTCTGCAAGCATGCCATGATGGGGGGCGATTAAGGCTGGCTGAAGCAGCTACTTTCACTACTACTGCCTATCTAGGACAGGCAGTGCACAGCAGAGCTAGAGCATCCAATCTCCAGGTCCTATGCATAACGTGACCTAAGTTCCTACGACCTTCTCATAGGTAGCACGATGTGCGCAGTGAAGTTGCGCATCGGCAAACACAAGTCCAGAATTAGGTCGCGGAATTTAGATGCGCCCTTAACTTCACATTTTATAGAGAAGCAGCATAACGAAAATGATCTTAGATTCTTTGTTATTTGGACTTACAAGGGTAACACATTTGATGTTGAAAATGTGCAGAAGATCTTACTGAGACAGGAAAGCAAGTTCATTTATTTATTTAAATCTTATTCTCCCTTCGGCCTTAATAATGAATTAGACCTTTCTTGTTATTTATAAGTTAGTAGTAAGTTTTCTCAGACTCAGTCCCTTGCCACTTCTTTTTATACTTTGAATGAATAAATGGGTTAGCACTTGCTATGCAACTTTACCTACAGCCATTTGGAGCAGCCCTCTGGCGCAGTTAGAAGGAACTCACTTTTCTGCATAAGTTTGCTATTATTGCATCTATTAAGGTATGTTAATCTAATATGTAATTATATTAAGGAAGGGTTCTGTTTATATGAAAAGTTTGTAAGAGAATAATGATATATAGTTTTTATTCAGCATGTAATTTTTAATATATGTATATATTTATTGTGTTTATTACACTTTATAGATAAGTTATTTAATATTTATGAAGATGTTAGCTGATGAAGCTGCAATTTTGCAGTGAAAACGCTTGATCACATCTGGACAGCGTTACTGTTTATTGTTCCATATTCAACCTTCCTTGAGTCAAGGCTCTAGGAAGAAACAAAGATAAGAATCCACATTTACCTTTGAAGAGACTCTTTTGTTTAGTGGTCCTCTTTTGGACTTGTTTTTTCACTTATTGTATTGATATTCACCTGCGTGTTCACTAACTTGTAGATGTTATATGTGTTTCATAATATATGTTTGCATAGTTGCTTGTGTATTATTACTTTTCAGCTAGTACTATAGTTTCCACAACCTCCGGGTACTAGCTGGAGATGTCCTGCTATTACAACTGATCTCCAGCTGATAGAGATCAGCTCACCTGGAGAAAATGGCCACTTTGGCAATTGGACCCTATGGCATTGATGTCCCTCCCCTCCCCTCCCCAAACCCTGCCCTCCTCAGGCTCCACCCCAAAAACCTTCCACCGGTGGCAAAGATGGACCTGGCAACCCTATCCATGGCAGCTTCCCTTGCCTGCTCCAGTGGCCCAGGAAGTGGTGGCCCAGGTAGCTCCAGCCAAGGGTTGCCAGCTCCGGGTTGGGAAATACCTGGATAATTTTGAGGTGGAGCCTGAGGAGGGCGGGGTTTGGGGAGGGGAGGGATTTCAATGCCATAGAGTCCAATTGCCAAAGTGGCCATTTTCTCCAGGGGAACTGATCTCTATCGGCTGGAGATCAGTTGTAATAGCAGGAGATCTCCAGCCACCACCTGGAGGTTGGCAATCCTAACCAAATCCTTGAGATACCACACTGCCTCCATTTTGTGTCTATCCCCTCCATCTTGGTGCCTGAGGCCTTCATTCCTCCTATTTTCCATTAAAGACAAGTAAACAAGTTTCTAGACAGGAGAGAACAAAAGACAGAGATGGAAGGAAATATGGTTGGCAACCCTACTCCAGCCCTACACCAAATCACTTTCCAAGTTGGGCAATTGGGTAGCTGTGGAGCAGTGGTGGTGTAGACGTTTGGGACTTGGACACAGCTTGGAGGAAAAAGGAGAAGAAGGATGGTAGGCAGATGATGGCTTCTGTTCATCCTCCAGGAAAAAGGCACACAGAAAGAAGCTCTTCTCCCCTTTTTGGCACTCCTCACAATCTGGTGCCTCATGCTGTCCCCTAGGTTTGTCTAGTGGTTGGGCTGACCCTACACATCTAGAACATGGGTTGCCCTCAAGGAAAACACATGACCCTGCTTTGAACATTACGTGGAAACTATGAAGATCTACTGATACATCTTTCCCCCTTCCTTTCCCACCCCCACCACCATTTTCAGGTAATACCTGTAGCAGGCCAAAGCCTATTAAGCTCTTCCATTTCTGTTATCTGAGATCTTTTCTTCTGGGAATCTCAGAAACTGATCCGGGGACCTTTTGAATACAGTGAATTGTTCGGATGCTGAGCTTTGGCCCTTTCTTTATGGATTGCAGCTTTTATGGACAAGCTATATTTGGATGGCTGTGTTGCCTTAGAGACTATATGTTGAAACGAATGGCGAAGAACTATGCATGAAACACAGCAGCAATGGAACATCCATTTAAAACGGCCTTCGCACAGTTCACGGCCACTGAATTTTAACACAGGTGGATGTGATTTGTATTTCAGCCTGTGCCACTGTCATTATACTTCTTTCTTTGCAAGCCATGAATCATTTGAAGGCACTCCTGCTCTTAGTTACAAATAACTATATCATCCTCTTGAGAGAAGACTGCATCGGCTCAAAACTGGTATAAATAGGTAAAAGTAGTCCCCTGTGCAAGCACCGGGTCATTACTGACCCACAGGGTGATATCACATCCTCAGCATTTACTAGGCAGACTATGTTCATGGGGTGGTTTGCCTCCCCGGTCGTGCTTTTAGAAAGCCGTCTTCCTATCTTCTCATTGTTTAAACAGACTTCACCTTAAAAGACTTCAGGGAACTCACACACAAAGCAAACACACCCAAATATTTCACATCTGGAACTTTTAGTAGTATTTTCCAAGGTTCTTATTATTCAGGCAAGATTTTGGCACAATACATTAATGATTCACACAGATAGTGACTTGTAGGCTCTTGTGATCGTATGCTCATTCTTCCACAACCCTTTAGAAGGTCTTACCATAAAAACATGACTTACAAAAACAAAAGCAGCTCTCTACCTCTCCACTATGGATAGCAAAGAATGCACAGAAGACTTCAGGCAACACCACAATGTTTAGAGGCAAACAGAATGACAAAGGAAAGGGAAGTGTTCTGCAACTGCTGTAAATTCCCCAGTGCAAAGGAAAAATCATTTGTAAACCTACTTAGGCTACATGTACAAGGACACTGGACTACATAGCTTTGACCTTTCTGTCATGACCTCAGAGATATCGCTCTACTTCATTTGTATCAAGCTTATCTGGAGATACTATTTTCTGCCTGAGGTGAGGTACGGAAGGAACCACTTCGATGCAACAAGGGGATTATTCCAAACATTTCCAGGTACCTTAGACTTGGATGTGGCTATAGAATTCACCCCCTCCCACCACTAGAATTCACAAAATTGGATTTACTGCTCAAGCTTCCACGTGAACAGCTTTGGGGACAAGTGCTTCAGAGCTGCAAGCAATTATTTAATTTTGCTTGACGAAGAAAGGAAGTGGGAGAAGACTAAAGGAAGCTCCTCCTCCTCTTCCGCATGACAACCAAATGTTTGGTAAGTTTTTTTGCTCTGGCTATTTAATTAATGTATTTATTTTAAACTTTTTTTGTTCCTCCTTGCCATCCAAATAAGTACCTCCATGGTGGTGAACATAAGATCATTTAAAAAAATTTATAAAATGATTCAGTGAAAACAAATAAACTCACACCACCAGAACCAGGAAGGAGAGCCAATAATAGTTATCAGGGGAATGTCAAATGAAACAAAAAAGTCTACACCTGCTGGTAGACGGCAACAATACAGGGAGACAGATGCGTTTCCCTGGGGAGGGAGTCCCAAAGTTTTAGCAACTGATCATTCCTCTTATTTCTGCTTTTACCAAGCACTTGCATCACAAACTCAGCTTCAAATGTGTGAATGTAATAAGTTCCCTTATGAAGTCAGACCACTGATTTATTGAGTTTAGGATTGTTGTCTCTCTCTCTGTGTGTAAACTGCCGTAAAGTAACAGCAAACTTATGACAACCCTGTAAAGTTTTCAAGGCAAGAGACTGACAGAGGTGGTTTGCCAGTGCCTTCTTCTGCATAGCAACCCTGGTATTCCTTGGTGGTCTCCCATCCAAGTACTAACCAGAGCTGCTTAGCTTCCGAGATCTGATGTGATTGGGCTAGCCTGGACCATCCAGGTCAGGGTTTAGGACTGTCTATTCTTACTCATGTGTAGATTATCAACATTCAGGGGATTGTAGGTCCCTGTTCCTGGTACCTAAGGTTTCCTTAAACTAGAGGTGGCAGGAGTTAAATCTGTGACCCTCTGCATGGAAAGTAAAGAATGCACTCTGCTACTAAGCCATAGGCCCTTTCCTTATAACAGAAACACAAGCTCCCCCTAAGAATGGAAGAAAAATGGATTTAAACTAGGGATGAGTAGATAGCTTCAGTTTTGCTATTTAGTTACTACATAGCCTTATTATTCATATTCCTATTGTCTTCCAAACAGGAAGAAGAATTTCAGAATGTTAATGATAGATTTTGTACAAAAACAAAAACAAAACTTCTTTTTTTGAGATAGGGTTGTTGTGTTGTTGTTGTTTTAAGTTGGCTGCCCTTAAAGAAATACAATTTTGGTCACCTTTCCACAGAAACACAAAAGCTCAACAGAAGCGCAACATGAGAAAAAAATTGAATTGTGTGCCCTCGTGGGCATGTAATAAAGGCACGAGTCCTAACCACTCTGCCACAAATATCTTGGCATTTATTAATTGTGTGGGTGGAGAGGTAGAAACAGCTTCGGAAAAAATTAGTATCTGTACCATTCGCAAATCATCCAGGAGAAAAGTTTTCAAAATTAGGGTTTGTTTCCATATGGTTCTACTCTCCCAAGAAAGTAGTAAAAATAAATCTTTTATATAAATCATTGCCATACACCAGAAAACTGTGACTAACTTCACACACCCAGCAGGGATTTTGACCTTTTTTATTTGAACAGCAATCCCAATGCTACATGGCAAACTGCTTTTTGGAAATCGGTGAGTGTAAAAAAGGCAGTTTTGTGACTGCGGTATGATTGGGGGTGGGAGGGGATTGCTGCTCAAATATAGTTTAGAGTTATTTTTATAAGTTCCTTATAGCTCACTGTAATATAAGGAGGGCTGAATTTATTTTAACAATAAATCACAGAGAATAAAAGGGTCAAAAGCCCTGTTGGGCATGCACAAGCTCTTAGATACACAAGCATCTCGAGGAACTCTTTGGCTTTCAGCCCTAATCAACTATTTCAAATTTGTATTATTCACAGCAGGCACTGAAAAGCTGCTCATTCATCCACATGTGACTGTTAAAAAAAATACTTAAAATGCGAGCCTATCACGAGAGGCACAGACCCAGGAAAAAGGTCCAGAGACTTCCAAAGACTAGTTTGATCCATTCCACTCACCTTCAAGGTTCAGTTTCATAACTGCTGTTGA
The DNA here is from genome assembly GCF_029931775.1 of Euleptes europaea. Taxonomy (NCBI): domain Eukaryota; kingdom Metazoa; phylum Chordata; class Lepidosauria; order Squamata; family Sphaerodactylidae; genus Euleptes; species Euleptes europaea. The sequence goes on along the minus strand of NC_079312.1, from coordinate 101,601,032 downwards.
CTAGGCTTAATTTGAGGGACATGGTGGCTGCCAGCTGATTTGGGACTGAGAACATCACTGATGCTGGTGACCTTTCGTCCTGTTTGTGCATATTCAGAACTGCTGCTTCATTTCAGCGCCAAAGGAATTAATTGCCTGGACTTGAAGAAAGACCAAGCGCAAGCTCCTCCTGTTTTTGAAAACACTGCCATTTTGGGGAGTGCAAACCCCCCTCCTTTTCTTTCCTATACTTCTTCATTTTGTATGAAAATATATGCTTACTCTCAATTGTTCTTCGTGACCTCCTCATACAGCTAAGCCTGATGGGCTACACAGCACTGCGACAACATCCTGTTTAGTACACAACTGGGCGATATCACCCATATGAATCATTTATTTTATTTGTTTACTTCATTTTATTTTATTTGTTTACTTACATTTATCATCCACCTTTCAAGGCAGATGACAGAATGATCAAACAATGCAATAAACTCACGAAGGAGGAGAAAGGGGCAGCTGGGAGAAACTGGCACTGAAAGAAGAGCAGCACAGACAAACGTTGGTGGTCAAACCAGACTGGAAAAAGAAGAGTATTTTGGATTAGGCTTTTAGAGAAAGTTCCACCACAGGAAAATAAGTAGATTTAACCAGGGAATCAAAATATAAAAATAGTGTTTGCAGTCCTTCTTTTTGAAAGCCAAAGCTATTCTGATATGTTATTGATAGGACCACTGTCTTCAGTTCCTTAGCCATGGGAGCTGTGGCACAACTTAACCATGCTGTGTGCATGGTTTTCAGTAATGTTGCTGATGTTTCTGATCCCTTGGTTTGGACCACAGTCTTCTATGAGTTGTACTATTTCCCTTCAATAAGAGGTGAGTAGTACAACACTCTGAGTCCTTCTCCATCTCACATTTTAATCCAAGATAAGGAAGAATGCCTCCCTCTCTAACATTCACTTCCCTTGATGCTGATACAGTCTCTCACTTCTCCCCTTCTCACTGCTGTCCTCCTCTGTGGTAGCAAGGATAATGGGCCTGAGGGACCTCGATGCCAGGAATACTGCCTATGCCTGACTAGGCATCTTAAGGAAATTACGACATAACTTAGGGCTTCTGGTACCGGAGATACTAATGGAGCGCTATTCCAGGCGTAGGGAAGAGGGGTCGAAGGAAGACCTCCTTCTGACCTTCCATGCCACTGCTGCAACCAGAAAGGAGAAGATGAGAGAGAGAGAGAGAGAGAGAGAGAGACAGAGACAGAGAGAGACAGAGAGAGAGAGAGAGAGAGAGAGAGAGAGAGAGAGAGAGAGAGAGAGAGAGAGAGAGCACTGCTAAAGCTGCTGTAACCAAAGCATCAGCCACCAGAAAAGGGGGACTGGGCGGTGTAGTGGGGAGGGGCTCACAGGCTAGTACTGCCAGTTATGGGCAAATGTAAACTACCACAGGGGAAAAAATTTTTTGTTTTGTTTTCAGAGCATTCTCTTCTTTCACTCATAATTGCCAGTCTTAATTTGAACCAAGCCTGGGGGAATTAGCCCATCGCTAGTTTTTACAGATCTTGCCAAATTCAGTTCTGCCAGACATTCGAGTCGCCCTAAAGAGGGCTTCTACGCCATGCATTTAACAAAACAATATTTTTGACTCTGCAGCTATGGAGATAAAATGCTTTTGTGTCTCTTCTTTTAAAATGAACTTTTTCCCCCTTTTTTTGGACCGGTACAAAGAAATTCAAAAAACACACACATCCAAATAGCCATTCAGAAAAGAGGAGCGATTGCCGAGAATACAAAAGAAAGAAAAAAATATTAATGTTAGTGGTCAGTTCCCAGCAAATGCCCTCTTCAAAGTGAACCAATTGCATTTTTAACTGAAATATATGACAGATAGCTGAGGCACTAATGTTTTTCACTGTTAATAAGGTCGATATGGAACAGAGCCCCTTCAGAATATATATGGTAAAGTGGAAATGCATGCTTTGATGACTGCTATAAAGCAGGCCAAAGATATGTCATGTCCAATTAATGTCAATAAGGAACATCTGTATTTGGGCACCCAAGTTACTTAATGCAAACATTTCATAATTATATACTATAGCACACATGGAGCATTATGAGACGCGGTGTCCCAGTGTGAAAAATATTCACATTTTTCAGATCAGTCAGCAGTCTTGGTCTGGCTTTGGCTCAGTTTGCCGTCTCCCCATAAGAGTATTTCTTTATAATATTGAATTAAGTACAATCCACATTTTTTCTGTTATCTGTGAAATCTTGTGGTTGTGGCTTGACTGTTTTCATAAAATGAAAGATCCAAGTGCATAGAAAGTTAGGAAGGTTCCCCCCCTTTTTTTCATTTCAGTATGCCACATCTGTTCCCCCCCCTTTTTGAATTTTTAGGCTAAGAAGCAAAGGTTGACGCATAAAGAACATAATCTGAATGTACTGCTTTTTACTTTGTTGAAACATGTGATTATGTACAGAAGAAAACTGGACTCAATCCAGTCCCTCCTCTATGCACACCATTAAGGTCAGATAGCTCAATGGGGAGAGAAAGTTAGTGGTAGCCGAATTCCATGGCAAAGGGAGGCTCACGGTAAAAGCTGTTTTGTTTTTCAGTATTTCCTTCTGCATTTCCAGGTATCTGTTGCAGATCTTACATTACAGAGATAATTTACATAAATGTCAGACTTTTCGACACTGAGTCGTTTCACGGTTTCGGAAACTAGTTAGCAAGCGTGTGCATGCGCTTGTGAACCACGCGTAGAATAAAACCCTTTTCTGTGCTGTTCATTTCCAGAATTTGCAAATATTTTGGCAAGACAGGTGAACAGGATGAGGTTGTGTAACAAAAGGCAATCCTTCCCCCCCGAGAACAAAGAGCACTGCATGCTGCAAAATACCCCTAACAACAAACCCAGTGCAAGCATAGCATAGCTGTAGTCCTCATTGCTGTTAGCTAAACAGCATTTTCAAAATCTTGCCGTATCCACTGGCAGAGCCTTGTGGAATGGGAATTCATTTTGTGCAGCATATCACTTGTTAGGGGTCTTAAAAACTGAATGTACTTTAGGAGGTAGTTCCCCATCCTTAACATATGTTAAGGGTTCATCGTCTAATTTGATTTGGTAATAAATGTTTCCTAAAGATAAAAATGTTTCCTAAATTCTTCTAATCTTAATTTCTCCCTGAATTTTTGAACTCCACATAAGTGGAGTCTTGTTCCTAAAGTGCAATCCATGCATTAGGAATCTCATTGTTTCATTTTTTCTTTTCTTTTCTTTTTGGACAGAGCACTGTGCATTCATGATTTGGTACAGTGTTTAGCTCCTTCAGTTAATGTCTGTCTTTCCCACTCCTCTTAGAGTTGCCAGTTCACTACCAGCGGTAGGTTTTTGGGGTGGAGCCTGAGGAGGGCGGGGCTTGGGGGAGGGGAGGGACTTCAATACCGTAGAGTCCAATTGCCAAAGCAGCCATTTTCTCCAGGGGAACTGATCTCTATTGGCTGGAGATCCGTTGTAATAGCAGGAGATCTCTCCAGCTAGTACCTGTAGGTTGGCAACCCTACCTCCTCTTCGTTGCCAATGCGCCATGTGCACTGATAAAACACTACAAATAATAATGGTATGAGTATATGTAGGGCTGCATTGAGATTCTTTCATGTGGTGTTTTATGAGATCATGGCAATAGATCAGTAGGCCACTAATTTACAGTAGCACAATACCTATTGTTTTTTTTTTAAGCTTTAAATCCCCTCCTCTTCAGGGAGGGCACTCCAGGGGGCACTTCAGCTGGCACTCCAGGGACAATGGTAGGTAGCCCCCGCTACAGGAAAAGTCATTTGCACTATTCTGCACTGTTCAGATGGAATACCATGAAGCAACCTGTCAAACAGCCGTGAGAAGGTTGACAGACAGTCCAAATGTTTACTGAGGAATCAGCTTCCTGTTTGCAACTGGCAACCAGGATGTGAGTGGAACTGGTAGGTGTTTGAGCAGCCCTAGTTTTGCTGTTGTTGCTGTTGTTGTTGTGTTTGTGGTGGTACTCATCTTTTCAGGGGGCTGTCCCAAGTCATGAGGGGGGGAGTTGCTGGAAATTGGCGCAACCTTATATATGAGTACCAGAACGTTTTTTGTAAAACAGAAGGCACTGCCAAAGACAGAGGGAAGAGACAAATGAAGGGAAGGAAATGATAGCTGTGGCAAACTACACTTGCTCATATCCTGGAATTCATTTTAGGGATTTTTCTAGTTTAACCAGAATTGAGGAGGAATAGAACACATTGTACAGTGATCCTTCAGTGGAAGAAAATAATGAAATGGGGGAAATCAGTTCAACTCTAGTCTTGTATGAGAAATTGGGCTTTGAGAACTACCCAGCCAGGTAGTGGCTTAGGAAACTATACTGCTTCTGAGTCACCTGGTTTTCCTGGGACTGGATCGCCTTGAAAAGACTAAGAGGATTACCAAGAAGGAATGAAGAGGGGGCGAGGGAAGTCCCCATGCCTGTCTTTTGTCTACCATTTTTGTTCAAGAGAGGAGCTGGAAATTCAAAAAAGCTGATTTCTGACTTGAATCTCGGGTCTGTAGAATATATAATTTCTGATGACAAAGTAAGACAACTGTCTTTGGCCCAGTTGAAACTATACTAAATTGATGTGCATATGCTTCTTTTTAACCCCCCACCCCCCGAACTGTGCCTTTATTATTATTTTTCATTTAAGAATCCATTCTATCTAAAATACCTCTTGCTTATACCGTATATACTCGCGTATAAGCCGAGTTTTTCAGCCCCAAAAATGGGCTGAAAAAGCCGGCGTCGGCTTATACGCGGGTCAATACGGGGGGAAGGAGGGAGGAGGGAGGGAGGAAACTTACCGCCGCCGCCGCCGCCGGGCCAGTGCCGCTTCCTGCCGCCGGGAGCGGCCTGGGGCAGCCTCCTGCAGCCGCAGGAAGGCTGCCCCGGCCCCCCCGGCCCCCGCCGCCATTTTTCCCAGGCGGGAGGGGCCATGGGAAGCCTCCTGCAGCCGCAGGAAGACTGCCCCGGCCCTTCCCGCCCCCCCCCCGCCATTTTTTTCGGGCGGGAGGGGCCTTGGGCAGCCTCCTGCAGCCGCAGGAAGACTGCCCCGGCCCTTCCCGCCCCCCCCCGCGCCATTTTTCCCGGGCGGGAGCTGCCTGGGGCAGCCTCCTGCAGCCGCAGGAAGGCTGCCCAGGCCCCCCGGGCCGCGCCGCCGCCGGACCCTCGCCGCTGGAGACCCTTTCAGGGAAGCCTGTGTGGGGGGGGAGTGGTTATAAGCCGACCCTCGGCTTATACGCGGGTGCCTAATTTTTCCCCATTTTTGGGGAGAAATTAGGCACCTCGGCTTATACGCGGGTCGGCTTATACATGGGTATATACGGTAAATTTAAATGAGTGTTGGTTTGCCCACATGCCTAAAACGTCATGTTCTGCTGGATATGCAACTGCCACGCACTGATTCGGTTTGGGCTTCTTTCCTGTTTTAATTCAAAGCTGGTGGCAGCTGGTGAACATGATTTAGATTATCTCCACGTCCTGGTTTTGGAGTTGTTTTATAAGGTGCCAGTGCTGACTCTGATGAATCCCTAAGATCAGCGTAGGGTTGCAGTCTCCAGATACTAGCTGGAGATCCCCTGCTATTACAGTTGATCTCCAGCCAATAGAAATCAGTTGACCTGGAGAAAATGGCCGCTTTGGCCATTGGACTTTATGGCAATGAGGTCCTTCCCCTCTCCAAATCCCGCCCTCCTCAGGCTCTGCCCCAAAAACCTCCCACCGGTGGTGAAGAGGGACCTGGCAACCCTAGATCAGTGCCCCATCTTACCATAGGGCCTCCGTACAATTATTAGTGGCTCTGGCATCTGCCTGCAGTATCAGCATGGACGGGGCCAGTCACACAGGTCCTTCCCACCTAGTCATCATCCAGATGGAAAAGAGTAAATACTCCTTCTTCTTCACTCAGCGACTTCATGCTCTGGCATATTGGGCATTTGGTGCCAGGGCGTTTAAGCTACAAGAGAAAGGGGCAGTCTGTGCAAAACCAGAAATGCAAGTGCGACAAGGAACATTTAAACTTGAAAAGCATTGGGAGTACTGAGTTGGGAGGGGGGCAAAGAGAAAACCACAAGTAAATTATCTCTCTAATTATATTTATATGCAGGAAGGAGGTATCAGGACAAGATCAGCGAAAACAGAGATAATTACATCTTTTTGCTTTGATAGTAAAGTATTAAATTTCACTAGCCTGTTTGGCTTCGCCTTCATCTTTAAGTAGAAGAGAGATTAATACTAACAGCTAAGTTTGCATGAGCCATAGTTACCTCTTTGGTGGGCTGCAATCTTGATAAAATGCCATACCTACGTTTGCAGCTTCATACAGAACATTTTCCTGACCTTGAATGCAAGGAAACTATTGAGCTGAGTAACATAATGGAAGAAATCAAATGAATAGAAAGGATATGATCAGATTTTTTCTGATTGGCTGCTAGCATTTCACTGGCAGTTCATATGACTAAATTCTGGCAGGTCATGTGACTATTATTCTTCAGCAAACAAACCAAAACAAGATAAAACCTAAGGGAGGAACTCTGAAAAAGGCTAAACTGCAATCCAAAGTTTGGTCAATGATATCAAGAGTTTCCTTTGCACATGAGAACAGGTTAGGGTTGCCATCCTCCAGGTACTTGCTGGAGATCTGTTATTACAACTTATATCCAGCCAATAGAGATCAGTTCACCTAGAGAAAATGGCCACTTTGGCAATTGGACTCTATGGCTAGGGTTGCCAGGTGCCCGGTGGTGGCGGGCAAACCCCCAGCAATTCACTCCCCTGCCCGCCGACCACCTGAGGGTCGGCGGGCAAACGTGCACATGCGCGCATGCACGGCACTTCCGGTTTACAACCGGTTTACAACCGGAAGTGCTGCCTTGTGAGGGGCCTTTTCCTCTTAGTTTGAGTGGTAAAGGGCCGCTGGTTGTAAATGTGCACACGCAATCGCACCCACAGCCCCATAGCCTCCCACTGGAGCAGAGGAGGGACCTGGTAAACCTACTCTATGGCATTGAAGTCCCTCCCCTCCTCAAACCCTGTCCTCCTTAGGCTCCGCCCAAAAAACCTCCTGCTGGTGGCAAAGAGGGACCTGGCAACCCTAGAACAGACTGATCTGGTATATACCAACATCGCTGAGGAATCCAAGACTCAAGTCACACTCTCTCAGCCCCACCTACCTCACAGGGAGTCTGTTATGGGGAGGGGAAGGGAAGGTGATTGTAAGCTGGTTTGAGTCTCCCTTAAGTGGTAGAGAAAGTAAGCATATAAAAACCAACTCCTCCTCCTCCTCCTCTTCTTCTTCTTCTTCTTTATATTGTTTCTCCCAATACCATCCCTCCAAGGGTGCTGGCAATGCTGCTCAAACTCTCAACGACATGACAGGAAGGCTTACACAGGTTATCACATCCTGGACCTGCATCAGTACAACCTGGGAGTAAACCAAGCCCCTGTGGCACCAGTAGTGTTGCTGGGGGGGGGGGGTCAGCTTGCTCCCAGCCTCTGGTGGCCTGGGAGGAGGCAACCAAGGTAGCATCTGCCCATCGTCACTTCCAAGACCTGCACCGTCTCCTGGTCTGAACCAAGCCCCGGTGGCACCACCTGGGCTTGGCTTGTTCCCACAATAGTTGGCACAACTGCTTGGGGTGGCAAAATACCTTGAGCCATTTTCCTCCTGCTCTTAAGCCACAGAAAACATATCCACGCATAAGTTCACTCTGCTGGGGAGGAGCCATCGTTTGATAGCTGACTACGTGCTTTGCATGCATATGGTCTCACATTCAGCACCCCCCTCTCCTAAAAGGATGTCAGGTGGCAGAGCTCACACTGGCCAACTTAGCAAGGTGGTACTTGGCTTGAATTATCCATGGTCTGATTCAGTGGGAGTCTGGCATAACCGTATGAGGCTGCCTTGTACGATTGAGCCATTTGCACATCTGGCTTATATTGAAGATTTTGACTAGTAGCTGTCCTGGATCTTAGAAGGAAACGGTCTTTCCCAACACCTGCTACCTGAGGTCCTTTAACTGGAGATTGTCCCTAGGATGGTTTACCTGCACTGTGCTACTGAGCCACAGCCCCTCCCCAAGCTAATTTCAGGTGTTACCAGGTCCAAGGGTAGAAATCGTGCACACACTGAGATATGCGCTTACAACAATGCAACACTGGATGTGGGAGAGAGAAAAGAAGCATTGGGATGAATCAAGAAAGAATCAATGGTAATACCTAATAAATCTACTCCCGAGTGTTATTAACAACTAATAGGATTTCTGTCTCTTCTTCCACCTCCTCCCATGAAATTCTTTGAACATGTAGGAATAGGGGAATTTGTTTGATTCTCCTCCCACACATACACTGTTCTCTCCACCAGCCCAATAAAACTCTGGAAATCAAACAAACTTCAGAGTGTGTGTAAGTTCTAATTATAACAAGACACAAGAACATCTCTCATAAAGGCTGGCAGGGTTCCAGGGCTGCTTTAAAAAAAAAAGTCAAAAAGTCCCGCATTGCTTACACGTTTTTTTTCTTTTTGAATGCCCACATGATTTGTTTTTTTGGAGGGGGGTTCTTAAATCGCAAACGGGACCTCTCCAAGAGGAGGAAAAAATAGATGTATGTTTCGACGGATGTCAAGAAAGTTATGCAATCAAGATGTACGTTAAAAAAAATGCAACTTTGCTCATAAAGCTTGCTAGGCTTTCCAGTGGGAAAGATTTGCTACACATTCACCAAAATCATACTGTTGGTGTTGTCCTGGGCTGAACTACTTCAGGCCACACACAGGAGAACTGCATTTTTGAATGCTCATCCATTATTATTTTTTAAAAAGAAAACCTCTCTCAACTAGGGTTGCCAACCTCTAGGTGGGGTTTGGGTTTTTCCCAGAATTACAACTGATCTCCAGACCAAAGAGATCAGTTCCCCTGGAGCAAGTGGCTGCTTTGGAGGGCAGACTCTATGGCATTACACCCTGCTGAAGACCATGCCCTCCCCAGGCTCTACCTCAGATCTTCAGGAATTTCCCCACCCTGGAGCCGGCAACCCTAGAAAGCTAGCACATCGGGAAGAAAGAAACTGTTCTATCCCTCTCCTGAAGTGCCAGCTTTTTATGTTTAAAAAGGTAAAGGTCCCCTTTGCAAGCACCGAGTCATTCCTGACCCATGGGGTGACGTCACATCCCGACATTTCCAAGGCAGACTTTGTTTGTGGGGTGGTTTGCCAGTGCCTTCCCCAGTCATCTTCCCTTTACCCCCAGCGAGCTGGGTACTAATTTCACCGACCTCGGAAGGATGGAAGGCTGAGTCAACCTTGAGCTGGCTACCTAAAACCAGCTTCCATTGGGATTGAACTCAGGTCATGAGCAGAGCTTGGACTGCAGTACTGCAGTTTACCATTCTGCGCCATGGGGCTCCTATGTTTATGTTTAGGAAATTTTTAATGAGGGAAAAATAAATAACATCCTTCCCAACTTCATCTGAAATGGTACAATCCCAGAAGGACCCTTGAACATGAACACACATGAACAAATGAAGCTGCCTTATACTGAATCAGACCCTTGGACCATCAAAGTCAGTATTGTCTACTCAGACTGGTAGCGGGTCTCCAGGGTCTCAGGCAGAGGTCTTTCACACCATCTTCCGCCTGGTCCTTTTAACTGGAGATGCCAGGAATTGAACCTGGGACCTTCTGCGTGTAAAGCAGAGGCTCTTCCACTGAGCCACAGCCCCTCCTCAAACATGATTTTGCTGGAAATGTATGTGGTAAAACAGAAGACACCAGCAGCTCAGTGGCCCAAAGGTCAGTATACAAAGAAGAAGGAGGCAACAGAATGAAGATGGAAATGACTTCCACAGAAAGTGGGGAGATACGTGGTTTCTTGATAACATAAAGATGATCTGGGAAGGGGACAGGAGCAGAATCTTCTGGAACTAGCATAGAATGCAGCACCAGGACTCTTTGGTGTTTTTTGCGCAGTTGCTTTTAACCTCCTTTATTCCCTGTTTCAGCCAGGATCAATTTTTTTCAGTATGCACGATATCTCATTCCTTGGAAGCTCAACGTTGTTTCGACGCAAAATGAACCCGGCTTTTCCCATTCCTCTTCTGGCCCAAATTAAACCGTTCATCCTGGCTCATTTTGGAGTCACAGAGCGAGTGTACACCTTTCTCGGGTTGACCCTCCCCGCGCCATCACGGCCCACCCTTTTCCAACCCCCTCCTCAAAGCAGCCGATGGTTAAATGGGGGGGGGGGAGAAGATTGGCTTCTCTCACAGCCAATCACAAAGCACTGTGTAAAGAGGCGGGGATTCAAGTGCTTCCTGCTCCTCAGAGCTCTTTCTGATTAAAAGAAAGGCCTTTTTAAAAAGAGGCTTGGATTCCCCCCCCCTTCTTTCAGGTAATTCGTTTTTTCGGTTTTTGTTCTTAAAATGCTTTTTTATGCGCAGTTGGGTTTTGGGGGAAGGAAATCTTCTCTCACGGGGAGCACTGCAAAATAAACCAATTACAGAGCAGCATTTCAAGGGGTGGGACTTGATTTGAGCTTGGGAGACTGTTTTTCTGTCTTCATGGTTTGATTAGCACACAGTTTCATCCCTGATCATTCAAGCCAACGCATACAGTTTTTCCCATCCAGGGTTACATTAATGTGCGATGAACCCAGGTCCAAGCAGGGAGATCCAGCCCATGCGTAAAAGACCTTTAAGTGGCAAATCTCTAGCAAGAGGACTTCTCGTCTCACCTGCAACCAGCTTGTGAAATAGGGTTAATATAATATTAGATGTGTTAAATTCCAAGGGCGTGTTGCTCATCAGCATTAATTAAAATGCCCTGGAAAGAATGTTACAAGCATGAGGGATGGGAATGGAAAAAATAAAAGGGTCTTCGAGATCTGTCAGATTTCTTCCATCAGTGTGTGAACTGTTGATGTTAACTTTCCTCTATGACGCTTTCTTGCCAGAGCTGTTGCTTTCAGAAGTACATCTGAAAATCTTCCCCTCCTTCAGATTCAGTCATCAGATCCTATAAAAAGGAGACAAACTACTTGTTTTATGTTTCCAAGATGACACAACATCAAAGGGCTGGAATATTAAACGCCTTAATTACAGGCTGATAAAAAAAATCCCTTCTGAATTTTATTAAACAGGAATTACAACTATATTCCTTGGGATACTGTCTGCAGCAATCAGTGCAACCCTGAATATCAAATGATCACTTTTGGCAATCGAGGATAACACTTTTCTCACTTATATAATTACAATGTACAACATAAAATTACTAGGTTCAAGACCAGTAGCTCCCTAACTGCTCTGAAATTATCCCTCACGTCAATAACTTTAGCACCAGCTCTCGCTTTGATTTCGGCACTTGCAGTAACATTGGTACACATTTAAGTTGCATAAAAGTTGCTTTTGTTTCAAGAGTATCATTAGGGTTGCCAACCTCCAGGTACTAGCTGGAGATCTCCTGCTATTCCAACTGATCTCCAGCCGATAGAGATCAGTTCCCCTGGAGAAAATGGCCATTTTGGCAATTGGACTCTATGGCACTGAAGTCCCTCCCCTCCCCAAACCCCACCCTCCTCAGGCTCGCCCCCAAAATCTCCCACCGGTGGCGAAGAAGGACCTGGCAACCCTAAGTATCATTCAGCACAGATTGCTGGTGCTCTGCGGAATCTACAGATCAGTTTTGCAGGGGATGTGTGTGCATAGCTGCTGCTGATGGCTGCTGCTTTAGCCCAAGATTCCTGTATAATCCACCAGGTCCACAAACTATGGGTTGGGATCCAGTTAGGGTTGCCATTTTCAATTCCAGTGACACCTGGAGGTCTCCTGCTATTACAACTGGTCTCCAGGCGACCAAGATCAATTCCCCTGGAGAAAATGGCTGCCTTGGAGGGTGGACTCTATGGCTTGAAGGTCTCTGGGCTCAGATAGACTGCTCTGGAACTGGAATGATGCCCCTGCAAGTAGCATGAGTGTTCTGTGACTGAAATGACAGGACCCAGAAGGAAATGACAGTCCCTGGGAGTAGCAGAAACATTCTGGACCACAAATGAAAGTCCCCAGAGTGGAATGACAGTCTTTGGGAGTAGCAGAAGCATTCTGGGCCTTGAACAAAAGCCCCCAGAGTGGAATGATGGCCCCTGGTAGTAGCAGAAGTGCTCTGGAACTAGCATGATTACCCTCAGAGTGGAATGACAGCCCCTGGCAGTAGCAGAAGTGTTCTGGGCCAGGAATGACAGCCCTAGAGTGGAATTACAATTCATGGGGGTATAGGGTTGCCAGGTCCCGCTTCACCACTGGTGGGAGATTTTTGGGGCGGAGCCTGAGGAGGGCGGGGTTTGGGGAGGGGAGGGACTCCAATGCCATAGAGTTCAATTGCCAAAGCGGCCATTTTTCTCCAGGTGATCTGATCTCTATCGGCTGGAGATCAGTTGAATTAGCAGGAGATCTCCTGCTACTACCTGGCAGTTGGCAACCCTATGGGGGTAGCAGAAGTGTTCTGGGACTGGAATACCAGGTCCCAGGGTGAAATCAGTGTAAGGTATTTCATGCCACTCTAAGGTTTGTGTTTACAAGTGTAGAGCACTGATTTCAATCACAGGGGCCGTCATTCTACCCTGGGACCTGTCATTCCGGTCCCAGAACACTTCTGCTATTCCAAGGGGCTGCTATTCTACTCTGGGACCAGTCGTTTTAATTGCAGGCTACTCTCTCGGAGCTGGCATGTTCAGTCTGTGCTGGAAAAGACCAGGAATTTGGGTACCTCTGCCTATACATTTGAGAGTGAAAAGCTGACACAGAGCTGTGATGGCTCGGTGCTGCTTGGTGAAGCTCCAAGATTTGTAAACAAAAAGACTGAGATTTTCTGACCTTGTACTGTTTAGGATTACTAACATCCAGCATTACATTCTATGATCTATGACCAAGTCTTGCGGGAATTAATTTTAAAAATAAAATTCAAAATTGAGCCTTGACTTTTAGTTCTAATAAATTGGGCATTTTACTATTGCTTCTGTTTAATTATTTTGAATGAGCCAGCATGGCCCATGAGATCAATTTTTTACATTCTAAGTGTGAACAAAACACCACACAATGACATTCTTTTTCCATATCACAACTAAATGCTGTCCCGCAATTACCAACTTTGCACTGGTTTACCTACAGCATGCGCTAAACTGGAATTGAAAATGATTAGTGAGAACCGCTTGGTGATAGTGTTAGACATGGACCTTTGAGGCTAGGTTTTAAAAATTAATCACTCAGCCTTAGGATGCAATCCTAATGACACTTTCCTGGGGGTAAGCCCCACTGAATAATATAGAATCATAGGTTATTTAGGCTACCTGAGACATCTGTTGGGCTACCTGAGACCTCCACTTTAATCGGTCCTCCCCCTTACCTCTGCATGTAAATTTTAAAATGTTTCAGTTTATCACCCCTAGTCATTATATGTTTTATTATATAGAATCATAGAATCATAGAGTTGGAAGGGAACACCAGGGTCATCTAGTCCAACCCCCTGCGCAATGCAGGAAATTCACAACCACCTCCCCCCCCACAAACCCCCAGTGACCCCCAAACCTCCAGAAGATGGCCAAGATGCTGTCCCTTTCATCATCGGCTTAAGGTCATAGAATCAGCATTGCTGACAGATGGCCATCTAACCCCTTCTTTAAAACCTCCAGGGAAGGAGAGCTTCCCCCCCCCCGAGGAAGCCTGTCCACTGAGGAACTGCTCTGTTAGAACATTCTTCCTACTGTCTAGATGGAAATTCTTTTGATTTAATTTCAGCCCGTTGGTTCTGGTCTGACCTTCTGGGGCGACAGAAAACAACTCGGCACCATCCTCCATATGACAGCCCTTCAAGTACTTGAAGATGGTTATCACATCACCTCTCAGTCTTCTCTATACCTAGCTCCTTCAACCTCTCCACGTCGGACTTGGTCTCCAGACCCCTCACCATCTTTGTTGCCCTCTGGACATGTTTCAGCTTGTCTACATCCTTTTTAAATTGTGGTGCCCAAAACTGAACACAACTCTAGGTGATGTCTAACCAGAGCAGAATAAAGCAATACCATCACTTTGAGTGATCTGGACACTATACTTCTGTTGATACAGCCCAAGATCACATTTACCTTTTTAGCTACCGCATCACACTACCGACTCATGTTCAATGTTTGGTATACTAAGAACCCAAGATCCTTTTCGCACACACTACTGCTAAGACAAGTCTCCCTCATCCTATAATTATGCATTTGATTGCAAGAGCAACCAAAAAGTGCAAATATTTAGAGTCCGGGGAATAAACGTTGTGAAGGCAGCCGCCTGTAAATCAAAATCCCCAGGGCTGAAGATGGCAAGAACGTGTCATCGATTTTGTCAACGTTTCAAACTTTAACTTTCATCAGCTTGCCCATGTTGATTAATCTTTTGATTTACAGGCTACCTTCACAACGTTTATTCCCGGGACTCTAAATATTTGCACCTTTTGGTTGCTCTTGCTTGCAATTTCTTTCTGTTACTTGGAACAATTCTTTGTATTCTTGTAAAGTTGAGATCTTATCAACTATTTTCTGTTTTGGGGATATCCATTCTTGATAGAGTAAAAGTTTGAAATTATTCTTATGAATGTTTGAGACTCGGTGTAAGTCTAAGAAAATATATTACAAATTGAAAACAATTGTTGTTATTTTTCTTTATGATTTTGATACTAAGTGAGCCAATCGCGCTGTGGGTTATTTAAGTCAGTACCTGGAGGTTGGCAACCCCAGGTTGTGCAGACCAGCGTGGACTGTAATGCCAAACAGTTTGGACTGTCGCTATGGCCTGTGCATATGATAGGCAACTCACTCTGCTTTGCTGGGATACAACAGCATAAGTTAACATTCGACCAGGAGACATTCTGAGAGTTGGAAAAAGCCACCTAATGCTTCCCATCCCAATTCTGGCTGAAATTCTATGCAGAAAAGCAAATCTATAAATGAGATGTTTCCAACCCAGATGGAACAAGAGAAAGCTGACTGTTTCACAAAGAAGTCTATTCTCTGCCTGACAGATATTTAGTGAGGCATTTTAAATGGAAAACTTTGGATCTTTTGATGTCGGTTCATCACTACCTCATATCAAATGTTAAAACCACCCTGGAGTTTCACTTGGTTTCCTTATTCTTCGCTCTGAATAGGGCTGTCAAAAAAAAAAAAATTCGGTACAGTTCGGATTCGGCCGAATTTGACCCTTGTGGGTTCGGTACTTGCCGAAGTCCGAACTCCCCCGCTTCGGATCCCCGGTAATTTGGGGGGATCCGGAGTTCGGGGGAAAATTCGGCCCCAGCGCGCCTTCAGAGGGATTCCCTGAAGGCGTGCGGGGGCCCTTTAAACTGATCTGAGCCTCCCAGCTGGGAGGCGCAGATCAGTTTAAAGGGCAGCCCGAGCCTTTCAGCGGGCTCCCCTGAAGGGGGGCCGAATTTGCCGAATTTATTTGCGAACTCGCGAACTCGCTGAATTCGGCCCCCCCGGTTGCCCGCCAGTTTTGAGTTCGGATCCGTCCGAACAGAAAATCACCGAATCAGGGGAAATTCGGTTGATTTTCAGTTCGGACCGAACCGAATTGACAGCCCTAGTTCTGAACGTTAGTAGCAGGCATAGTCCAGTCAGAAAACAATTATAAAAATAACTTGCTTTGAACTTGCCAGTGATGAGGTCTGACTAATTTAACCACATATGATGATAATTACTACCTAGAGCACTGAACACAGGAATTACTAATGTTTATACAAAGTAGACAGGTTCAGAATAGCAATTTTGATCATTGTCTTTAACATGAAACCATAAAGCAGTTACCGTTCAGTACACTCCTGTTACCTTTCAATCCTGAGGATTTTTTCCCCAGAAGAATAATTAATCAGCATAGCAGAAGAAGACATCTTGTGTCCAGTGCTTCACTGAAGCTGCTTTCGCCCAGCAAGGAACATTTTCTGACATGATGGAAACAGGGCGTACACATGTATGAGATTTTTGTGAACTTCCCTCCACTTTTTGTTTTTCCACTTTTGCCTTCCATTCTGTGCAGTGATTACATGAACACATGAAGCTGCCTTATACTGAATCAGACCCTCGGTCCATCAAAGTCAGTATTGTCTACTCAGACAGGCAGCAGCTTCAGGGTCTCAGGCAGAGGTCTTTTACATCACCTACTTGCTTAGTCCCTTTAACTGGAGATGCTGGGGATTGAACCTGGGACCTTCTGCATGCCAAGCAGATGCTCTACCACTGAGCCACAGTCCCTCCCCATGTATGTGTATTGGCTTGGGGCACTGTAGCTGTCAGGGCTTCCATGGTGACTTGTCACCCCATTTTTTGTTCTTGTCATCAAGCATGCGCTATAGTGCTATAATGGCTCTACTAACATTTTAAATCTATGTGCCAATTGACTTTTATTTTTCTCTAGTGCTATAGCAATCACTGTGGTTTTTTTTTAAAAAAGATCCCCCAGAAAGCCCCCCAGTAGCAAAGGGAGGGATGCTGGGAAAATGGTGCCTTTAAAGGGCTGATGTAAAAATGGCACTGATGTAGACAAGACCTTTGCAGGACAGGAAAATGCACACAGTTCCTTCCAGATTGTGTGCTAATGCACTTGGACTGAAGTTCTTTCCACAAAGATTGGAGTAAAGCAGGTTTTGGAAACAGCGCCTTGAGGATGGGAGAAAAACCTGGAAAGAGGATGATTGTAGGACAAAGTCAAAGCAGTGAAAACTCTTGTGTGGAAACAGCCTAAGAGGAACGTAGGATGGTTGCTGATTGTGCCCCGGCAAAGAAAACTAATAACAATGGGTTTGTTTCTATGATCTGTGAGTGGAGGTCTCCTCCTGGACTGTAACCTTCCCCCTTCTGTTTGGAACCTCCTGCTGGATTCCCCAGTTTCTGCCAATACACTATCCTTGAGGTTCAGGGTCTACCCAGAAAGGAGTATTTAGTATTATGTATGCAGGAAGAGGGTGAATAGGCAAAAAAATTTCCCTACTTGATTGTCGGAAGTGTCCTTGCATGGGTAGAAATAAGCCAGAGGATCCAGCCGATAGTATCAATTCTTTGGGAATAATGGAACATGGAATCGTAGAATCATAGAGTTGGAAGGGGGCATACAGGCCATCCAGTCCAAACAGGGATGATGCAGCAGGGGTGGTCTGCAACGGAAAGAGGAAATGTCTGGAAATCACTATGCCCACTACTCCTGCATGAGCCTTTATGTAAATGCATCCAATGTCATTCCTAAGAGTCTCCAAACACTCAGGATCAAGTTCTTAGGAGGATGTAAAGGCTGCAGTTAGAAAGGGTAGCCTTGCCAGGTTGCCTGCTATGGTGGGATACCTCCTGCTTGCAGCCCCCCCACCCCAGCCTTCTGCTCCCAGTTGGTGGAGAAGTGGGAACAAAATAGGGGCAGGGACCAACATTGCACATCGCCACAATGTCATTTCCTGGCATGTTTATGGAGTGACCTCATGGTATTGTGCAATGCCCTAAGAATTTTCCAAATGTCTATGGTAAAAACCATATGGTAAACCCCTCATTGAATGATGCTGGTTTCATTAGTCTCCCTCCTGACATTAGGAAGGAGGGAACCAACAAAAATGTTTCCCATGAACTCTAGTCAATTTGCAGTTCTTTGAAACAGGATAATATGGTGATTACAAATGTGTGTATTTACATACACGCACACACACACACATATGCACACACAACAAACACTTATATCAGCTAAAATATCTTTGAAATGTATAATGGTATTGTACAATGGTGAAATGTTAATTCTTGCCGGGAGCCTTCCTTCAAATAAATAACTTTTTATAAAAGTCAGATGATATATATTCATACTTCTTTTAAGGACTGTTTTTTAATCAGTTTCAATTCACAGTAAAAACAATACGAAGTCTGGAACTTATGATACATCTCAATAATATTTTTTATATTTTGAACATCTGTCTTTCCAATTATTTTTATTTTCAATTTTTGTTTAAAATCCATAATTTTGATATGCTGTTTAAATAGGTAAGGATTACCTTTTCCAACGGATTATTTGCTGCATATCAGGGTGCAGAAACACAATTGAAAGCTGGTTGATTCCTTTCTTAACCGTTTGGCTGTTTTATGTAACTGTGTTTTCAATTTTTTTAAAGTCAGAAAACATTTTCTAGAACATATGTTAAATCCAGTGTTTTCGATGCACAGGGCCATTTAAATAAATGAAGTAGCACTGTGTATTATTTCTCTGTGATGATCTAACATTACACCGGAATGTAAAATAGTGGGTTCAAATGACAAAAATGTAGGTGTACTTGAGAAGTACGTGGAATTAAATTGCATAGTTAAATACCTAAGTCCCACTGATTTCAGTGGAATTTCAGCATATCTAACTTTCACCAGATTGCATCCATAGTTTTTGCCCCAGGGAACCAACTATCTCATTTCCACAAATAATGCAGTAAGTAATGACATGTTCGGTTTACTGGCAATGTGGGGAGGGGTAGAGACAAGCAGAAGAATTTTACACAAAACATAGTGCCGTAAAAAAAAAAAAAGTCTCTATAAGAAACATCACAATGGTTTTTAGAAAAATCCTCGTTCTGCAAAGCTGAGCGGTTTTATTGCATTGCAATCCACCTGGTTGTGCTGTTGGCCAAGAAGCATCAACTTGCCCCAGTTCCCAGGCAAACAAGGGAAACTGACTAATGCTGTTGCAATCTCTAGTGAATCAGCACAATCTCAACACCCTGGCTGTTCAAGTGATCCCCTTTTCTTAACTGGTGAAGACAAGAAAGAGGGTGAGATGATTAACGACAGCGGGCCTTCCAACCGTTCACAATGTTGACAAATAATCATGGCAATTTAATGGTTAACAAATAAAATAGGGTAGGACTGAAAGGAGCTTCATGTCATCACTCTCTGGAACAGTAGAACACACCAAGTAGGGTTGCCAACCTCCAGGTACTAGCTGGAGATCTCCTGCTATTACAACTGATCTCCAGCCGATAGAGATCAGTTCCCCTGGAGAAAATGGCCACTTTTGGAGGGAGAAAGGGGGTAAAAAAGGATTGCTAGAGAAGGGGTGGGGATAGGGGAAAACTGACATTGAAGGGGTGAGGGGAGAAGGGGAATGAGGAAAGATGAGTGGGGGCAGAAAGAGAGAGGAGGAAACTTTGACAGAGAGGAAGAGAGAGGGAAGGAAGCAAAGGCAGGGGACTGCCTCCTCTCCACAAGTTTATTGAGGGTCCCCACAAGTGAAGCGAGTTGAATATGAGGATGCTTAAATCCGGTGATAGGAGCTGTGAATGGACAAGATAGCTCTTTCTGGAAACCTGAAAAGTGTCCTAGATTTGAAGAAAAATCTGAAACGTAAAAGAGGATACATTGGTGGGTTAAAAAAACCTAATGATAAAAGGAACACTTGTAGCTTTAAGAAAGATGCCCTCAATGGCAATTGCTAGGCAACCATAGCATTCTCGGTTTGGTTTTTGTCAATAAAAGGGGGTGTGGGGGCAGGGCCCTTTCCAGGGTTGCTTTGGCCTTTGAGGGAAGACTTATCAGGGTCAGGCCCTGGGTGACTTGATAATACCTGACTGCTTGACTCACCTAGGCCTGGCTGCTTGCTACTGTTCTACAGCAGACACCCTATTAAAGCCAGCATGGTGGTGTAGCTGTTAGAGCTTCAGAGTAGGGTCTGGGAGACCCAGATTTAAATCACCATGAGACATCACTAGGTAGGGTTGCCAGGTCTCTCTTCACTACCAGCGGGAGGTTTTTGGGGCGTAGCCTGAGGAGGGTGGCATTGGGGAGGGGAGGCAATTGAATGCCATAGAGTCCAATTGCCCAAGCAGCCATTTTCTCCAGGTGAACTGATCTCTATCGGCTGGAGATCAGCTGTAATAGCAGGAGATCTCCAGCTAGTACCTGGAGGTTGGCAACCCTACTCACTAGGTGATGTGGTGCCTAACCTACCTAATAGGGTTGTTTTGAAGATAACAAGTAGGAGAGGAGAATCATTTAAACTGCTTTGGTCCCCACTGTTGAGAAAGGCGGGGTATACATAAAGTAAATAATAATTATAGCTGAAGTTGGGAGGCAGATAAAAGACAAGTTGTGGAATGGCTGAGAAGGAGAAAATGAGGCAGGGAAAGGGGAAATAATGTGGGGAGGGGGATACAGGGGGAAATGATGTTCCCCCCCAAGTCCTTGAGGGTTCCCTACCATGCAAGTGGGCCTGGTCCAGTGGCTGGCGCCATACAGTGGCTGGCGCCATACAGAGGAGCATGCCGAATATATTAGGTGCTGTGGAACACAGGCAGGATGGTGCTGCTGAAGTTGTCTTGTTTGTGGCTTCCTAGAGGTACCTGGTTGGCCACTGTGTGATCAGACTGCTGGACTTGATGAGCCTTGGTCTGATCCAGCAGGGCTTTTCTTATGTACCTATGTTCCCCTGGGCTATGTCTGCTACCCTGAGCTTCTCATTACATGCTGGAAAAGCCAGAATGTTCAGGAAGTTGCTTGGTAAACCCCTCCGAGAAAAACAGAAAATGAATTCCACTCCCCTATTTATTTTTTTAACGAGATTAGCAATCTAACACTGGATCAAATGTATGCATAAAAACAAGAATAACTCCCCCCCTTTCTGCATCCCCTCTTTCTAGTCTGTGTTGTTAATTGGAGAGTTCTGAAAATTCCTGGACAGAGAGGGAGAGCCACAAGTCGATTTCAGGTGAAATTGACAAAAGTGGATTGTGCTTTGGTTTGAGGCAACTGAGTTGGTGTGTTTCAGGAAGGAGCTCTGTTGCTGGGCTTGTTGGTTTAAGTGGAGAGTTTTGCAAATTCCTGGACAGAAAGGAAGAGCAGCAAGTTGATTTTGGGTGAAATTGACAAAGCAATTTCTACATTTGCAGGCACACCAGGGCGGGGGAGTTCTAGTCAATTTCACCTCTCCAAAGAGCTCAGTGCTGTGGCTCAGTTTGGGGCATCCAGTTTGAGTGCAAACTTTTACAAATGTATATAATGGCAGATGACACACATGTGTTTTCCGGTCTAATGGTAGTGTACATCAGCGCTAGAGCACATATGTAAGAGTGCAAAAAAAAAAAAAAAAATTGGGGGAACAGGGGAGTGTCCAGCGTGATCATTAGGGTTGCCAACCTCCAGGTACTAACTGGAGATCTCCTGCTATTACAACTGATCTCCAGCCGATAGAGATCAGTTCCCCTGGAGAAAATGGCCGCTCTGGCAATTGGACTCTATGGCATTGAAGCCCCTCCCCTCCCCATGTGACATCCCTCTCCAGAAAACATCACTCATTGGGAAAACCAGTGCGAACAGGATAAAACTGATTTAGAAGTAAAAAAAAAAACATTGCAAAAGGAGGTGTGCGGACAAAAACTGTGGAATGCGATTCCAAGCCTCGCAGATCAACATGTGGAAAAAGCCTATCTGTATGTGGTGCCACCTAGAACAGTGCAGACTGTATTGCATACAGTGACTCCATGATTTCAATCCCTTACACAATACTCAGGGATGAGAGCAAGCTGTGCATGGGAGCTGCATGGCTCCAGGAATTATATGCATATACATCATACTCTTCCAAAAACATCCCCTCCCCCATATATCATGGCTTTATTGGTTGCCATCAAAATGCTCTAGGCCGGGGCTCCCCAACTTTTTTGAGCCTGAAGGCACCTTTGCAATTCTGACACAGTGTGGTGGGCACAGCTGCAAAAGGGATGCCACAAATGGTTGCTACAGGGGGCAAGGGCAGCCACATAATGGCTGCTGCAGCTTATCTACAGTCACACAGTCCTTGTGCTGTGGTGGCAGCTGCTGTGAAAGCAACATTTTTAAAAAAATCTGCTTGACCAACCAAATTTCCACTGACCAATCAAAAGCCTTGCTGAACAAAGACTTGGCAGGCATCAAGGAAGGTGCTGGCAGGCGCTATGGTGCCTGTGGGCACCACGTTGGGGACCCCTGCTCTAGGCATTCCTGTTGCAAATTGCACAAGGTTTAACAAAGTTCCTTTGGTCCAAGTTAGTTTACATTTCTTATTATGGTTGCCAAGTTAGTGTTCATTGAGAAGGGGAAAAGTATTAACTTTTTCGCCTTTTTTAACATGTATGAAGTCTGAAATTAAACATTGCCAAGGTAACAAGGTCATATGTATAAATAAAGAAATTCCCAGCTGTGTAACCAAAATTATCTGGACCATAAATGGTAGGGGGGAGAGGAGGAAATGTAAACATCTCATTTATTTTTACCACATATATTTGTTTACCCCTAGGGATTTTTTAATGTAATTATCCAAATGAGATGTAAAACAGGACTCAACTAAGTCATTAAAGTTCCTGTGGCACAAAGTTGGTGATGACCCCAAGGCCTTGGATATTGTTGACAGAGAGATTTCAAAGAGAAAGAAAGAAAGAAAGAAAGAAAGAAAGAAAGAAAGAAAGAAAGAAAGAAAGAAAGAAAGAAAGAAAGAAAGAAAGAAAGAAATTAAAATCCAAAGACTGTGAATGTAGTTCTTTTCAGTCTGTTTCTAATGTGAACCCTTCAGTGACCAGAGTGGATATTTGCATTTCAAAGGACTTTTTTTCTTTGTTAGAAATCATTAGATGTTCACATAGTGAGCAAGAAATATATTTAAATATATTAAAATCTCTAACCTTTATTTAGGAGACTAAAGAAACTCAAACAAGCACATGCCTATGTTTCTTTTAAATGTCTCTTTAGGGTGCTTTCCATGATGTTCACCACAGCCTTGCAGAAGGCTCATCCTACTGTAGTACTGTAATGTTTATAGGGAAAGGCCAATCATGGTACAGTTACAGTTTATTTATTTACAGTCATTTGTCCAGCAGAAGCCTTTTTTACCTTGCTGGTGATGATTTTGTGAGAGGGACTCTCACAATCGTCACCACTCACATGGTTGTGAGCTGTTAAATGTTAAGCTGTGCAGTGGAAGAATCCCACCACAAAATAACATTCCTGTTACCTGTAAAGTGTAGCACAATGCACAGTTCATCTGTAGCAATTAATATGAGGACTCTTCTGAAATTAGTTGTGCAGGAATTCGTAGGGATGCACAGTTCTCAAAATGACCCTTATAACAACTTCATTTGTTTTCATTTGTTTTCATTATGTTTGTGATCACACCTTCTTGCTTTCTTTATTAGATTCATTCTTCCATGGAAATTTGTCGTGCAATTTTATTGTGTGCAAAGGCTCGCTTCCTCTCCTCCTCAACACACATATAGTGTTTTTGGCGGCAACAGATGTCGCAGCTGCTGCTATGTGACGCCCCTGAAACCAAATCTTATTCTGTGCTTAGACTGCAGCTTGGAGGTGTTGCTAAGTGATGCCATTTGCAGGCATTCCTGACTGCAAGCTCTTTTCGAAGCAGGATGACAGCTTCTTGCAGGGATCTGTCTGTTTCTTCACAAGATGGCATTTCATTGCACTTAAATTCTATCACAATGCTATGGTTTGAGCCAGGAGACAGGCTACCTACACCTTTGCCTTCATAGTGCTGGGCTTACATGATCCAACAAGCCAGTAAATTGTGAGTACACACCAACCTTGACTACCCAGCCAGCTGAAATATTGTTCACTTTGAATTGTGAACTAATTACTGATGCAAGCATACTGAATTTCCTACTCGTGAAAAAAACAGGCACCGGAAGCTGCACGTATTCAATTTTCGGACGTGGCCTTTGCAAAAATTCAAGCCTCATTTCTTTTGAAACAAGTTTATTTTATTTGTGTCATTTATTTGAAATTCTAGCATCCCAGCTGACACAATACTGCCAAGGACAAGTGCTTTTGGCCTCCAGGACTAGATATACAACCTGATAATCCAAAGATCACAATCAAATTAAGCCAAAGGAGCAGGTGGGAAGGTTAAACATGAACCACTTCAGAAACAAAAATGATCAATGAGAAGCCACCACAACAAGCAGTTCTTAGGTCATTTATGCATGGCTGTTTCCTCAGGCTCCCCCACTGACTACTTCGGGGCTTTGCTTTAATTATGAGTGTATTTTCTGACCGTCAAAGGTCGCCTCACTCTCCCCGTGCATTTCTGCATGTTTTGCCTGCGTTTGGCGGTTGCTGGCTAAACACAAATCCAGAAAACACAGGCGAAACGCATGGAAATGCGCCGGGAGAGCGAGGCAGCCTCTGACGGTCAGAAAATACACACATAATCAAAGCAAAGCCCTGAAGAATTCGGTGGGGCAACTGCAAGGAAACAGCCATGCATAAATGGCCTTAGAAATAATACCTTTTCTTTAAATACATGCAATTTTCTTTTTTTTAAAAAAATCACGAGGTTCTTGGGAAAGAAAAAACAGTGATACTAATAAGTATTAGTATTCACAATGAACTAGAAGTTGAGGAATAAAGGAGTATTTCGTAGAATCAGAGAGTTGGAAGGGACTACCAGGGTTATCCCTTTTGTGAGGACCTGTGTGATGTAGCATGTTACACTAGGATTAGGGAGAGCCAGATTTAAAGCCTGCTCTCTCTCAGGCTAATCTACTTCAAGGGGTTGTTATGAAGATACAATAGGATGACATGCAAGGGAAGAATAAAAATTTGATGGATGATTAAATGTTCTAAAATAGGGACTAAGCAGAATTGTGGAGCAATTTAAGAACAGCAGAGATAAACACTGGGAACTCAGCAATTGTTGTATCTGTACAAAAGTGACTACCTGCCACCTAAATTGCCAGGTGCAATTAAAAAGCACGTTTGCTCATTTATTTGGGTCAGGAAGGGCTGGGCTGTATAACTGGAAGTGATTTCCATTTGATTAATTCATTCATTTACTAGGGAGCTAGTAAATCCTGACAGGATGCTGATCCCTATGGCTAAACATAGAAAAATGAGGTTCTCCACTGGGCTTCAGACAAGTCACATCTTATTCCTTTCCTTGTACCTGTGGTTTGTTTTGGTGTTGTAAAGGAAGACTATAGAGCCTGACTGAAAAGCAGATGCCTGATCTTGCTAAAAATGTCTTAGTTAAAAGTTAAAAATAGAATCATAGAATCATAGAGTTGGAAGGGACCACCAGGGTCATCTAGTCCAACCCCCTGCACAATGCAGGAAAATCACAACTACCACCCCCACACCCTCAGTGACCCCTACTCTATGCCCAGAAGATGGCCAAGATGCCCTCCCTCTCATGATCTGCCTGAGGTCATCGAATCAGCATTGCTGACAGATGGCCATCTAGCCTCTTCTTAAAAACATCCAGGGAAGGAGAACTTACCACCTCCTGAGGAAGCCTGTTCCACTGAGGAACCACTCTGTTAGAAAATTCTTCCTAATGTCTAGATGGAATCTTTGGATCTAATGCAAAATTAAATTTTAATATCTTTTGCATTTCATTATGTATCATTATCCAATAATGATCCATAACCCCCTACCCTTCCTCCACTTGAACTCTTCAGAGAAAAGAAGCTAGGCAAGAATAAAGCATTTGTTATGTGTCATGAAGTCATACTGGCATAGCACTTGCATTTATGAACCAGCTAAAAACATTTCAGAGCGCATGGCACTTGGTCAGTATTTTCATCTGTACATTTAATCGGCTCTGCAGAAACTACAGAATCTTCCAAGCTCCCTGCTCACTGATGTGCAAATGCAATTCATGTGATACATAATTCATCATAATGGGCATGCTCATAAAATATGGCATAAATGCCGTCTTTCTAGAAAGACAAGGAAGTGATTCGCAATGCAAACTAGATTCCTCGAAAAATGCCAGATACAAAGTTTCCCACCATTCTTTCACTCTAGTGTTCCCCCCCCTCCTTTGTCCCTTATTAATTTGTTCAGCAGCTAATTATGATCCCTACAGGCTAAATAACTGTGCAGTTAAAGATACACTAGATGACTGGGTACAGTATGGCAACAAGGGAGGCTTTTTTCTGTTTGCTTATTACATGTATTGTTTTAGGTAATTAACATCCACTTTGTAGTGGCAACAGAGACGCCTTGCAGTCTGTACAGTTTTTTGGCTCATAGCCTTTAAAATGTTGCCTGGTACACTCCTCGCACAATCATGTTATATAACTCTCCAGGTTGAAAGCCACTGTGCCTACCCAGAATAAACAAGAGTGTAACTGCTTGGATTTGTGTGCATGTGTGTATATGGACACACAAGTCCGCACGTTTTAAAGTCATTTTTATATCAACCGTCCACCCCACCCCAAGCTACGATACTTCCATGGGCAATCGCCACATACCTGCCTTCATGGCAGACCTGGGGAATGCCCAGCTGTGAATGGGTGCTACAGACCACATGTGAAATACAGTGTAATGCTTACATGGGAAACACAGTTATATAAATATAGGGACGGAAGAACTCCAGTGGACCCTTTACTGCAGGGGTGGGGAACGTCAGGCCATTTAAGGCCCGTGAAATCATTTGGTCTGGCCCTTCATGGGTCCTGGCAGATCTCTAGCTCAGAAGGATCTAAGACTGGCAATCCACCCCCTCCCACAGAGAGGAGTAGCCTCTATTCAAGGCAGATGTGAGTTTGTTTTGCTGAGAAAAGGAACCTTTTTCCCCCTTGAAGAAGAGTCATTAACTATGGAGCTGCTAGGACCGCCCAAGAAACTGTGTTAACCCTTTCCCACCCATGCCATGGAGAAATGTATTCCCTCTGTACTACAAGAGGACAGGGGATGGAAGTGGTAACAATGAAGGAGTTAAAGGGGGCAGGGCCAGAATGTGCAGGGGCGAGTTCTTAGCCAGTGTGTCCTCATTTCATCCCTGCAGGCAGAGGTAGCAGGACTCAGGAGCCAGCTGCAGAATCCGGCCCAGACCATGCAGAGTAGGAGCTACTCCAGCATGTGGCTAGACCATCCTGTGCCATCAGGTGGGCAATAGCACCTCTGGTTGCATGCCTGCCTGCTTGCCTGTGCGCGCGGGGGGGGGGGGGTTGTCATCTGGGGCAGCTGCCTGCTTGGGGCTTGGTTGGCTAATTTTTAAGTTGATAATTTTGTATGGCCCGCAAATGATGTTATAAATATCCAAATGGCCCTTGGCGGAAAAAAGGTTCCCCACCCCTGCTTTACTGGGAAGAGAACACGTTATACTTGATGTTTTTATTTTGATAAGGGGTGGCTCAGAACTCGATTGGAGCAGAGGTACTATGGAAGGGAGTTTAATATTTCCCCCCGATCCAGCTTCTCAATCTAAACCACACAACAAAGTCACTAATTGTGTGTGTGTGTGTGTGTGTGTGTGTGTAAATATAGGTACCTACGACTGCAATCCTAAGAGCACTTTCCTGGAAGTATGCACCATGGAATAAAATGAGACTTACTTCTGATTACATCTACTTAGAATTGCTCCCAGATTTGCTGACCCCAGCTGTACAGCTAAAAGCAGCTTCAAAGGGGAAATTTAGATCTAGTAAATGGGATGGTGGAAGGGTTAAATCACCCCTCTCCCAGCACCATGGCTCAACTCCAATCTGGAGTCCCCCATGATTGCTTTTATAGGTAAAGGTGAAGGTAGTCCCCTGTGCAAGCACCGGGTCATGACTCATTATTGATCCATGGGGTGACGTCACATCCCGATGTTTACTAGGCAGACTGTGTTTATGGGGTGGTTTGCCATTGCCTTCCACAGTCATCTTCCCTTTACCCCCAGCAAGCTGGGTACTCATTTTACCGACCTCGGAAGGATGGAAGGATGAGTCCACCTTGAGCCGGCTACCTGAAACTGAATTCCGGCAGGATCGAACTCAGGTTGTGAGCAGGGCTTTTGACTGCAGTACTGGGAAATACCTGGAGATTTGTGGGGTGGAGCCTGAGGAGGGCGGGGTTTGGAGAGGGGAGGGACTTCAGTGCCAAAGAGTCCAATTGCCAAAGCAGCCATTTTCTCCAGGGGAACTGATCTCTGTTGCCTGGAGATCAGTTGTAATAGCAGGAGCTCTCCAGCCCACACCTGGAGGTTAGCAACCCTACTCTAGCCCCAGCAACCCTAATATTAGTGGACATACATGGTTGCTTATGTAAAGTTCTCCCATGATCCTCAGGAACATGTAGACATATTTATCCCCACATGTCATCACATCATGTGTTTCCTTACAAGCAGCAGCCAATAATATGGAATGGGTGCAGGAAAATACATGTCATAATTATAACCCCTTCACTGGGCAGGAATTATAATGCATTATATGGAATGGGGAGGATTGGACTTGGGGACCCCATTTTCAGCATCCATCCTATGCCCACATAACATATATTTTCCATCCTCAACAAAGAAACACAGGAAATTTTTAACTGGGAACAAAGGATCTACGGAAAGTTTCTGAACTATTTTCTTGTGGTACATGGACAAAAGAGAGATGGTGAGGAAAGAGGAACAGAAGACCATTTTCTAGGCAGTCATCATTTCGTGTTCTTGTATGTTGAATTCTTTAAAAGTGCCTAGTGCTTGTGGGTCAGAACCTGTCTTCTGATCCATTGCATAAGATCTTGAGATCCCCCCCACCCCTTTCTTTTAGTTTATTAGGGATTTCCGCTACAGACAAAGTGTGCTGTGATACTGAAATGTGCTCAAAATTTCCTTGAAATTACTTGGATGGATTTTGATTATGTTCAGGGCCTGACTGCCATATGTGATGTCAGGAAGGCATTCATACACACGTTCCTGATCCCCAGACAGGTATGCATAAACTCAAACTGAAATGTCTTGCTTGTTAATACAGTTACTTAGGTGACGTCACATCCCGACGTTTCCAAGGCAGACTTTGTTTGCGGGGTGGTTTGCCAGTACCTTCCCCAGTCATCTTCCCTTTACCCCCAGCAAGCTGGGTACTCATTTCACCGACCTCGGAAGGATGGAAGGCTGAGTCAACCTTGAGCCGGCTACCTAAAACCGACTTCTGATGGGATCGAACTCAGGTCATGAGCAGAACTTTTGACTGCAGTACTGCAGCTTAACACTCAGGGGACCTTTACCTTTTTTAAGTAGTCTGAACTGAAAAAATTAAAGACAGTCAGTAATACTCAGAAACATGTGGATCTGTCTGTTCTTCTGGTGCCTGGCTTTTGGGCTTAGAGTTCATACAGGAAGAGGAAAGTGAAGAGAGAGTGACTCAGCAGGTATGCGATTGAAAAAAATGTTTTACCAGTCATCAATGTTACATACCAATCTTGCCACCAAAGATGATTGTGCTGATAGGTCTGTCTATCCAAAATGGTTTTTACACTAATCACACAGCTAGCTCACAGGGGTTTGTTTTGATTTGAGTAACTGTATATCTCTCCCTGTACCTATTGCGCAAATATTTCCATTTGAACATACTGGTATACAGACAGACAGCACTGAATACTGGGGGTAGGGTTGCCAGGTCCCTCTTTGCCACTGGCCGGAGGTTTTTGGGGCAGAGCCTGAAGAGGGCAGGGTTTGGGGAGGGGAGGGACTTCAATGCCATAGAGTCCAATTGCCAAAGTGGCCATATTCTCCAGGTGAACTGATCTCTGCTGGCTGGAGATCAGTTGTAATAGCAGGAGATCTCCAGGTAGTACCTGGAGGTTGGCAACCCTAACTGGGGGAGATACAATAAATGTCGTGATACCCCCAAGAGTGCTAGCAAAATGGTGGTCAGGGATACCGGGGGAGGGGGTCTTATCTGCCAAGGCATGGCCAAGACAAAGGTCAAAATGGCAAGTTCAGACCAATAAAAGCCGAGAATACTTGACTTTTCCTTACTTTACAGAAACTTTGATACTTCTGTAATGGACAACCTACAGGAGGCCATTTGGACATAAACATGTACTAAATGAAAATAAAGATAAAGAATTAAAATGAAAGTAAACCCAAAATGAAACTTGAAAACATTCTGCACGCATCCCTACCCCAGGCCATACTTGTCAATAACAACAAACCCTGGCTGAGATTACTATATTTAGAGTTAGAAAGACATGTCCACCAAGGCCAAATCGGTTACCAGTGAGCCTGTGCACTACACCACATGGCTTCGTTTCACTACATAAATCAGCTGGAATTATTTCTCTGAAAGCACTGTCGGGAGCTACCTAGGGTTGCTAGCTCTGGGCTGGGAAATACCTACAGATTTTGGAGGGGAGCTTGAGGAGGGTGGGGTTTAGAGAGGGGAGGGACTTCAATGCCATAGAGTCCAATTGCCAAAGTGGCCATTTTCTCCAGGGGAACTGATCTCTGTCACCTGGAGATCCGTTGTAATAGCAGGCGATCTCCAGCCACCACCAGGAGGTTGGAAACCCTAGAGCGACCTGCTCTTTGTGGCATATTGGATTGATTAGTCTTGGGTAGTGGGTAAATATTTCTGCCTTGGGGGATGGGTATAGATTAGTGGCGTTTCTTCCTTTTCTAAGCTCCTGTGGTTTGGATTGTAGCATTTGCACTTGATTTCCATCAGTTCGATACCTCTCGTTTTGATATTTCACGTCACTTGGGCCAAGTCATTAGTCTACAAGAAAAAGAAGTCGCCATCGCCTGTTAGTCTATCTAGGGATAACTCTGCCAT
This sequence comes from Euleptes europaea, assembly GCF_029931775.1. NCBI lineage: Eukaryota > Metazoa > Chordata > Lepidosauria > Squamata > Sphaerodactylidae > Euleptes > Euleptes europaea. Next base: position 101,570,434 of record NC_079312.1, on the reverse strand, counting down.
TAGGCAGTGTGAGTCAGACTACTTAAGGCGACAGGATTTGGGAGCCACTAAAAGGCAGCAAATTGCCAATTACTTAGCTCATTATATTTGTTTTATACCACTATGGTGAATGCAATTTTAATTCCCCCCCAAGTGAACCACTAAACTATCCTGGGCTCCTGGATTCAAACATACAGGCTTTGTTTCATACCTGAACATATCACAACTCAAGAGAAAGAATATCTCTTTCATTTGAACTCCCCACGCCTTGTCCAGAGAACTTCGTAGAACAGACATATATCTTCATTCTTTCTTATTGTTGAAACAGAAGGTTGACAGTCCTAGAGAATGCTGAGTAATTTGGCTGGGAGGTTCTCGAAACCAGGAATTAAGCAGATCAGAGGTTGAGAAGCAGAACAGAAGGATCACATCAGCACCAAGCTGCTCTGACGAAGGGAAAGCTTTCTATTCAAGCACAGGCATAGCAATTGTTTCACAAAGTACTTAAGCACTCTGTTACATGTACAGGAAATACAGTAACCTAACTGGGGGCTCAGGAGAAAGCTGCAACGTGGAACAGGTTTTACAACATACAAAACTTATTTTAAAAAAAGATGAAAGGAGTTAACCATGCAACCTACTGAAGTAAAAGTTGGGAACACAAATGCTTTTCAGATACCAACATATATACCGAACGTGTCTACACAATGGTTTTGATAGGGTCAGGTGCATATCTGTTGGTCAGTTGTCCACATAATCTATAAAGGGTGACAACTGTGTCATATTTCTGGGCTCCTGCCAACCCCAATTGCCAAAGTGGCCATTTTCTCCAGGGGAATTGAAGTTGCTCTGAAGTTGGAGCATCTGCACAATCCACATAGGCCATGCAGTCTGCATGCTAGTACCCCAGGGGTACTTTTTTGAGGTGGCTGCTTTGTCTGTAAGTATTTCTGATTTAGTGCTAAGCATCTTGAATGGATAGTATGGGAAGTGGCCATGTGCGCAGACCCTAAAAATAAGGCGATACAAAACAGCTTTAAGGAAGAAAGGCGAAGAGCGCAGTCCTGGGGGGGTGGGTAGATCCACAGCAGCCCGGAGCAGCAGAGCTGTGCCGCCTCCTCAGAGGCTTCCCAGCTACCACGGAGGGGGAAAGGGGCATTTTAAAAAGAAAATACTGAAAAAAAGGGGGGAATGCCCCATAGCACAAAGCAGTGCTGCATCACCAAAAAAGGTGGCACAACCCCACTGCTGCTCAACGGGGCATTCCCAGGGCAAAAGGGCTGTGGAAACCGCCTGAAGGCAGCTCCGCTCCCCAGGAATGCCCCCCCACACACACACACACCGGCGTGGCCTTTCCTTTCTGGGAGAGCCCTGGCAGCATGGCAGCGCTGGTGGCAGGGGCTGGCGGTGCCCAGATGCCAGCATGTTTGCCCCTGCGCTGGCGTTGATGCCACCTTATTCCGTGCTAAGGTGGCACCTACGCCGGCGCGGGGTCACTCCGGCTCCTAATGTAGTATCAGAGATATTATTTTTACCTCATAGCTAGGCCACGCCTGAACAGCTTGTGATGCACCAAGCCAATCACAGCCCTCAACTGTAACTCACCAAAATGACTCCATAAACCTTCTGTTTTGTTGTCTTCCTGAGACTACTAAAACAGGGGATTGCTAAATATTTGGCAAGGCGCAGCAGTTAGGTGGGATACATTTATTACTGTACTGTATCACTGAAAGGTTTTTTAAAAATGCTCTGTGAGTTTCAGGTGGGGAAAGATTCAGTATAAATCTTCAATAACTATCACAGAGGGCGAAAACGCAGGGTCGCTTTAGCCTCCTTTATTCTGTTTCAGCCAGGATTCAGCCAGGATCGAATGCATGCGTTTCGCCGAAGGTGCGTTCGATCCTGGCTGAATCCTGGCTGAAACAGGGAATGAAGGAGGCTAAAGCAACCATGCGTTTTCGCCCAGAATGTCCCATGTCCCAGGCACCGGATCATTCCTGCATACTTTTAACAGCACACTTTGCCACCACATCACGTGCCTTCAGACAATTCCTCGGGAACATAAAAGTATACTGTATGCCTCCAAACTTTGTGCCTGCCTCTGGCCAATTTTTTTTAAAAATATTTCTTTGCATTTAGAAGCCTTCAATTAATGAACAAATTACAGTAAAAAATCATCTTCATCTGTTTCCCTTCTTTTATACAAAAATTGTACTTTAAAGCATTCGGTAAAATGAAAAAAAAACTTTCCTTTCATTTACTTTCACTAGCTTTCAACTTCCAGTTTGTTTCATGTGTTTCCATTTCTTTCTTTTTTGTCCTGAAGGATTACAAGGGATATACTAAATTTATTTCCTTGATGGGAATTATTGTGGGGATTTTTTTTAAAAAAACTTACTTTATGAACCTCCTAAGTCTTTGGCGCTACAGTTACGAGGAGAAATATGCATCACCTAGTAGGAGAGGGCAGTTATGATTTGAAACATCTTTTCAGAAATAGCGCATAACCAAATGAAGAATCAGAAAGGTTACGGAATATAGACCTTGTATAACTAGTCTACACAATCTGGGGACTCATATTGACCTCTACTTTGTTGTTGATCAGAGCTAAATTTATGCACAAAAGCAAACTACATTTTAGGACCTCAGATTATGAGGGTATTCTAGATACAAAACAATTCTAACAGTGCATTCCTAAGGGGCGGTATTTCCACAGTGGCAGGGAGCAGTGCAGCTGATATTCCTCCTAAGAGGTATACCGGTCGCTGTGGAGGGAAAGAAATGGTGTAGGAGGAGTAAAAAGCAGATGAACGCTGAAAAGCAGGACTACACCGTCTAAAAAGGTAGCATGGCCACACCATCGCGGGAGGGGGCATTCCCGGGGCAAAAAGGGCTAGGAACCTGCCTAAAGGCAGCTCCACCCATGGGAATGCCCTGGGAACACGTCCTGGAATGAAAACGTGGGGACTTGCACCGGGTGGACTCTGGCAGAAGGCTACTCTGGTGGGGATCACATCAGCATGGGATTATGTCGGCTCCTAAGCCAATTCTGGATCCCCCCCCTTAAGAATGCACCCTTAATTACCTTTTTAATGTTATGGGGGCCCTGACCTAGCTGCCCCAGTCTAGCCTGATCTCATCAGATCTCGGAAGCAAAGGAAAATTGTGCCTGATTAGTATTTGGATGGAAGACCACCGAGGAATTCTAGGGTCACTATGCAGACGAAGGCAACAGCAAACCACTTCTGAATGTCTCTTGCCTTGAAAACCCTACAGGGTTGCCATAAGTTGGCTGTGACTTGACTACACTTTACACACACAATGCTATGGGGACTAAATAAGACATATTTAGGGCCTTGGCATGTCTTGATTTGGCCCTGCTGTTGACTTCTCTCTGCAATTCACAAGTTGACTTGAAGTAGACAAAAAGCCCATTTTGGAGAAAGATTCTGTCCCTGGTTATATGGCCAAAAGTAGTGGTGGCTTTGGAACAAACAGGGCACAGAAAGGGGCCAGGTGTGCATCCAGGAGGGGATGCATGAAATTTTCAGAAAAGGTGATTGGTGGGAATGTTCTAGAAGGGGAGAAGGGGAGGAAGATTAAAAAGTTTGGGAGACAGATTCAAACCTGGTTAAATGCAGAAAATGAAAGGAAGGTATCTCACCCAAAGATGGGCATAGGTCCTATGGAACACTTGCTACCTGCCCGGAGAAAAAAAATGCCCTGTCCCTTTAATAAAGACTTAATGGGATGTTATTTACCAGGTCGTTATTTACCTTCATACATTGAAAAGCTTTAATTGCCCATTTCCAAACAATAGGCCTCTATTAAAAGGGAATGGCATTTTTTTCTCTAGGTCTATTGGCAACCTTAAAGGTAATTGGACATGGGCTTGACAAAAAGCCCATGGATGAGATTTAAGGGTCCTTTATTAATTAATTATCAGAATTATCTGATATTATCTGACATTGATTCTCTGAATGCCATTCCTGGGTGAGGCCTTCCTCTACGAGGATCTTTCAGCAGCTATGTATTCATTTTCAGTTAGTATGATTTCAGTCAGGCGTGGTCCTTCCTTCCTTCTGTCTCTGTCTTTTGTTCTCTCCTGGCTAGAAACTTGTTTGCTTGCCTTTAATGGAAAACTAGGAGGAATGAAGGCCTCAGGCACCAAGATGGAGGGGACAGACACAAAATGGAGTCAGCGGGGTAACTCAAGGATTTGGTCCATGCTCTGGTAACTTCCTAGATTGATTACTGCAACATGATCTGTTTGGGGCTACCTTTCATGATGATGTGGTTGCACTGCAAAATTCTGTGGCTTACTTCATGAGGGGAATGGGCCTCTGGAACATATTAGTTTGATGTGGGGGGTGAGGTAGTAGTGAATTTCCTGGATTGTGCAGGGGGTTGGACTAGATGATCCTGGTGGTGCCTTCCAACTCTATGATTTGTGGGGGAGGGATGCACTGCCTGCCTATATGAGGCTGAATGTAAATTTGCCAACTCCAGCCTGGGAAAACCCAGAAGATGCAGCAGTTTTTGGGGATGATGGAGTTTGGGGAGGGAGCTCTAGGAATTGTATTGCCAACACTGCCTTGAGAAATGCTGGGAGATTTTGAGGTCCATGGCTGGGAACTGTAAAGTTTGGAGAGGATGTAACATCACTTCCAGGTAATGCTTTAGGAATTTCCCCTAATCTCTATGGCAGAGATTTACCCTCCATGAGCAGGCACATGGCAAGCCTATCCAGGACTTCAGTTTCTCATAGACTCTATGGTATACCATAGAATTCACCCTCCAAAGCTGCAATTTCCTCAAGGCAAATTGTTCTCTGTAGTCTGTGGATTAGTTGTAATTCCAGGAAAACTCCACTCACTACCTTGAGGTTGGAAGCCCTACTTGCACTGTTTCAGATCTAAGCCATTGAGTCACATGCAAAGAAAAGGAGGATAAAAGTGTTGAAAATGAACAAATAAATGCCAAAAGCATTTTTACAAACATTCACAGCTACACTTAGAGACAAAAACAGAAGGAACAAATCCACACACCACAAAAAAGTGTTACTCCATGTCCTCATGATCTTCCTCTCTGTAAAAGGAACAGTGCCTCCCCAGTTGATCTGAGGGATCAGGGAAGAATACAGTATATTGAAGGAGTTGCTCCAAAAGGTATGTAGTATTGTCTCTTACTACAGTTTTTGTGTTCCTTACTGTATAAATCTGTGTGCATTATGGTAGATTTACAGCAGTTTTACAGCTAGGGATGCCAGGAATCGCCTGACAACCAATGGGAGATGGGGAGGCAGTAGGGTTGCCAGCTCCAAGTTGGGAAATACCTGGTGATTTGGGGGTGGAGCCTGAGGAGGGCAGGGTTTGGGAAGGGGAGGAACTTCAATAGGGTATAATGCCATAGAGTCTACCTTCCAAAGTGGCCTTTTTCTTCAGGTGAATCGATCTCTGTTGCCTAAAGATCAGTTGTAATATCAGGAGATCTCCAGCCACCACCTGGAGGTTGGCAACCCTAGAATGGAGGAACGTATGGTTGGGAAGGCATCTGGCATCCCCAGCACAACAATGTCACTTCTTGCATGACTCAGAAGTTATGTTTTGTGCTACTCTAGCATTTGTCCAAAACTTTATGGTTTAACCAATACGATGGCATCACTTCCATGTTGTGCCAGAAGTAGCATCATCACACTGGGGAGGCTGAGGACACGGAGTAATATGTTTAAACTAAGAGAAAAGCGATTCCACCTAAACATTAGGAAGAACTTTCTGACGGTAAGGGTGGTTCGACAGTGGAATGTGCTGCCTCGGGGGTGGTGGTGGTGGTGTGAAGTCTTTGGAGGTCTGTAAGAAGAGGTTGGATGGCCATCTGTCGGGAGTGCTTTGATTGTGGGATCCTGCATGGCAGGGGGTTGGACTGGATGGCCCTTGTGGTCTCTTCCAACCTTGTGTGATTTTGTGATTGCTTCCCCATTTTGCTGAGGAATTTCCTCCTGCTGCCCAGCTCAGCAGCGGTGGGCAACAGGAGTAAGAGGTAGGAGGTTTCTCATTATACCAGGATATCTGGCAACCCTATGTGGGCGAGCAAGTTACACTGATTTTGGAAGCAGCCAGTTTCTGCTTTTTTATCTTAAAACAGATGACACCCAAAGGACAACTTAAAATATGATAAGAATTGTGTTGCTGCTTGTATCAGTTTTTCTCTGGTTTGTTCCAGATAGTTTTGTAAATAAACATTTTTTTGTTAATAAGTACACTGGTGTCTCACAACACAATCCTAAACATAGGTGTGTGTTTAGTGCCGTCAAGTCGCTTCTGACTCATTGTGACCCTATGAATCAATGTCCTCCAAAATCTCCTGATGTTAACAGCCTTGCTCAAGTCTTGCAAACTGAGGACCATGGCTTTTTTTTTTGTAGAATCAATTCATCTCATGTTGGATCTTCCTCTTTTCCTGCTGCCTTCAACTTTTTCTAGCATTATTTTTTCCAGTGAGTCTTGTCTTTTCATAATGTGACCAAAGAACGATAGCCTCAGTTTAGTCATTTTAGCTTCTAGGGAGATTTCAGACTTGATTTGATCTAGAACCCACATATTTGACTTTTTCATAATCCATGGTATCTGTGAAACTTTACTTTCTTCCTGCCAGGTTTCTTCATTGTCCAACTATCACACCTATACATAGTAACAGGGAATACTATGACATGAGTTAGCTTAATCTTTGTCACATGTGACACATCCATACACTTAAGGATCTTTTCTAGCTCCTTCATGGCTGCCATTTCTACTCTCAATCTCTTCCTGATTTCTTGGTTGTAGTCTACCTTTTGGTTGATGATGGAGCCCAGAAATATAAAGTGCTGAACAATTTCAATTTTTTCATTGTGAGCCTTAAAGTTTTGTAATTCCCCAGTAGTCATTACTTTTGATTTCTTGATGTCCATCTACAGTCCTGCTTTGGCACTTTCTGCTTTAACTTTCACCAGTAGTTGTTTCAAGTCTTCACTATTTTCTGCCAGTAATGTGGTATCATCAGCATATCCCAAATTGTTAACGTTCCTCCCCCCAATTTTCACTCCACCTTCATCTAAACCAAATCCAGCTTTCCTTATGATATGTTCTGCATATAGATTGAAGAGATAGGGAGATAAAATACATCCTTGTAGTTACACCCTTCTAAATCCACTGAAATCAACGGGCTTAGAAAAGGGTAGTTCTGCTTAGGACTGCATTGTCAGAGTATGTAGACTGTTTTCACAGCTCAGCAGTAGGCCCAGATCATGAAAGGCTTTAAAGATAATAATCAACACAGTGGTATAAATTTACCAACCTCCAGGTGGGGCCTGGAGTTCCCCAGAATTACAGTTGATCTCCAGACTATAAAGATCAGTTCCCCTGAAGGAAGTGTCAGCTTTGAAGTGCCGACTCTATGGCATCACATCCACTCTGAGCCCCACTGAAGTTCTTAGGCACTGCTCCAAAATCTCTAGGAATTCCCAAAGCCAGAGCAGGCAACCCTAAGCATAAGTGGGGTTGTGCTAAAGGAAGACAACTTTTCTGTCTTTCTCATCATCTGACTGCAATCTTCTTTGCCCTAGAATCATGTTCATTTGGATTGGGAGTCCTTAAGGAACCGTGTGGGGTAAATGGAGGAATCAGCAGAAAGGCGAAAACAGCAGAAAGTATTTTTCTCTCCTCTGCAAGTGGAAAAGCCATTATGTTGGACAAGCTGCCATAACGTCCAAGTCGTGTGCATTATTTGTATAGCGTTGTGACTTATGTGCACATTGTTCACTGTCTCTGGTGTTGTTTTGATGGTAGAGCATAAAGAATAGAAAAGCAAAATCAAATTAAAATCAATAAAAAAGGTAAAAAGAGAACATATGAATCCTCAAACATGGATTTTATTTCTAGCATGCATAGCAGATTTGAGTGGCCACATGATAGGCCTTTTATGCATGGCCATTTCCCTCGCAGTCATCCCTCGGATGACTTTGGGTCTTTGTTTTTATTATGCATGCCGTTTCTGACCATCAGAGGTCACCTCTTTCTCCCCGTGTTTTACCACGTTTTCAGAGACCTCGAATTTGAAATTGTGGGCAAAATGCGGGGAAATACAGGGGGAGAGCGAGGCGATCTCTGACTGTCAGAAAAAGCATATATAATCAAAACAAAGACCCAAAGTCATCTGAGGAGTGACCACAAGGGAAAGAGCCATGCATAAAAGGCCTTAGTTACAATCCTGATGATTTACAATCCTGAGAATGATTTATTGCTAGGGTTGCCAGGTCCCTCTTTGCCACCAGCAGGAGGTTTTTGGGGTGGAGCATGAGGAGGGCGGGGTTTGGGGAGGGGAGGTATTTCAATGCCATAGAGTCAAACCGGCCATTTTCTCCAGGTGAACTGATCTCTGTCAGCTGGAGATCAGTTGTAATAGCGGGAGATCTCCAGCTAGTACCTGGAGGTTGGCAACCCTATTTATTGGCCTCATTGCTAACAAATGGCTGAGCAACTGCACAGAAGGTATTTATTTGCACAGGCAACTGTTAAATGCTGATTGGTGAATTGTTTTTAATAAATGTTATTTTTATTTTATTTTTTAAAATGTTACTATCTACATTGGGTATTGGGTGAAAAATTCCTGAGAATCTCATCCCTTTGGTGGGAAGGGTTTGGCAGTGTTACACCTGGGGATATGTTTCCTAGTGAAACCAGAAGAAACAAATTTCTAATTATAACAGTCTAACAGCTTTAATTCTGATGTTAAAAATTCAGCTCAACTTTTTTAAACAGCCAATAATCTGAAACTTAGTGTTATGTTTTGTATAACCCTAATACTTCACTCTCTCCTACTGAAAACAATGGAACTGTTAATGTGCATAAATTTGAGTGAGTCATGTATAATATTTTAGTTTACATACTGGGTATGTTTTCAGTAACTACCTTCATTTGCACTGTGTTGCAATCTGCAATTCTTTATTAATGTCAGCATGCCCCAGTATCAAAGTTTGCCTTCACACTTCTCCTTGTTTGTTAGATTTTGCTCAGATATGAAACTTCTGTCCAATACTTGCCATTCTGAGTTCGGCAGATAACACCAAAATATTGATAGAACACTATCCAACTTTAATTAATATTAAAATTGCCATTGCACAACCATTAGCAATGATTAATGACAGAAACATATTTAATGGAAAGTAGGACTACAGAGTTCTCTTTATGCTTTGCAGATAAGCAACTCCTTGAATACTGTTCTAATACACATATGCAACTGGTCCGTGGCTTTTTTTTGAGACATCACTTGACCAGAGGTGCCTGCTTACATTTATTTTGAAAATGAGATTTAGTTGAAACCAAGTCACAGCCCGAATGAGACCTGCATTATTCAAAGCCTCAGTCCGTTTTTTAAATCCCTACTTAGATTTCACTGAATAAAGTCAAGAATAAAGTTAAGAATTTCAATTGGGGGGGGGGAGTTGTCTGCAAAAAGCAGCTGCATTGCAAGGACTCTATGGTCAGCATTGGGTTGCCAGGTCCCTCTTCGCCACCGGCGGGAGGTCTTTCAATGCCATAGGGGAGGGTCTTCAATGCCATAGAGTCCAATTGCCAAAGCGGCCATTTTCTCCAGGTGGACTGATCTCTATTGGCTGGAGATCAGTTGTATTAGCAGGAGATCTCCAGCTCGTACCTGGAGGTTGGCAACCCTAGGCCAGCACCATGACACTATTTATACCAATGTAGTGGATTATAGAATACTGAAAACAACACCGGAGGTTCATTGTGGCCAGAGAGATTTTATGCTTTCAAGTATACTGATTAATCATATCAGCTCCTCAAGAAAGTGGTGCAAGACTATGCTCTATCCCTCTCTGTTCCCTGCCGACAGCTGATGGGTGGAATTTAACCAGCATTAGCTGCTTACTACTTTACTGTTATTTCTTCTGCAATGGATAAAATGGAGGAGGGCAATGTAGGGCTTTTGGGGTCCCCATTGGGACCTGGTGAAGTAAAAAAAATGGTGCCCCCTCTTCTCACATTACTCCTTAGTAACTGCTATTTTCCTTTTTCTTTATTATGTTGGTGTTAATTGAAAATGAAAACCCCTTGAAAATTATAATACTTTTTTTTTGCATAGTATTGTTGCAACTGGCAAAACAATGTTCCACCTTCTTTAATAGGGAGATGATGAGTGTTCCAGGCATAGCCAACTCATCCATGAGGTGAATTGAGGAGGTCAACTCAGGCAGTGCATTTGGAGAGGGCGGCAAGTTCCCTCCTTAGCCACAGACCTTGTTCTTCACTGGTGCCTCTTCCCTTGCCTTGGAGTGGGATGAGGTAATCCTTCTCGTGCCCTCTTTGCCAAGCCTCCCTAAAACCAGCAGAGTAAGCCACACAAGCTCTATAGGGCTTCCTGAACTCTCACAAGATCTCCTTCTGTCGCAGGAGTTCAGCTATCATTTGGTTGCACTGGCATCACTGAATTCTTGGGACGGGAACGAATGTATTCATTTATTTAAGAGATGGATTGACTCTATAAAGGAAGCCACAGCCCTCGATTTGCAAGATCTGAGCAAGGCTGTCAAGGATAGGACACTTTGGAGGACATTGATTCATAGGGTCACCATGTGTAGGAAGCGACTTGACGGCACTTAACACACACACACACCGCCCTCCCCCGGCCAAAGCCGGGCTCAGGGCAGCTCACAACAAGAAATTTCATACAATAAATACAATAAAATCACATTATTTAAAAACAATAAATAGGATCAGTAATTTCCAGCCCCATAAAAATGTCCATCCAACAGAATTAACAAGTAGTGCTCTTTTGGAGCATAGAGCCACTGCAAGGCCTGCAAACAGCCAGCATCCCCACACATCAGATTGAGAGTCAATATGAAACAAAGGTGTGTGGATAGGGAGGCCAGCGTAGATGGAAAGCCGTGGCTGTCCTTAACTGTAGGTAGGGTTGCCAGGTCCCTCTTCACCACCGGTGGGGTTTTTTGGGGGCGGAGCATGAGGAGGGCAGGGTTTGGGGAGGGGAGGGACTTCAATGCCATAGAGTCCAATTGCCAAAGCAGCTATTTTCTCCAGGGGAACTGATCTGTGTCGGCTGGAGATCAGTTGTAATAGCAGGAGATCTCTGCATGTACCTGGAGGTTGGTAACCCTAACTGTAGGCCTGGTAGACTAACTCCATTTTGCAGGCCCTCAGGGCCCTGGTCTCCTTAGAAAGGAAATACTACCAGGCCTGGGCCAGTGCCGAGAATTTGGGAAGCCCTAAATGGCATGCATAGTCACAAGGTAAGGAAATGCAGGGGCACAGGCAGCTTCAGGCAGTAAAATGCCTTGACGTGTCATCAACTGCAGGATTATATGGGGTATAAAATTTTGTATCAAGTTCCAGGTAGAACCATAGAGTTAGACCCACTTCAATAGAAGGTAAGACTTGAGAAAAACAAATATGGATTACCAGTTGCCATGTAAGTAGGGTTGCCAGGTCCCTCTTTGCTACTGGTGGGAGGTTTTTGAGGCAGAGCCTGAGGAGGGTTTAGGGAGGGACTTCAATGCCATAGAGTCCAGTTACCAAAGCAGCCATTTTCTCCAGGGGAACTGATCTCTATCATCTGGAAATCAGTTGTAATAGCAGAAGATCTCCAGCTAGTACTTGGAAGTTGACAACCCTAATAGCAGGAGATCTCCAGCTACCAGCTGGAGGCTGGCAACCCTACATGTAAGGGTTTTCATGAATCAAACTCCTCAAAGATCATAACAGGCAAAAGTTGCATCCGAAGAAAGTCTTAACAGGGCAAACCTGCGTTACACCCTCCTAAGCCCATTGAAATCAGTGGGCTTAGAAGGGTGTGACTCTGTTTAGGACTGCATTGTTGGTCTCCTATCAACAAAATCCTATACCTTTTCTGGTTTGTTCAGTTGTTTGAACCCTGGAAAAATCCCCTCAATTTTACGACTTAAGTTGGGTTTGGTAGAACTTAATTTAGATAAGGACTTTTTTTTTTAAGTATCTGATTAAAAAATATATCTGCATGGCAAGTATTCAGTGCTCTTCTGAAATCATCTTACAACACGGCCTATTAAGAACAGAAAGAGTCTGCTGAACAAGAATACCTTTTATCTCCACTTTTGTGGGCCAAAGACAGCTGCCAAACACAAATTAATGTGTAATTATTTTTCTTGCCTGAATCATTTTCTTTCATGTGTCATAACATGCAGGCTAAATAGCGCCACACCTTTGACTTTAATTGTGGTAATCTGATCTGTCAACCACAAGAAAGCATTTTCTAATGCTTTCTTTCGAATGGACTTTCAAGTCAAAGCAACAACAGCGACTACGATTGTTCCCTCCTCTTTTTTTCTCTTACTTTTCCTGCCTGTTTTGGAAAGGGAAACACAGCTGAATCTTGGCTCACACGGCAAACAGGCAATGTCTTAAAAGATACAAATGGCTATGTGTTTGACAGGTGACTTAAGGTGATGATGGGATTCCTTTTTTCATATGTTTGGTGACTAATTATTTGCCTGGTAAATGTAAGGCTACCTGGCTTTGCCTTAATACTATAATGGGAAATAGGCTGTATCATTTTATCTACTCCAATTGTTTAAACGTTTGTAGGAAAACCCATTGAGAGGAGCAGGTGGCTGGATCACTCAGGATCTTGGTACAAGGGAGATGGTGAAAACAAATAGAATGTCTCTTAATGGGGCTTTGCAGGTGATTAATTTAAGAGAGCTGTAGAGCAGACGTTCTTCTCACACAGCCTGGTTGAGTCCCGCTGTTCCCCCACACATACTCTGCTGCTCCACTCAGCAGACAATTGTTTAAAGAGGATGTCCTTTCTCCCTGTACTCCAGAGGGCTTTCTCGTGCTTTTTATAAAATGTGCAATTGGTGGTGATGGTGGAAAGTGCAGTTAAGTTGAACCATCTTAAGGCAACCCGCATGGTTTGCATAGCAAACGAATGTTCCGAGGTGGTTTGCCATTGCCTGCCTCTGCGTAGTGACCCTGGACTTTCCTCTCATTTGTTCGACGGAACATTTTTGTCTCGAAGAAATTGTTCATTTTTATCTCAAAATATTTTCAGATGCTACGGTTCCTGCATTTACTATTGACTAGGGCTGCTGGAAAACCTGCCAGTTCAGCTCACTTCCTGTTTGCCAGTGGTGGTTAGGCAGCCAATTAATCAATGGGCTGCTTAGCTGTTCACAACCTGTTTGTATGTATTCACGTTAACAGGCTACTATCAGCCATCAGAAACCAACTCCCAGCTGATCAATTGGGAGTTTGCTTTTGAACTCCTGCTGGGGAAATTTTGTTCCGTGCAAAGCTAAGTTCTTTTTTGGGGGGTGGGGAGGAATCAAGAGCTGATTGTGAGCTGCTGAGCTAGAAGCTAGGTTCTTCAGATCACCCACCCTGGAAACTATAATGCCATAGAGTCCACTCTCCAAAGGAGCTGATCTCTGTTGTCTGGAGATCAGTTCTCATTCCAGGGGATCTCCAGGCCTCATCTGGAGGCTGGCAACCCTTATATGGATATACAAACACAACACAACCAGGGAGGAAAGCCAATAATAGTTACAGGGTTATGCTAAAGAAAACAAAAAAGTCTTTACTTGCTGGCAAAAGATGATAGAGACTGACAAATCTCCCTGAAGAGGGAATTGCAAAGTTTTGGTGCCATGACTAAAAAGGCCCTTCCTCAGGTTGCAACCCCTCTAGCCTCAGATGGTGGGGAGACCCAAATCAAGGCCTCCAGAGATGACTGGATAGGTAGGTTCATATTGGAGAAGGCAATCCTTCAGGTTTGCTGGCCCCAAGCCATATAGGTGTAAACAATGCAAAACAAAAGGTGCACAAAGAATCTTTAAATATGTAAACAATATTTATTTGATGATCCCATCACATTTCATGTCAAAACGCTTCCTCAGGTTTGATCCCATGAGGATGTGTTTTGTTAGGAAATGTGTCGGGATCATTGAATACATTTTGTTTACATGTTTGAAGATCCTTTGTGCACCTTTTGTTTTTCTTTGTTTACCTACACCTTTGCTGGTGCCACCCATCTGGGCAGTTCCTTGAAACAATTAAATAAAAAGAATCACTGTAATACAAAAAAACAATATATATCAATGAAATCAGAAATAATAAGCATACATGTCATTCTTTATCCTATCTTAAATTTAAAAGGTGAAAGATAATTTCTCAGGTTCTTACCAAAGTGTTTTCAGAAAAAATAAGACAATCTCCCTGCAATCCCAATCTGTTTCAGGGGTGTTAAGGTGTGGTTACCTTATATAGTTCTACTTACATGAACCTCACATGACTTTATTAAAGCATCTAAATAATCTCCTGTGAAGGTGTGATGTAACACACCTTTGAACATAGAATGGCGCTTTCCCAAAGAATACATGTTTCAAACTGTGTTCTGCTTGTTCTGGACGTTCTAAGATTTAGCCTGGGCATAAAGCCATTTATTCATAAACTGTCTTTCCCAAGGTTGGGACAATGAGAACAAGGCATGCTTGCAGATTTGAAAGTTAAAAACAAATTCTCAGGCATATTTTGTTCAAGATTCTTTACCATTAAGGTTAAAGCCTATGACACTGGACTTCCTTGACAGTGGCAGATGTTAGTCTCCCAGTGAACTGACACTGCCCTGCTGCATCTGAAATCCTAGACACAATTACATGAGAGTAAGTGCCACTGAACAGAGTGGCATGTATCTAAACTTCGTTCCTCCAACCTAAGGAGTCTTCTGCCCCACTTAAGTGGCTCTTCCAGAAGTAGCTTTTCATTAGGCTTGAAGAAAGCTTTGAATCTTGCTCAGTGGAGTGGTAAGATTCAAGCCAGTAAAACTTACTTTTGAGTAAAAGTAAAAAGAACCAAGAAAAGAGCCTCGTGGCCCAGAGTGGTAAGCTGCAGTACTGCAGTCCAAGCTCTGCTCACGACCTGAGTTCAATCCCATTGGAAGTCGGTTTCAGGTAGCTGGCTCAAGGTTGACTCAGCCTTCCATCCTTCCGAGGTTGGTAAAATGAGTACCCAGCTTGCTGGGGTTAAAGGGAAGATGACCGGGGAAGGCACTGGGATCTGACGTCGCCCCATAGGTCAGGAATGACCTGGTGCTTGCACAGGTGACCTTTACCTTTTACCTTTTTAAGAAGAACCAAGCAATAACTGGAGCTACTGAGGCAGTTCTGGATTCTCTCTTCTTAACAGCAAAAACCAATGCCAGATGAGAAAAAGAAACCCATGTCATTTTTCTACAAGAAAACTTGATTTTCAGATATCACTACTCATCATCACTACTCATCTCATCATAAAGTAGTGTTCAAAATCATTCAAAACACATGGCTATGTTTCAGATTTGATTAACAGCTGAATTATCAGGAAGAGATGCTCATTTATACTGCTAACCACTTATATCTGGGTTAAAAGATACTGTGAGATCTGTGCAAACTCATGTGAAATGATAGCCTAAGAGCAACATGGAAGCAATATGGACATTTCCAGCCAAGATGGAGACAGCTAGGCTAATGCAGTACAAAGCAAGTTTATCACTCAGCATATTTCTAGAGGCCATTTATTCAAGTAACGATGATCTTATACAGATTAGAATGCAAGTGATCTTTCACAACTCATGTTCTCCTTACTATATAATTGTTGGAATTGCTGTTTCAGAATTGTGTGGATGGTTGTTTCATTTAATTGGATTTAAGCAAAGCTGTTGACTTTGGATTTCTTTAATGATTTACATTCTAACAATGCATTTGTGTTAAGTGCCATCAAGTCACTTCCAACTTATAGAAACCCTATTAATGAATGTCCTCCAAAATTTCTGATCATTAACAGATCTTGCAAACTGAGGGCCGTGGCTTCCTTTATAGAGTCAATCCATCTCATGTTGGGTCTTCCTCTTTTCCTGCTGCCTTCAACTTTTCCTAGCGTTATTGTCTTTTCCAGTGAGTCTTATCTTCTCATAATGTGACCAAAAGAACGATAGCCTCAGTTTAGTCATTTTAGCTTCTAGGGAGAGTTCAGACTTGACTTGATCTATAATCCATTTATTGTCTTTTTCACAGTCCATGGTATCTGTGAAACTCTCCTCCAACACCACATTTCAAAGGAATCTACTTTCTTCCTGTCAGCTTTCCTCATTGTCCAACTTTCACACCCATACATAGTAATGGAAAATATGGCATGAATTAACTTGATCTTGGTTGACAGTTACACTTAAAGATCTTTTCTAGCTCCTTCGTGGCTGCCCTTCCCAGTCTCAATTGCCTTCTGATTTTTTGGTTGCAGTCACCCTTTTGGTTGATGATGGAGCATTTCTCTGGCATTTTTCATTCCATATATGGTAACAGTCTTTGTTGTAAGATTTTAGGCATCACTGTATTCATGTAGTGGTCCAATGGTTGTTGCAGTCTTTGATGTCTCCTTTTTGGGAAATGGAAATTGAGCATTTCCAGTCTGTGGGCCATTGTTTTGTTTTCCATATTTGTTGGCATATTCTTGTTAAGATTGTTAAGATTCTAGCAATAGGATTAGAAAATAAAGGGTCATGATACTAAACTGAGAAGCAATAAATAATGACTATGAATTATAAATTGAACAAATTACAAATGTGTTACATGCAGAGCAAATGGAAGAATTGCAAACTGACAACAACTCTGCAATCTTGAAATTTAAGTTTTTAGTTGCAGTATCATTTTTTAAATACATGTCACTAATGTCAGCAGAACTAAGGCGAAGTTGCCTGTTGCATAGATGAATGGTATATTTAACAACAGCCATCCACATTGCTGGGCTTCAGCATCGTTAAAAAGGTCTTGTGGATCTTCAAACCATTTCCATGTTACGTTTCATAGTTTACATATCAAAACCAGATTAAGTATTTGGGGATATCCAAGAATTTCAAAATGGGGAGATGTATCCTGTGATCTGCAGACACGAGGATCATGGATCTTTCCCACATTGCAGGGGTCACAGTACCCAATTGGACCAATTGCCACATGACTCAGAAGACTGTGTTGGGGAGGGGGTGTGCTTCTTCCATCAGGGCAGCTCTAGTATTAGTCCCCATGCATCCTGGGGCCCCAGGAATGGAAAGGACCAATGTGGGAAAGGGACTATGTCAAAGATCCCCAGTCATCAGTGCCTTCCACTGATGGATCCCTCTATTGCATGCAGGTTTTGGATGTTTGCTGTTATGGTAGAACCAAACGCCTTGAGATATGGTTGTAGGCTCCATTATGCACAACTTTGCTTAAGCTCATCAACTAGGAGGCCGGTTGATGCCTGGTTGGGAAACCCCCTAGGGATCTTATGTATACTGCTTTGAGTTCCATGATAAATGAAATACAGTGTTTCCATAGCCTAGCTGAAAGAATCTAGACCATTTACAACACAGCTATTAGACACAACTATCCATTGTTTTCTCAACTCATGTATACCCAGCTTTCACAGTAGATTGGTTGATTACAAACCACAGTTTTAATGTGTGACTAATACACATTAGGAATTTTTCTGCCAGATTATTTAAATGGATTATTTAAGACTTTCTTTCTTAGAATTTCCAGTTATAACTGATACATAATTACTGAGTAATTATGAAATTGACTGAAGTCAAGTAATGTTTCAGTCTTTTGATGGTGTTAGGAGCAGACATTGCCAATAATATATGAGCTTCTACAATCAGTAAGTACATATGCCTCTGATATGACTTTGATCTAAACTCATTGTTAGTCTACATAGAACAGAAATGTTTATCTCTCTTTTAGAATCAGCCCTAGAGACGAATTGTGATTAGATATCTGGGGTTAAGCTTCTCTGAGTCTTGTAAGTTCTTGTTTCTTAATCTGGACATTATATCTGTGAGGTCCACAGTTCAAATCGAAGCCTGTTCATTGCTCCTGTTTTTAATTATAATCTGGTATAGATATTATTGCTGTAGGAATCACTCACACATCAGATTCCAAATGCATATTCCCCTAAAAGTCAAAAAATGACAATCCAATAGGGGTTCAGTTCAAAGGCTTTGCCTTTTTATGTAACAATAGATGTTTTACATGTTTTATTTTCATCAAATTTTGTTTATTTTTATTTAAAATGTGTATGCCACCTTTCCACCCTATTTAGGGTCCCCAAAGTGGTAAACAATCACAAGTATAACATGCAGAACAATTTAATAAAACATTAAAAACATATTGACACTTAAGTTGCCAGCCTCTAGGTGGGACCTGGGAATTACAGCTCATCTCCAGACTACAGAGATCAGTTCTCTTAAAAAAAATTGATGCTTTGGAGTGCGGACTCTATGGCAATATACCCTACTGACATCTCTGTCCTCCCCAGGCTCCATCCCAAATCTCCAGACATCCTGTGAACAGTCCCTTATTATAGTCATCAAAATCTGATTTCAAGAGATGGTCACGGTGCAAAGAAACGAAGCCTCTACTCTGGGCGACCTTCAGTTTCAAAGCAGGTTTTTTTTTGGGGGGGGGGTTGATATCAGACCCAGCCAAAGAACAGGGAAATATATCAGACTTTTCATTGTAACTTACTGAAGAAAGAAAGTTGGCGGGTCTGGGCAGTAGCAAATATCTTTACCCTATTCCACCCCCCAAAACGTTTGAAGGTGATGTCATACAACCTCATTTCTACTTCTTTTTTTAATTTCAAGATTGCAATTATGATATGATAGCCCAAAGGCAGCAAAACGTCCGAGAAAGATTTCGGAGTTAAAATGATTTGCAGCCTGAACATGAAACAAAAATATGATGCTGTAGAGCATGTGGCCATCACCACAGTAGACTGTGTCAACTGGAACAATCTATCCAGGATTTAAGAAAGACTCAGTTCAGCTCTAGAAAGATCCCATCTGGAACATATTGTTTTCTGACCTCCTCAGGGTTCTAGAAGGCAAAAGCAGTGAGAAATGTCATAAGTGATCTGGGTACATTGAGTTTACAGAGAAGACTGAAAAGGGAGGACATTAAAGGTTCACTAAAGTACCCACAAGATTTATGGAACACATTATTGAGTACACAGGGTGGGTCAGGAGTCCCTATCCTGTGTCCTCTGTTTCAGTTCCAAATCTGTTCTTGAAACCGTTAAAAACAGAGAGTTAAAAAATTTAAGAAGAAATGTCAAGATGAGGTTGGTTCTTTTCATCATGTATGGTGGCTATGTGAAAAAGCCAAGAACTTTTGGGATATGATTTATAATGAATTAAGACTGATAATACAACAAAACATCCCTAAAACTCCGGAAATGATGTTGTTAAGTATCATCTATACTGACTCAGAGATCTTTTTTGATATATGCCACTACAGCTGCAAGATTGGTTTATGCAGCAAAATGGAAATTGTCTGAGACACCGGATAAGATCGACTGGATTAATAAAATGTTGGAACTAGCAGAAATGGCTAAACTTACTGCATTAGTAAATCAAAAGGAGAATATGGAATTTGTGGGAGAATGGGAGGCATGGACAACATACTGTGTAAATGAATTTAACTTGAGAAATATAAAAGGTTATGTTTTGATCTAATTCAACTGATTAAACTAGAAATAATATTAATGTTAATATTCAGATTTTAAGTCGAGAAGATACGTTATCAAATTTATAAATGAAATTCTATAATGAATTAGAATTTAAATACAAAGGGGAGAACAGAGATATCAAATAGATAGAAGAGGGGAGAGGGGAAGTCAACAAGTTAGAATTTATATTGTTTAGATAAATATTGTTTATGTTGTACAATTATGTTAAATTGAATGATGGAACTGAATGTGATTTAAGTAGAAAATAAAAAAAATTATTAAAAAAATTAAGAAGAACAGTTGGTTTTTATATGCTGACTTTCTCTATCACTTAAGGAAGAATCAAACTGGCTTACAATCACCTTCCCTTCCCCTCCCCACATCAGACACCCAGTGAAGTAGGTGGGGCAGAGAGTGCTCAATGAGAGCTGTGACTAGCCCAAGGTCACCCGGTTGGCTTCATGTGGAGGAGTGGGGAAACCAACCCAGTCCACCAGCTTAGCGTCCGCCGCTCGTGTGGAAGAGTGGGGAATCAAACCTGGTTCTCCAGATTAGAGTGCAAAGCTCCAAACCACCGCTCTTAACCACTCACATAGTCACATACCTGAACAGTAAAATTATAAAGATTGTATTGTTAGCACTTTTTGAAGTTTAAGAACTCTTTTACTGTACTTTGAAGGCTGTTCAGGAACTGCAGCCTATATTAAAGTTAATATATGTCAATCAGAACTATAGGCAGTTTACAAAAATAATAAGAATGCTGTTCAACCTGGGAAAAACTAAAGCATTTTATGTGAATGGAGAGAGAATATCCAGTACTATGCCTCCAGATGCATGAGGTATGGCACATGTAAATAAGGCAAAACTTGGATAGAGTATTATGCATTGCATTTCTGTCCCACTCTTCCAATAAGATAGGGCAACATACCGTATATACTCGCGTATAAGCCGAGTTTTTCAGCCCAAAAAAAGGGCTGAAAAAAGCCAACTCGGCTTATACGCGGGTCAATACGGTAGGGGAGGGGAGGGGGGAGGAGGGAGGAGGGAAGAGGGAAACTTACCACTGCAGCCATCCTTCGCTGCCGGCTGGCTCGCCTTCCCGTGGCCTGGGAGCGACCAGCGGGGCCTGCCTGGGAGCAGGCAGGCCTCGCGGCCGCCCCCCCCACACACCCCGCCGCCTCCACCCCCCCCCCCCCCGCCGCCGGCCCACTCGCCTGGCAGCAGCCAGCGGGGCCTGCCTGCTCCCAGGCAGGCCTCGCCGCCGCCCCCGCCGCCTCCCCGCTCGCCTTCCCGCTCGCCTTCCTGCGGCCTGGGAGCGGCTAGCGGGGCCTGTAATTTTTACGAACAAAGGGTGGACGCTTTGTCCCAGCTGCTCTGAAATTATTTCAGGCTAAAACAATGGCCCAACTGCTATATGGGACCATGATAGGTCCTCCTTCTTATCACTTTGCCCCATTGGAACGGCAAGCTCACCAGCCAAGGCAGCCACACACTCCCAGTTTAAAATGTACAAAAAAATTTATGCGAGGTACTAGAGATACTAACTTTATAGAAGGCACATGCAAAGCCAATTAATGATATTATTTTTTAGTTTATTTTTTTACTTAAAATACAAACATACTTAAAACAATAACAGTAAGACTGTCAAATAAAACACTCTAAGAATGTTATCTTTGTAAACTTTTGTGTTTTAAGTAAAAAAACAAAATCATTAATTGACTTTGCCTGTGCCTTCTATGAAGTTCGTATTTCCAGTACCTGGCATTACATTGTATGGTATTTATTTATTTATTTGGTACACATAGTCGGCCCGACCAAGTGACATTTAAGTTATATCTGGCCCTCCTAACAAATGAGTTCAACACCCCTGGTTTAGGACTTCTTTAATCAAATGCAGACTTCAACATGTGTGTGTTCTGTAGGTCATACTAACCCCCAAACCCAAATATTTGTGCTAGTATAAATGGCTACTATCCAGTTGTGTTCCACTAAAAAAATTCCTCTCTGTCTCACTGTTAAGGAGAAAAATTCACTCTGAAGAAATTTAACAGCGCACTCCTGAGAGGAATGCCTGCGCCGGGCTTAGGAGGCAACCAGCAGCGTTGCCTCCTAAGGAGGTTTTGGCACTGCCAAAACCTCTACCTGGTGCAAAAAAACTGTGCAACCCTCATAGGGCTGCACAGGAGATACACCGGCAAAAAGCTGACATATCTTAACAAAAAAGGGGGTGTTCCTAAGCCGAAACGGCCCCCCCCAGCCGGTGCCAGAATGCCCCGGGAACGCCTCCTAGGGTGCCGGAACGCCCCAGGAATGCCTCCCGAGGTGCCAGAATGCCTCCCGGCTCGCCACTGCGGCCTGTGCCGGCGGCCAGAAGCTGGCGGGAGGCGGTGGCGGTGGCTGGGCCCAGTGCTGCCGCTGCAGTGGCCAGGGCATCCGGGCCTGCACGCTGGCACTGGGGCCACTCACGCTGGCGTGCGCTTTCCGGGTGCGGGCGTTGTGGGCCCCTGTGCCAGCAGAGGCCTTCGTCAGCCTCCTAAGGGCTTTCAACGCGGTCGCTGGTACGGCTCAGGAATGGGCCGTTAGTCCTGCTTAATAATAATACTTCGACTATTTTAACTATAAATGATTGTCTGAATATGACTGAATGAGAATGTATTATTTGGAGCTAGTAGATCTCAGACTCAAGTGTTCCCATGAATGTCTCAAAGAAACAATACCTAGTCCAGATTTGAAGCCCCCAGGGTGCAAAATCACACCTTTATAGGGAAAAGGATTGCCTAACAGATCTGACGTTTGACCTCATATAGTTTCAGAGGTCTGGTTTATGAATCTGGCTCTTTTCCACCTGCACTTTTAGATGTCTTTGTCAGTGCTGCTTTGTGCCAGTATTGTAGAGCAGGTATTAAACTGTGTTTAAAATTAGGCATAAATCTTGTTATTATTACCATAAAGAAACACAAAGAAGAGTTAATATGCCCATGCATACTACAGCTTTGTGTTTGCGTGGGGATTGGGTGCTTTTGTTACATTTTTTTGCTCACTCATATTTTATAGGGGAGGGAGAATTACACTGTGCCTCAGGCCAGACTGATTGGTAAGACGTTCAGACACTTTAAGCAGGCGCCACACATTGTGTAAGCTCTGACCTGCTGGCTTATAGCCTAGTTCACATGACAGAGATATCTGATGGCTTTGCCAAGTCAACATGATGTAGAAAGGTGCTTAAAGACCAAAAGAAGACATCCTAGAGTATTTTAATGGGGGAGGGGGGGCAAACATGTTCTGAGTTCATTATATTACTGTTTCCTTCATTCTCTTTTTGAATAATTCATCACTGAAGAACAGGAGCCTACAAGAACCCAGAGTAAGGATCTGTCATGTTCTAGAACTCATAGCTGAGTTCCTTTGTTCTGGAATTCATAGCTATGTTCCTTTGATTCAGTGTCAGTTGTTCCTTTTCATACACATGCTCAATACTCCCAGGATGCAGTTGATCTATTGGCATTCTACTTGATTCATGGAGGAGGGATTTTGGCTGCCAATTATTCAATGCATGGTTGGAGATAAAGATTGTGATAAGGGCAATACTTGGCCCCCATTGCTTCCTCTGGATGTAAACCTGGCTCCCCCTGACAGTAATCCCATGGGATCTACAGAATACTGAGGAATATGTTTAGGATTGTCAGGTCTGGGTTGTGAAATTGCTGGCTATTTGGGAGTGGAGGGGAGGGGAGAAACCTCAGCAGGGTACAATGCCATAGACTCCACTCTCTAAAGCAGCCATTTTCTCCAGGAGAACTGATCTCTGTAGTCTGTTGTAATGCTGGGCCCCACCAGGAGGTTGGCAACCTTAGCCTGTCAGAAGTCCTTGCAGCTTTCAAGCAGTCTAGACATATGCCCCCCCCCCCACTATAATGATTGGTGTTTATAAATAAGGTCTGCTGCTATAGCAATGTAGGAACGGCCTTTTTAAGGGTAAAGAGAAGATATGATAGATGAGTTTCCGGTCTCCAAGGCTACCTTAAGGCAGCAGGCAACACGGACCCTTCCCTATAGAAATGTCAAGGTCCAGCTGAAAAGAGCTAACAAACGGGTATCATTTTAAAAATTTTCCACGTACAAGTAATAACCACGTGAAGACATGGTGATCTGTACTTGTGCCCATAGAGGTCTCCAGTTTCCCCTCCACTTTTAATGAAGTTGCATAAGAGACTACCAAACCACAAGGCCAGGGGAGGTCCATCTGATGCATGAAGGGTATATTCATCTCATCTTCAATAGGAAGATCAGTAATGGTGGACAAACTGTCTGTCTGTCTGTCTGTCTGTCTGTCTGTCTGACAAAGGGACCCTGATAATCCTGCCATACACTCATCAAGCCTAAAAGTGCTGCTGCGGAACACCAGATCTCTGTGCGGGATTGTGACCATAGTTGAGATATTCAGAGTGAGAAACAGTCTTCCTGGAAAACAAATGCAGAAAGCTTGGCTCAAGGATTTAAATTGCTTCGTCTGAGTAGATATCTACTAAGGCCATCTTCACATGTGCAATTTTGCCTTTTGTCCTTTCAGAATTAGCAAACAAGCACCCCTTTCTGGTAACATCTCAAAAAGGCTAGTTAAAATATATTTGATTTTATGTTATTGCAGGCACACTGTACAGAAATACAACTATAGGGACCAGCAACTAACTTTATCCATTTTACTTGTATGCCTACCTGCATGAGCGAGAACAGTTTGCAGGCAAAAATAAATTTATGTGGCAGGTTGCCCAAAAGCTCAAAACTACATGGTTCATGGAAGCCCATGTCTTTTTCATTTGTATTTTTAAAACCAAAAGTGGCCTTAGCAGGCTGCAGTAGGACAGGAAGGAAGTACTCCATTCCATACCACCAGTCATTTTTCAGATCAAAATTACCTCCCTTGGGTTCCTTTTTCATGGATTAAGATACAGGGACCCTTTATGTTCACCCTGGGTTAAAAAAAAGCTTGTGGAGGGTGATTTTGAGCTGGAAAATGACTGGGTGGAGGATTAAGCAGCCTGTCCTTGCCGACTTCCTTTGCTCCGACTTAAAGCCCGCCCGGAATGATTTTTGGTCTTTTTAAAAAATAAGAAAGGAAGAAACTCATCCAACATGTAGTTTGAAGTCCATATTGACAGCTTTCCAGTACTTAATTTCCACATGTTTCATAAAATCATAGTTCCACAGACAGAAACCACAGCTGTTCGAAGTCTGTTGTTCTGTCCATTTTGATTTTGCAGCGCACTGAAATTTCCCCTTTCATCCTCCCTCACTACCTATCCCTCTCTCCCATATTCTCTTTCCTCTCCTTCTTCTGTGTTTCTCGGACTTTCTATAGTCTCATTCCCTGATGGTTTTGCCCTTTGCTAGGTAACTTGTCATGCAATTGATTCAGTATTCAGTTGCCACAGGAAAAAAAAAAGAGAACAAGGCAATTAAGAATCAGGATACCAGGGAAGTAAGAGATTTATTTGCCGAGTGATTTATTAATGAATAATTTTATACTAACGTTCTGACATATACTGAGGTCATGCTATTCACGAATGGTTCATACACTACTTGAAAAGGAGCTCTGGCTTAATTACATTTGTATACACACACACACACACACACACTGCAATTTATGTGCACTGGGATATTTGCCATACATTTTGTTTGACCTTTTCAACTGCAGGCGCTTGGTTTCTCTACTGTCTTTACATGTGTATATTCCTGTAACATCTTTTAGGGCTCAGCAGAAAATCTCTGTGGATGTAATGCAAAACCTAAAATCAAAACCTTTAGAACACAATGACAATCCTCTTACATGCGTTTCAATTGCAGCAGCATCTAGAACATTCAGCTCAGATCAGAGAAGTTCCGTGTCTCCGGTAGCGTTATATCACCTGGCACTCCTGAGAGATTAACAGCCCATTCTTAAAGGGGAGGCAGAGCCACATAGGAACCAGTGTGTCCCATGCCATCTGCAGCATGCAAACTGGCATGGACGCCAGCTCTGGGCAAACCTCCTGCACCTGCGCTGCCTCCTGGCGGCATATGTCCACCACAAGTGCTTGTGCCAGTGTCCCGGGAATGCCTCCTAGGTGTTCCTAGGAATATCCTAGGTGTTCCTAGGAGAGGAGCTGCCTTTAGGCAGCTTCCTATCCACTATCACCCCAAAAAGCACCATTTTGCAGGTAGCGAAATACGCCTGCAAAATAGTGGCTCAGCCCTGTGGAACTCTAGGGAGAGTTCCACAGGGTTTGTTTGAAATAAAGTATTTTTTTTCTTTTTTGGCTTGCTGCGCTGGCAGAAAGCTGCTGTGGAGGTGGCGAGACTGCTCTTCCTCCAGCTGCCAGGGAATCATCCCCCACACACACTCAGGAATGGGCTCTTGGAACTGGAGCAAGTGATGTCAGGCCACATGATGTCATGCCACATGTCGACATCACATCTGGGTAAAAACCAGCCACAATGACACAGGGCATATATATATATATATATATATTTTAGCCAATCCTCTTACCTGGATTGACATTTGGGGTAGGCAAAACTGGGAATCATGTTCATATACTGTAACGAAGGTACATCCACCCAAACCTTCCACACACAAAATTGGTTTCCTCTGTAATATTTTTTTTTTTTTGCTAATAAACCACCATTGAAGTGTGTTAAGAACAGTGTTGACAGTTCGGTCAAAACTGGAGGGGGTATTCCATGACCCACACATTTTGTTCTGTTTGAATCCTTTTACAAAAAGTTGTAAAATGTTCATGAAGGCAAGAGGCTGGGAGGAAGAAGGAATGCATCCCCATTGCCAAGTTAATGGCACTGACACTCCCTCAATCCAGTGTAACTTAACATAGTTCATTGGGGAAGAATTTTGATGGGGGGGGGGAAATCATTTGGAAATGGACATTGCCTGTCTGCAATTCATTACTCCAGAGAGTTGTGTGAGCTTGTTCAGGGTAATAGTCTTCCCACACTGCACATGGCAAGATGCAAGGATCACCCTAGTTGCCTGGTCACTTATTTGAATGTATTCCCACCTTAGCTTCCCGCATTCATGCTGAGGACAATAAAAACGCTTCTTTGCCCCCAAACAACGTCACCCACATAGTCAAATCTGACTGACTTCATGATGTCGTCATGTTTCTGTGCGCTCTCCGATTGGCTGAGGCTGTGCACTGAACAAACCCTTTCACATCAATACACTGAAACTGTAGCAGACTGGAAGAACATGGAAGCTTTGCAACTGAGAGTCCAACTATAATTTCATCCATGTTTATTTGATATATATTTTTTTGTTTTTGCAAATTTAGTTTCCAGGAGAGAGAGGGGAGAGAGGAAAACTTTAACCCTTTATTTATCCCTAGAAAAAACACCCAAACTGCTTTTACTCCCACAAGGGGTGTTTTCCCTAAAGGTAAAAAGGTAAAGGTCCCCTGTGCAAGCACCGGGTCATGGGTGATTTCACATCCCGAAGTTTCCTAGGCAGACTTTGTTTGTGGGGTGGTTTGCCAGTGCCTTCCCCAGTCATCTACGCTTTACCCCCAGCAACCTGGGTACTCATTTTACCGACCTTGGAAGGATGGGAGGCTGAGTCAACCTTGAGATGGCTACCTGAAACCAACTTATGTGGGGATCGGACTCAGGTCGTGAGCAGAGCTTGGACTGCAGTACTGCAGCTTACCACTCTGCGCCACGGGGCTCTTCCTAAGAGGGGTAAAATAAGCTTAGGGTGGCTTTTTCTAGTGAGGAAATGTCAGCAGAGAAATCTGTTAAGAGTTTAGCTCTCTCCACAAAATGGTCCTCCTTGATAAATAATCCTGGCAGCTAAATTTTCAACCTAATAACACTTAAGCAAGAGAGGTCACCCTGGCTCTAGGCTGACATTATACTTCACAAGCTTGACTGTAGATCCCAAGGGAAGTACAGGCTTTGTATTCCCCCTCCCCTTTCATTTTGAAATTTTCATTCATCTCATCCTTTTTATGTGAAAAGGGGAGACCTGAAAGGAGTTGTTAGGAGAACTATCTTGGAAAGGAACACCTATAAACTAAAGGGAGACTTCTTGAAAGGAGACTGGGAGACAGATTTGCTCTTGAGAGAGAATCTGTGGGAGAAATTTAGCAAATAACTCTGCATGGGGTTTCAGAGATGCTCACACAGTACTTTTTCCCAAGAGGTTGAGAGTTCTTTGGAGCAGTACAGAGTCCAACACTTTATTCAATATGTCATAGGTAACAATTGGCATTACAGTGGTACTTTGTATTTCACTTGATCCCTATACTGTAAGCCATAAACTAATACCAAGAATTATTTAGATGTGTGTAGGAGGCATGCATGCTAAAGAGAGAGGGAACTTGCTACATCTTGGCAAGAGTGACTATTAGAAGGGGGGACTTGAGATCATACCTCCCATAAATCTCTGGTCTTGACTTTCATAGCCACTAGGGGAAACTTAGTATTCCAGGAACCAGAGACATTCCTAATTGTCTAACACATATTTCGTAGGTGTACGAGCCAAAAAGGGGTAAGGGTGCATTTCGGGTCTTTGGAACATGTTCCTTTTCAATCAAAACATGTTCATCCCTGAGTACTCAGTTCAACATTCATAGTTAAGAAACAGTCCCAATTAATCAGAAATAAGGGAGGTACAGCATCCAATTCGAGGCAACCTAAGTGTGGCTGGTTTTACTTCCTGTGTGTGTTGCTGCTATCTTCTGAACAGGAAAAGGGGTGATCACACAGGAAGTGTATGGGGAAAGTGCTATTACTTTCCTTTTTTTGTAAATTATACTGGTTGTCTATGCTAGAAATCAGTGGATGAAATATACTTCCGGGAACCAGGATACAGGGGAGGCATGTCTGTGTTTGTATTAGGGCTATGCCCTCTCCTGCAACATTGATTTAAAAAAACCCATCACTTGGGGGTGGGGGGTGACATTCAGAAGCAAATCTCCAGCTCCATTTGGTAGCATGATCAAAGAAAAGTGGTCTTCTCCAATAGAAAAGGCTCTGGAGAGTTGCTTTGTGTTTTCAAAAAAATGGCAATGAATTCCTACGTAAGGGTATAACCCAGATGTGACCAGTGGTTGAGTAGAACTCTTTCTGCCCCAGTACAGACACTCACATGCCTATGTGGGGTGGGAAAAGGAGAGCATCTGTTTGTGTGTGAGGGAGATGCCCGTGGGGGGGTGCGTGTGCACATTGGTGGCATTCCACGGCTCCGGGGGGGCATTTTTGGGGGTAGAGGTCCCAAACTTTCAGGGTAGCTTGAGGGGACCCTTCTTGCAAGAACCCCCAAGTTTTGTAAAGATTGGGTCAGGGGGTCCTGAGATATGGGGGCCGTAAGGGGTCACCCCCCAAAATCACCCACAGGAATAAAGCCACTTAAAGCACATTGGTGGCATTCCGCGGCTCCGGGGGGGGCGGTTTTGGGGGTAGAGGTCCCAAACTTTCAGGGTAGCTTCAGGGGACCCTTCTTGCAAGAACCCCCAAGTTTTATAAAGATTGGGCCCGGGGGTCCCAAGATATGGGGCCCGGAAGGGGTCCCCCCCAAAAAATTGCCCACAGGAATAAAGCCACTTAAAGCACATTGGCGGCATTCCGCGGCTCCGGGGGGCATTTTTGGGGGTAGAGGTCCAAAACCTCTACCCCTAAAAATGCAAGAAGGGTCCCCTCAAGCTACCCTGAAAGTTTGAGACCTCTACCCCCAAAAATGCCCCCAGGAGCCACGGAAAGGCGTGAATGCGTTTTTAATGGCTTTATTCGGCCAAATTTTTCCCCAAACTCGGAACTTGGCGCCAAATTCCATGGATCCGAATCGGGGGAGTTCAGACTTCGGCATTTCCCAAATTAAAATGGGCTGAATTTTGCCGAATTCGAATTTTACCGAATTTTTTTTTCAACAGCCCTAAATTGAGGGGCAGCGGGAATCCTTGTCCAGGGGCCCTGTCTGAGATGTTCATTTGAGGGAACTGGCACAGTTCTTTAAAAATAACCATCAGTTAACTGAGACCTACACATCTTATTAAGAGTCTGGAATGAAAATCCCTAGACTTAATACATAACTATATGTCAGCTAGGCTCCCTGTCGGCCCCATATTAACTGGGGCAATTCATATGTTGATAGACAAATTCTTATTAGTTGAAGTCTGAAAGTCTGGTGTTTTGTTTGTGTGTTTATATCCACCTTTCCATTCACGTGCTCGTCGAGGCTACCAAAATCTGTCCTGCATAAAGCATTTGAAATGTGTACAAATTGAACACAATAAAGATAGGGATCGTGTGTTAACACCCATAATAATCCTTTGGAGGATTGAGAACTGATCCCTCCCTTTCCTGCTGGTGCTTGATGTTGACTGGTGGTTGCTGCAGTGATGAAACACAGAGGTCTCCTTCTGCTAGAGGAAGAGAGTGTTTCTCAACTGATGACTGCCCTAGGCTTCCAGAAAGCATGCGTCAGCACACAACAGCAAGAAGAGGCAGCAGAAAACATTGAGTGCCCAACAGGTAACCTAATGAGAACTCAACTTCCACATTTCCCAACAAAGATGCATAATGGTTTCCTTCAAAGGAAACTATCTGGCATAAAAATTGAATCAAAAGACTTTTTTTTTTCCTTTGGCCATTTATGCTTGGTAATTAGAAGCGTGTTCCTGGCTGAAGTGTCCCGCATATTTTTTTTTAGTTTTTTTACGCTGAACCGTCATTCAGGAAGTGACTGCGAAGCCGGCGCATACCTGCTTCACATTTCTTAAGAGCCCCTTTAACTCGACCTTTTGGGTTTGCTCTGCCCCCGCCTCAAAGAATCCCCTCAAGGAAGCTTGCAAAATAACAACCGTGTGTTAGCTATGCAAACGGCAGTGGCTAATGGAAGGAATGAAGGAGCAGGTGAGTGGGTGTGTGTGGAATTTCTCCTTTTGCTTCGGGACCGTGAATAGGCATTTTAAAGGTCACATTTTAAAAAAGAGCTTTGAGCAAGCTTCAAAATTGACCCTGCATAAATGGCCATCTCCTGTCGTTTACTGCAGAGTAAAATGGACAACAGGCAAATGAGAACAGGTTCTCCATGTTCGGGAAACCTCTATGGAACTTTCAGGCTAAACACAATTGAGTTGTTGTACAATGGGTGCATTTACTGTAAAAGAAACTGGAGGGGATGTGAATTAAAAACAAATGCACTGAGCCGGTTAATAAACCCACTTGTTCTGTTGCCCATTCTTTCTATTGTCCCGACACCCAGCTCCTAACAAAGTGTACTAGAATGCAGAGTTTAGTCTTAATACACATTTTCATGAAAGAAAGTCCCTGGAGTGCAATGAAGCTTACTTTTAAGCTTCACAGAAATGGGGACAGAAATGTGTTTTGTATGTAATAACCTGTGCTAATCCCATGGATAAAATATAGTGAATAAGTATATTTAGGAATAAGCTAAATCTTCAAAACAATGTTTAAAAGGAAAGGACATTTGGGATACTTTGTTTTGTATTTTGCCTTATTATACTCTGGTCATACTGACCCTATTTCACCCCCCACTCCCTTTGGTAGTCATCAGGACTAGGAGATTACTTTGCCTTGGTTTTGAAAACAAAAACTCTCAAGATTACATTATGACTTCATGGACCACAATGACATCAAATACATCTAAGATAGGAGCCCATGAAGGTCATATTACTAATGAGCAACATGTCCAATTTCTTCCACTTCATGGATTTCTTTGATTGCAGGTAATGATAATTTTTGTACTTATGTTCTTAAACAAAAATCCCTGGATTGTGCAACCGATCGACTCAGAGAAGATCAGTTGCACAATCTGAGGATTGCGTGCCTGATACAACAGGTTTGACTTGAGGTTTATCTGAGATTACATAGCTACTTGGCATAATGTCAGCAGTCTTAACGATGGTGAGATTGCTTATTTGGTAGGTCGCCACATCCACATTTGGTACTTTGCTAGGACAGGGTGCCCTGGAATGGTCGGAAATGCATGCCTTTGAACCATATATTGCTTGTCGGAACATTTATAGGTCACATTTATCAGTCGTTGTTCAAACTGGTGATATAAAAATGTTAACTATATATAATACTGGAATAAAAGTGATTAATACAGAGATAAAACAATTGCCATTGCCAAAAAAATGGGACTGAAGTTGGTGAGAGGAACACCTGGCTTTGGCAGATACATAATCCAATCATGTAGGATGCATAACATGACCCAGAAAGCAACCTAAAATTATGACAAGGCTGTGGATATTATTTATGTCTACAAATATATTTGTCTACTTTAAAAATCTGCAAAATCAGTTTGTAACTTGGTGCTTGCAGAGTGTAACGCTCTCTGGGGACATACTGGGAGAGACGATCCCCCAGATACAATGGTCCCAGATCACTTAGTGCTTTAAAAAGGCAAAACCAGTGCCTTGAACCTGATCCAGTACTCTACCTGGAGCCAGTGCAGTTGTGGGAGCTCTGACTGAATATGTGCCCTCAGCGGGGTCCCAGTCAGGACCGTTGTGACTGCATTTTGTACCAGCTAGAGTTTCTGGATAAGTCATGAGGGCAACTCTATTGCCTATCCACTAAAGAACTCCCCAAGTTTTGAGTAAATTGGGCCAAGGGGTCAAATTCTGTGGGCCCCTGAACCTAGGTACTAGCTGGAGGTCTCCTGCTATTACAACTGATCGCCAGCTGATAGAGATCAGTTCCCCTGGAGAAAATGGCCGCTTTGGCAATTGGACTCTATGGCATTGAAGTCCCTTCCCTTCCCTCCCCTCTCCAAACCCCACCCTCCTCAGGCTCCACCCCAAAAATCTCCCACTGATGGTGAAGTGGGACCTGGCATCCCTGCTGAACAAGATGCCCCCAGTCATCCTTCTTGCAGAAGAAAACTGCCTCCCTGCCTCCACAAAGGGGGGAGGGAAGAAGAAGAAGAAAGCCAGAATTGCAGCTTTGCCATTATCCCCTATGGGGGACAGGTGTGGGGGTGGAATGGTTGCTTTTCAGCCAAATGATACCAAAATTGCAGAAAGCTTAGTGCTGCCTATCCACAAAAGACCAACCATGTTCCAAGCCAATTGTATCATGGAGTCAAATTCTACAGGCCCCTGAACAAGATGCCCCTAGCCATACTCCTTGCAAAAGGGGAAGGGCCCTGCTCCCATAAAGGAGGGAGGGAAGGAGAAAGAGCAAGCCAGAACTACAATTCTGCAGGACCCTGCTCCTGGCTTGCACCTGCTTAGGCTTTCCAGATCCCTCTTTGCTATTGGCGGGAAATTTTTGGGGCGGAGCCTGAGGAATGCGGGGTTTGAGGAGGGGAGGGACTTCAAAGCCTTAGAGTCCAATTACCAAAGCTGCCATTTTCTCCAGGTGAACTGATCTCTATCGGCTGGAGATCAGTTGTAATAGCAGGAGATCTTCTGCTATTACCTGGAGGTTTGGACTGCATTATAGTTACAAAGGAAAGAACTATTTACATGGACTTGTGAAGTAACAAGAATTTATTTATTTCTTGCTGCAAAGGTGTATATGAAAACCATTTATATATGATTATGTTTATGTGAAGCAACAATATATCATACGAATGGTTACATATGGTATGGATTTATTTTTGGTGTTTTTCATATAAACATTTCTTGCCATAGTGGCTGCATAGGGTTGATTACCTGGAGGTTGGCAACCCTACACCTGCTGGAAGCCACTTTTCCTGGGCCCCTGCCAGGAAAATCCAGGGAATTAAAGAAAAACAGGGTGCCTGCTGCTGGCAACCATCTGAACACGAAAATGAAACAGGTTTTTTTTTGGGGGGGATATTTTTTGTAATGCCTAAGAATCCCAGATTTGTGTAATTGTTCTGGAAAAATCAAAGTAACCACCAGAAACAGCTTTTGGGAGGGCGTATTTTTTACTCCGGAATTCCAGAATGCACACCCCTAGAGGTTTTTAGGATTGCCCAGTACACCAAAGCAACGTATGTAATTTCAAACATATACTTTGAATTTGAGGAGAAAATATACCTGCCCTTTTTGGTCACACAAGTTTTAAATCGCCAATTTCCTTAGCAAAATACATGGAAATAGATGCAGGGGGAAGCAGCAATTTTGCGTGAAAGAACCACACTTTTAGCTCATATGGTTGTATCCTCTAACTCAGGGGTGGTGAACCTTTTTTCCGCCAAGGGCCATTTGGATATTTATAACATAATTCGTGGGTCGTACAAAATTCTCGACTTACAAATTAGCCGACCAAGCCCCAAGCGGGCAGCTGCCCCAGATGACCCCCTGCAATGCGGGCAAGCAGGTAGGCATCCAACCGGTGGCGCACTCGCCCACCTGGTGGCACAGGATGGTCTGTTGCACCAGCCGGGCGTAGCTGTCCAGCCACATGCAGGAGCTGCTCCTACTCCGCATAGTCGGGGCAGGATTCTACAGCCGGCTCCTGCTACCTCCGCCTGCAGGGATGAAATGAGGACACACTGGCTAAGAAGTCCCCCCCCCCCCCCGCACATTCTGGCCCTGACCCCTTTAACCCCTCTGTTGTCACCACTTCCGCCCCCAGACCTCTTGTAGTACAGAGGGAATACGTTTCTCCACGGTCTGGGTGGGAAAGGGTTAACACAGTTTCTTGGGCGGTCCTAGAAGCTCCATAGCTAATGACTCTTCTGCAAGAGGAGGAAAAGGTTCCTTTTCTTGGTAAAACAAACTCACATCTGCCTTGAATAGAGGCTATTCCTGTCCGCGGGAGGGGGGCGGATCGCCAGTCTTAGATCCCTCTGAGCTAGAGATCTGCCAAACCCACGAAGAGCCAGACCAAATGATTTTGCGGGCCTTATACGGCCCCCGGGCCTGACGTTCCCCACCCCTGTTCTAACTACTACATAAGATGAACCTATGCAAAAAACGCTTTCCTCAACTCTCCATACCTTTGAAAGTTCAAGCAGCTTCTGTTTGCTTGGACATGAAACAAACATGTTGCAAATATCATCATAGCCCGGTAGGGTTGCCAACCTCCAGGTACTTGCTGGAGATGCTCTGCTATTACAGCCAATCTCCAGCCAATAGAGATCAGTTGAGCTGGAGAAAATGGCCGCTTCAGCAATTGGACTCTGTGGCACTGAAGTCCCTGCCCTCTCGAAACCCCACCTGCCTCAGGCTGGGCCTAAAAACCTCCTGCCGGTGGCAAAGAGGGACCTGGCAACCCTATAACCCAGTAACAACATTGCATTAAGAAAGAAAAGACCCTGGTGGAGGTGGAGGTCGTGCCTCTCGCAGAACATACGATAGGGTACTGGCGACATCAACCAGCTGATGAATCCACTCCAAGTAGCCAGCTAACAGTGGCAGTACATTTCCCCAACAAAGTCCTCATTGTTTATGGAACTTCCTCCTTTGTGCCTGAAGTAATTCATATTGGCCGCTTTCTATATGGACTCTTTTGTCGCAGTCCTTCCTTTGCCTACAGTGACATACGGAGAAGAAAAAGTCCCATCTTTCTTTGGCCATGGGCCCATGACAGCTAATAAAAATATCGCTAATTGCTGAGGCAGTGTTTACAAGCCAAGGCTTTCGGAATGTATGTTTTGATAGTGGGTGATATTTCAGGATCACTTGCTGAGCACCAGGAGATGAAGGTAATGCGGCATGTCATACAGGAAGAAATGCCTGCTTGACAAAGCATCGCATTAATGAGGTAAACTACTACTTCAGCACAGTGGGAGAGATCAGGATGTAAATATCAGGGTGTAACCCTACAGAGGAAAATCCTCTGAAGACTCGTTGAAAGATGTGGTATCAAATGAATTGCTTGCTTCTTAGAAGCTGCTTTGATATTTATTGGTTCAAATTGCTCCAGTGACTCACCCTTGCATAAGCTTTCATGGCCCATTTTAATCTTGACATTTCGGGAAGCCAGTCTGATGCAGGATAATGACTAGGTTTTCAAAGGATCAAAATGAAAAAGGAGAAGCTGGGCTGTAATAATTATAGTCTGGCAACGTATAGTTTCACATAATCTGAGTTGAGTAAAGTGATAATATAATAACAAGCACAGTCACAATGCCAAGACAGATTATAGAAAAGGGAGCCCTCACTTGAGTAAATTGGGCTGAATTGTATTTGGATATGCGTGTATGCATTAGAAGGTAGGTTAATGTTTTCTTTTTCTCTTTTTCCGGAGGTGCTGTTTCCAAGTGACTTAGCTACAAATAATAAGCTTGGGCATCGACTCATTCTATAGACCCAGCTATACCATGCTCAGAAGTAAGCCCCACTGATTTCAAGGGGAACGGAAGTCTTAGGGTCACAGGCACCCCATTTCTAGATAAATACAGCCAGCTATGACAGTCTAGCTACATCCACAAGGGGGACAAATCCATCCTGCTATGCTGCCTGTCTTGGGAGCAATCTCATTCGAAAAGATCGTTATCAAATATTAGGCATTCCTCAATATCGTCAATCTCATCTATAAAATCTCTATAAAAATAAAAGCCTCCCTTATTCTTTATAGATGCCTTATTAACACACTTACTAGTTTATGACATAATTGCTCCCTGTGATATTGGAAAATTCAAAATTCACAATTCCACAGGGGAAAAAAATAAATGAGGGCCAAGACATATTCAGTCAATGATGCTAAATCCCTCATTAATTTGGTATGAGAGTTTATTTGGATTGCTCCATGGTCAGTCAAAATCCATGGGTTTCCTTCCAGTAAATCTCTGAATGTGGGCTCTGATTCATGAAAGCTCATGCTGGAATAAATATTAGTCTTTAATGCAAAACAAAAGAGAAGTCCAGTGGTCTTTAAAGTGACATGCTACAATAGATTAACACTGGATGCCCCTCTGGAATTACCATGGTCAGGTATCAGCTTCCAGCTCTTCACTGCCTGCAGTTTCAGATTTCAGTATCGCCTTATTGTTGGTTTCCTTTTTCATGCAGTAAATTCTTGTCAGTATCATTGGCATAAGCTCTTATGTAAACCAATGAAAACAGCTTGCAACCCATAAAGGCACTATGGGTTCTCTTGGCTTTGCCAGGATTAGTGTAGGGCAGAAGAGTCTTGAGGGCCAACGATGCTAATTTCAAAGAGGAAGAAATGATGAGTAACTGTGGAGCATTTAACCATTTTGGAGTTTTCTGAGCCCATCATGTAAAATAGCACTTAGCCAGACACATCAGAGAGGCGTTTCAATTTCAACATGATTTTATAACCCACTATGTGGAATCTGCCCTCCCTGCACTGGATTGAGACCCATCATCCTTTTCCTTAAGACTAAGCCAAGCAACTTAATTTGGTTCTGATCCCGAACAAAACCATCCACAGGCAACTTTTTTTTTCTCAGTAGAACAAGGACATCTGGCCAAACCATTTTCGGTCCTACTTATCGGGACAGAAAGTTTGGCTCCCACAGATGTCAGAATCCAGAATTTAAATGCATAAAGGACCATTTACTGTACCACTTATGGGGGCATATTTCCAGTTCTCTACCTGGGATTTTTTTTTCTCTATGCACTGAATATGTGCATGACAACTTGTACTGGAAACTGGTCATGCTACAAACGCATCGGCAAGAGTATATCACTTTGGGTCCGTGCATACAATGTATGATTCTACTGGCCAAACCACAGTCTGTGTATCATAATCTGGATATCTATTCTGGTGTGATCTTCAGATACTAGTTCTTAAAATATCTCTTTGATATCAAAGATGATTACGCAGAATAAATAGCATTGCTTCACAGTCACATAACATAGTCTCGACCAGGAAGCCGGGCTACCAGAAGACAATCACAAACATCTATTGAGAGAGAATAAATCTCTCTTTGCATTATGAACCACAGACATGGATGTGGCCACAGTTAAACCGGGGATGCTGACTTTAAGTACTCACTGGAGACAACAGTAATAATGTTTTATTGGGTACACCCTCCACAGCATAATGGACTTTGATGAAATAATGAAGTACTTGTGGTGCCTGTGAAGCTAAGCAGGCAGTATTGCTAACTCAGACCTCCCATGAACACAAGTCCTCCAAGTAGCAACTCTTAGTTTAGTATGTCAGCAAGCCAGAAATTCTGGCAACCCTCCCACTTCCTATATGACTAACCCCCCTCACACAGCTACTTCTTGAGCCAAGGAAACAACGATCATTTGTCCTCATTCTATCTATGGTCACAAGGTATGTCTACAGCAATTAACTGAAAATTGACTGGGTTTGCCGAGCAGCACAGCAATCAAAATGAGTGAAAGCTACTAAGCCCAAGTCATGTTCTTTCGGTTGCTGTGGAAATCAGCAGGAGGGAGAGAGAGTAAAGCAAACATTTAACTCTCCCACACTGAAATCAACAGGACTTAAAGTTCCTACCTTTGGCTGGATTGCTACTTGAATGGGTGCCTGAAGGAATGAAAGGGATACACACAGAGAAATATACTGAGGTTTACATAGGGTTTCCTTTCACCCTCTATTCTTGTCACTTCCCACATTGTACTTTTTGGGCATGCACTGGAGATGTACACAAAAATTTTATTTGTGTTCAGTTTGTTTTGTTCATTAAAAGGGGGCATGGCTCAGTGATAGAGCATCTGCTTTGCATGCAAATATTCCCAGATTCTATCTCCAGCATCTGCAGTTAAAGGAATTAGGTAATAGGTAGGGGTGTGCAATGATCCCCCCCCCCCCGGGTATTTTTCAGGTTTGGGTTTATTGAACTTGAAATTTTTTGAAAAATGCAGAAACCCCACATTTTTTAAAAAAAAATTCGGGTTAATAAACCCGAAAAATACTGAAAAATTCAGCGTGGAAGCCCTCCTGCTTGCCTTCCCAGGAGTCCTGGGAAGATGGGTGGGGAGTG
Organism: Euleptes europaea; assembly: GCF_029931775.1. Classification (NCBI taxonomy): domain Eukaryota; kingdom Metazoa; phylum Chordata; class Lepidosauria; order Squamata; family Sphaerodactylidae; genus Euleptes; species Euleptes europaea. Next base: position 101,532,034 of record NC_079312.1, on the reverse strand, counting down.
CTTTGATAAGATCCATGCTGCCAAGCTTGGCAGCATGGATCTAACTGAAGCTCCCCCGCCTGCCTTCCCAGGACTCCCGGGAAGACGGGCGGGGGAGGGCTTTTTTAAGATCCGCCCTGCTAAGCCTGGCAGCGTGGGTCTAAGTGAAGCTTCCCCTGCCTGCCTGAAGCAAGGAGAGCTTTCTCCTTGCAAGTGAGGGAAATAGCCAAACCTGGAAAAGCCAAATATATTTTGGGCTTATCTGAGAATTGCCCATTTTGCCTAGGCTATTTTTCCTCATTTTTTTGCATCCAGTAAAACCCAAACCCGGAAAAGCCGAAATGGCGTTTTTTCGGTTTGGGTTTTACTGAATGCACAGCCCTAGTAATAGGTGATGTGGAAGGCCTATATCTCCGGAGAACTGCTGCCAGCCAGATTAGACACTTCTTACTTTGATAGACCCATGGTCTGACTCAGGATAAGGTGGCTTCATCTGTGCTCAAAATGTTTGTTTGGGTTCTTTAATTTCATTGTGTCATGCATTCAGGATAGATATTGTGATTTCACAGGGTAACTTGGCATGAGAAATACATTCCCACTTGCATCCTCTCCCACCTCAAATGGGGCAAAATCATGTTGGACTGTACTCCTCACACAAAGGATTCCCTCTCCCAAATGTTAGGCAAGGAGAAGATAGTGTCCCCTTTTCACAGGTCATTAAATTTCTTTATTTCTGAGCATTACACCAAAGTCCAACTGCTGGAATTATGATGTGAGCAGAGCATGGGAACTCATTTCTAAACAGAATTGGTGAGGGCTGCTTATTGGGGAACACAATGCACATGCACACACATGAACCCTGAGTTGTTTCTTCCAGCCCATGCCCAAAGTAATTTACTTCCCACTACCAACTAAAGAGTGAGCAGGTTTATTTGGAGCAAATGAAATGCTTCACACGGTAAGGTAAGGTAAAGGAGGCCATGGGCTTTACTACCCATAGAACCTATGCTGCATTCCTACAAACAAATACTCCTCACCTCTACTTTTTGTATGAAAGGATGGACTCATGCATAAACAGATCCCACTTGGCTCCTTTTAGATGAGGAGAGAGATCTGATCTGTCTCATCTTTCATACTGTCCCCTATGTTTGTGTGTATGTTTCCTTTTTATTTACTTTTGGGAGGGTGGAAGCCCAGGCCACCTGTTGCAAGTAGGGAGGTTGGAGGACAGCAAGATCAGGCTCTGGCTTCTTGACTCCACCTTCAAACAGCGCAGAGGTTCTTGCAAACATTTATAGTGTACATGGACATCAGTCGAGGCTGTGGCTGCAGCTCTCTGATAAGTGCACAATTGATGGCAAACCCAGGTTTACTTCTGTGCATAGGGTTGCCAACCTCCAGGTCCTAGCTGCAGATCTCCCACTATTACAACTGATCTCTAGCCGATACAGATCAGTTCACCTGGAGAAAATGGCTGCGTTGGCAATTGAACTCTATGGCATCGAAGTCCCTCCCCTCCCCAAACCCTGTCCTCCTCAGGCTCCGCCCCAAAAAACCTCCCACCGGTGGCAAAGAGAGATCTGGCAACCCTATCATTGGATTATGTGAAATGACCTCCTAGACTAGAAGAGTGCAAAAGGGGAAGTCAATGTACTTGGTAGAACCATTCTCCTCCTCACAGCCATTTTTATTAACCTTTCAGAGCAGTGTAGAAACATTTCCTAATTGAACTAATTACATTCTTTTCTAACCAGTTTGTCCTGAGAGCTAATTGGTGCAGTTTATGTCATTTGCATGTATATCAAATAAATAAAACATAGAGCTGTGATTAGCAACATTATATTACTAACAAATAAGGGATGAAATATAAATTATGAGTAATCCTGATTCACAAATCTGACAACACCTTTTTTAGATTTTGGAGTGGCAGCCATCCAAATGCTAATCCTGATGAATCAACTCCCGTCGGTGGATTGTGTTGTGAGGCAAGGACTCAGTGAGATGCAACTTCCGTCAACAGAACTAATTGGGATGAAACCCCTTCATTGTGAAAGTGCAGTGGGATCATGTTTGTTAATTTTGCAGCCAAACTTGTAGAAGAGCTCTGCTTACTCACTAGTTCTTTGAACTGGGGATACAGAGAACTCTGAGATGAACATGGTTGCCATTCAAATTTACCATGACTGAATTGTTTGTTTACACAGAAATCAGGCAGCTCCTTTCAGTGTTTGTGCTCAAAGTTGGAAGACAGTGTTGAACAGACTGGAGCCTTTACAGTAGCTGCTTCTAAGGGGTCTCCTGCATTAAATTGCTTTTGTAGACTACCAAATCATAAGCCCATAAAGACAGCCAGTCGGATCAGCTCTTTGTCATTACAGGATGTTAGCAGGGTTGCCAGCCTCCAGGTGGGGCCTGAGATCTCCTGGAATTATAACTTATCTCAAGACTAGAGAGCAGTTGTGTGTGTATGTTAAGTGCGGTCAAGTCGCTTCCGACTCATGGCGACCCTATGAATGAAAGTCCTCCAAAATGTCCTATCTTTGACAGCCTTGCTCAGATCTTGCAAACTGAGTGCTGTGGCTTCCTTTACTGAGTCAGTCCATCTCTTGTTGGGTCTTCCTCTTTTCCTACTGCCCTCAACTTTTCCTAGTATGACTGTCTTTTCCAGGGACTCTTGTCGTCTCATGATGTGACCAAAATACGATAGCCTCAGTTTAGTCATTTTAGCTTCTAGGGTCAGTTCAGGCTTGATTTGATCTATAACCACTGATTTGGGTTTTTTTGGGCAGTCCACGGTATCCGTAACACTTTCCTCCAACACCACATTTCAAAGGAATCTACTTTATCCCTATCAGCTTTCTTCACTGTCCAGCTTTCACACCCATACAGAGCAGTTACCCAGGAGAAAATGACTGCTTTGGAGGGTGGACTTGATGGTATTATACCCTGATGAGGACCCTCCCCTCCTCAAATCCTGCACTCCCCAAGCTCCACCCCCAAATCTCCAGGAATTTCCCAACCTAGAGTTGGCAACCCTAGATGGCAGCCATGTAAGTGCCATGGGGATGATCGATCTTTCCCTGAAAAATAAGCATCTATCTTTCCCTGAAAAATAAGCATAACTCCCATGAGGCAGTGCAAGAATATGCATGTGTGAAATATTTCTTCTTGCCCTTTTAAAGAAATACTGCTGTGAAGGTATGATGGGCCAAAAAACACAGATCAAGTAGCCCTGAGATACTCTTTCTGGGAGTGGAATAAACCTTTAACAATGAGAATTTGGATTGATGCTGGGATGAACGACAGTATCCGTGAAGCACTGTATGAACACACTTGTGTAAATTCATCTTCATCCAAATAGGCCACCTGAATTTGGCATTAAAAGAACACCAAGTCAGGCAGCTATGAAAGATAGGGATGCTGTGAAGTTGTTTTTTTCCCTTTATGAATGTGGCAAATTTCAGATGGGGAGGCTGTAGGGAAGGTGGTGGTAGCTGGTGGTGGGAGGAAATTTGAGGAATGCAGTATGAGATTGTATAGGTGCAATAAGCATGTAACACACTTGGATAAGTTCAACCTGTATGAATATCAGTTAACAGGTTGCCAAATGTTAGACGATTGTGTTGGTCACAGCCTGTGAACAGACGGTAAGTGGTACTAGTGAGTGAGAGCATCCCTGCTTTTTACACAGCCAGTGAACACATGGAGGTTGTGGTTGGGAAGGATCATGCCCATTGTCTTTGATCTCTGCATGTTCATCCGATCTTCTGGGCAAACCTTATGGCCATACATGTTGAAGGCCTCTGTACAGAAGACCAGATGAATACATAGAATTTGGAAGCAGGAGGAGAGGTCCCTCTTCGCCATCAGCGGGAGGTGTTTGAGGTGGAGACTGAGGAATGCGGGGTTTGAGGAGGGGAGGGACTTCAATGCCATAGAGTCCAATTGCCAAAGCAGCCATTTTCTCCAGGTGAACTGATCTTTATCAGCTGGAGGTCAGTTGTAATAGCAGATCTCCAGCTAGTACCTGGAAGTTGGCAACCCTAAGGAAAGGGCACAGTCCCAATTTCTCTTCCTCACTGCTAATGCAAGCATGGTTACTGTTAAATCAAATCTGTACTTCACTGTGCAAGACCCATTGTTAGTCGGTTGTTGTTGGGTTTTTTTGGGCCTAACAACTTTTTGAAGATTTGTCAACAGACAGCTTGCTTCAACTTAAGAGCTTCTTACTAATGTTACCTGGCTGGTGACATGAAATCACTTCTGCTTCAGGGGATCATTTTTTAAAATGAACCTTACCTTACCTTTACCTTGTAATTACATTTCTAGTAGGGTTGCCAACCTCCAGGTAGTAGCTGGAGATCTCCTGCTATTACAACTGATCTCCAGCCGATATAGTTCAGTTCACCTGGAGAAAATGGCCGCTTTGGCAACTGGACTCTATGGCATTGAAGTCCTTCCCCCTCCCCAAACCCCCCCTCCTCAGGCTCCACCCAAAAACTTCCCGCCGGTGGTAAAGAGAGACCTGGCAGCCCTAATTTCTAATTTCTAGAAAAGGTTGAGATACACTCTACCATTTTAATTAATCTACAAAGAAGAACAAAGGCAGACAAATAAGAAGCCCAGTTATCTCTCCCAGAGATCTGAACTTGCTCCATACGGTACTTCTTGTACCTGCTTAATTAGGCCATGACATTGCTCCTGGTAAGTGAGAAATTGAACACAGAATTTTCTTTTAAAGTTGACTCATGTGTTTTGCTGGGCCATTACACCATCCATGTGGTTAGTTTATTGTCATGGTCAATTAATCCATTATTTAAATTGATTTGGCAGTGCAAGGTAAGACAACCAATGAAACCAGGCTGAGGTGGGAGATCTATGAGCAGATGCCATGCCTCTAGAAAAGAAAAAACATGGAAGGAAAAGGACAAGCGTGAGAGTAATCATTGGCATCTTCCAGACTTAGGGCTGCCAGGTCCCTCTTTGCCACTGGCGGGAGGTTTTTGGGGCAGAGCCTGAGGATGGCAGGGTTTGGGGAGAGGAGGCACTTCAAGGCCATAGAGTCCAATTGCCAAAGCAACCATTTTCTCCGGGTAAACTGATCTCTATGGGCTGGAAATCAGTTGTAATAGCAGGAGATCTCCAGGTAGTACCTCGAAGTTGGCAACCCTATCCAGACTGCCTCAGCGTTCCATTTTCATTTCCCCATGTTAATGGGTTTTTTTCCTGTTTCCACACAGCTTTGTTAACAATTCCCTGCTGTCTCCATTTTTCTTCTCCCCCCCCCTCTTTCTCAAGCTAGTTTCTCCCATACCTTTTTTTTTTTTAAAGAAGTGGTATGATTCCGCATGATGCTTGTGCTTTAGAAGTCTGAAAAGTCTGTTCTGTTTCATGGAACACTGCCCATACTGCCCAGAAAGGGTGGGATGAGAGGTGATTCTTTTTTTTAAAAAATTGCATGCTAGCATTTCCCTTCTCCCTCATTACAATGTAATTAATAGTCTAGACAAGGAGCCAGTCTTTCTTTCTTTCTTTCTTTCTTTCTTTCTTTCTTTCTTTCTTTCTTTCTTTCTTTCTTTCTTTCTTTCTTTCTTTCTTTCTTTCTTTCTTTCTTTCTTTCTTTCTTTCTTTCTTTCTTTCTTTCTTTCTTTCTCTGTTGTTATATCTGCAAGATCCCCAGGTATGCTCTGAGCAGCCATACTGCCCAGCAGTTCCCTATTCATTACAGTCTAGTAAAGAAAATGCAACTCACGGAGCAAAATTCTTTATTGATAACAGAACAGGACCAGTGTAAGGGGTGCTTTGAAGAACCTCAACGGCCACCTTCCAAAGCTAGATTCCCTTAGTCCTGCAATCAGCCATACTGAATTCTTTATCTGTCATCCATAATTCAAAAAGGGGAGGAAGGGCAGCCCAGCCAATCAAAACAGCCAATCTCATGTGGGAAATCAGCTAACCAATCAGACGGCCAGACATGTAGGGCTTTGGGGGTGGTAACTGCATAAGCCAATGGGGGCGTTAAATTGCCCCATTGCTCCAGTACCAGTGCAACACCCCCACACCTGCAAAATACTGAACAGTCTTTAAAACTAAAGTACCACACACACACAGGAAAATTCTACATAAAAACAGGAAGTGTGGAACGACCACCCTGATGGCACTGAGGCACCATGGAAGTGGGGAAAATACAGATCAGGGCTGCACTGTGGAAGTTGCCTATGTCTTCCTGAAACCAGTATTAAGGTTTCCATTAATTGTAGTGCTTATACATTGTACCCAGTGTCTATGTAAATATTGGCAACAAAGGCTGCTTTTCATCGGTGTTGAGCTTTAAAAGATGAATAGGTGCAAATAATTCTTTATCTATCTGCATCCACACTATAGTGCACTCTCCTTTCTTATTGTCATAGTGACACTGCTAGTTTGAATACCCCATTGAGCAGATACAAAGTCTGATGTCTGAATATCCAAGGATCAAAACGAGAGTATAACCCTAACATGTTCACAAACAAATGTTGCTCTCTGCTATTATTTTAGTTCTTTCCTGGTACTTCCTTACAAGGTTCATATTCTTTCTCTACATAACATTCATCGTATCATTCTCACCAATACCTATAAAACACTCTCCCTAGTCCCCCTGAGCTACTGGAGTGGGCAGTTATGAAGAATCCCTCTCTGAGTATTGCCAAACAATGTCAGTGACAATAAAATGTGAATAGCTAGTAAGACTAATAATGTTAGAATTTATGCTTTGGATCCTATAAACGAGTTCTGGGTGCATTAGATTGTCTCAGCCACAGAAACTCCTTCCTCTTTGGGCCTAGCTGTATGATAGATGTGAAACGAACTGGGTGGCTCATGTATCTTCAGGTAACTGAAGAAGTGAGCTGTGGCTCACGAAAGCTCATACCCTACCAGAAAATATTTTTGTTAGTCTTTAAGATGCTACTGGACTCTTGCCCTTTTTGAACTGGGTGGCGTTCCCCTGACAGTCACATGTACTATTTGGGTACTCACCTTACAAACTGCTCCGTTGTCCGGGTAGACTCAGTATACTGCAAGGAGGGGAGGGGGGGCTTCTGCCTTCTTTAGCACTTGGATGAAGTATCAGGAAATAGGCTATTGCTTTACATTTATGACATGGCTAAACGGGGATGTTTAAACTGTCTGGCTGATTGATGCAGAAGTGACCATTTCTTTTGACACTTTGTTTTTCTCTCAGCCTGAGGAAATACAGCATTAGACAGAGAGGTCCAGAGCCCAAGGAAACATGAAGCTACTGCTCAAGATCAGTCAATCTGGTCAGTGACTAGATGGAAAACTACTAGGCAGCCCCATTCCTGAGCTGCTGCAGGAAAGTGGGAGCCACTTGTTCCAGTAACATGTGAATAAAGGAACCATATGGGGTCAATGTTGCCCATCTTTTTTCCATTTGCAGGAGGCATGAGGCCAACCTTTAAACAATTTATTCCACTGCTCAGTTGTTCTCAGAGATTTCCTATGTTTGGGCTTTAACTTCTTGTCCTTCCTCCATGATTATGGAGGATTGTTCTCCATCCTCTACATGGCAGCCTTCAAGTACAGCATATTTCATAAATGGATACTTCTTTCTATGCCTAACTACTTTTACTGAGATGGTGGGGGGGAAACAAACAAGCTGACAACTGAAAGCTACTGCTGGCTTATACCATTAATCTCCCTGATAAAACCAAATGAGTTTTCATCACTGCACCCTACAGAAGGACAAATAGAATTGGAACTGAAACATACATAATTTATTCCATTAATCTGCTTTTCACTGGCATAAACATAGTCAGTTCTTTTTTTTTTAACATATGTCTTGCATTTCTGATCCAAACCTATTATCCCTCCATGCTCCTCTCTTGTGATTCCTTTCCAATCAGACCACATTCCTCTTATAATGTGGTCAACAAAACTGAATAGAATCTCCAGCACGGGATTTTGTATAATTTTCACTAAATAAACATTTGAGCTGAATGTTCAGAAGGTTTTAAGAAGGGAAATCAGACATGTTCCGGAAGGGTTCATCTATCACCACCAAGAACTTCAAATCTGTACCAAAAGCGGCACACCCAGATATGCAACATAGCTTGCCAAATAACATTTGCAGGCAATAAAGGTTCCAGAAGCCTATGGTCAACACAGGGGCTCTCAGGTTTGTACCCTGACCCACTTCAAAGGAAAACAACACTGACATAAAAGCGCCAGGAGCTTCTCGCTCTCATGCTCTTAATAACATGTGGTATGTGGGTTACTGAATCATACACTGTGTGTTGTTTTGGTTTCTTAAAACAAATTTTTGCTTAACCTCTGCTGTGACCCAGTGAGTAAACACAGCGCCAAGATACTGCTGAATTTTTGTGTTTTCTTTTGTTTTAACCAGAATGTTTGCTTATGTGGTGACCACCGAAGGAGAACGCCTGTCCTGATTAACCCTACGATGAATATTTATCACTTCGTGTTTTCTGCCATCATTTCTCATTCCCCCAATTGCAACATTCTTGTTTGTCAGACACCTAATGCTGATGTGTCTTGTTTGTTCTTGCATTACACCGTTGATCTCCTACTGTTAATTAAAGGTCTAGACAAGACGTCTGTGGGCCTACCTTCAGAGATTTGCCCTTCACTGTCCCAATCCCCTGGAAGCTTAGACAGCAGAAGTAGTACACACCCACATGTGCTGTGACCAGTTCCCTCCCCAATTTTAAAATCACCGTGGTTGGAATTTGTGGGAAAGGATAGGCTGTAAGTGAAAGGGGAAAGAGTCTATTCTTTGAATGAGGTTTTCGGCTTCCTTCTTTCTCTGTGCTCTTGAGGTTAAAGCCCGAGGCAGTTTAGGCATAATCAGACATCAACGCTCTGGTGTGCTTGAAATGGCTTACGAAGCAGCAACCATTTTGGACAGCTGTAGAGCCCAAGGATGGTTGTGAGAATGGAAGGGGAATTGAAAAGGCAAAAGCAAAAGTACATTCAGCTGGTACACATGGTGATTGTTCTGAGCAATTAACTGCATAGGGGACACAGTGTGAATGCAGCTCCAGTCATTTCCAATTCTCACAGAAAGTGACCATTTCCCACAGCCAGCAACAACCAGAATGTAGGGCTGTTGAAAAAAAAAATTCAGTAAAATTTGGATTCGGCAAAATTTGGCCCATTTTTATTCGGGAAATGCTGAAGTCTGAACTCCCCCACAGCATGAGATCCGGAGTTCGGGGAAAAATTCAGTCGAATAAAGCCATTAAAAACACAATCGCGCCTTTCCGTGGCTTCTGGGGGGGAATTTTTGGGGGTAGAGGTCCGAAACTTTCAGCGTATCTTGAGGGGACCCTTCTTGCAAGAACCCCCAAGTTTTGTTAAGATTGGGTCGGGGGGCTGAGATATGGGCCCCAAAAGGGTTCCCCTTTCCTTAATGTGCATCTCTGACAATGGGGGTTTGCAATTAGCAGAGCTTGCCTCCAACTCCCGAAGCTCCCAGCCCCAACAAACAGCTGCGCTGGGAGGAGCAAGGGCAGGGCAGGTGCGAAGAAGTTTGCAAGCCATGCAAAGCAACATATTTACAACCATGCAAACCATGCAAAGCAACACGTTTGCAACCATGCAAAGCAACAAGTGACGCATGGGAGTTTGCAAACCATGGAAAGAGACAGAGGCACACTAAAGGAGCAGGAGGGGGTGGAATTTTCCCTTTTGCATCAGACTCGGGACCAGGCTAATGCATTCTTTAAGTCACAATTTGAAAACCAGTTTTGAGCAAGCATCAAAATAGACCTATCTGATCTTATGAATGAGGGAAAACCTGAGGACACACAACTGAAGCCCCCCCCTCAAACCAGGGAGAGAGAGACTCGATGGGGCACACACACCCCAGGCAGAATGGGCGAAAGCCCCCTTTGGCTTCCCCCCCACCCACAGAAACTGCTCCCTCCCCACACACACAGACTCTGCTTTCCCCCCCCACACACACACACACAGGAGAAAAATTATAGAGAAAAGCCCCAAAACGGGTCTTACTGTGGATGTCTTCTGTTCCATCTTCTTCGCACCTGCCCCGCCCTTGCTCCCCGCAGCTCAACTGTTTGTTGGGGCTGGGAGCTTTGGGCGTGCGCTGCAAGCTGTGCTAATTGCAAACCCCCATTGTCAGAGATGCACATTAAGGAGGGGGGACCCCTTTCGGGTCCCATATCTCAACCCCCGCGACCCAATCTTCACAAAACGTGGGGGTTATTGCAAGAAGGGTCCTCTGAAGCTATGCTGAAAGTTTGGGGACTCTACCCCCAAAAATGCACCCCCTGCAGCCACGGAATGATGCAAATGTGTGCTGTAAATGGAATAAAATGCATATTAAGGGGGGGACCCCTTCCGGGGCCCATATCTTCACCCCCCGATCCAATCTTTACAAAACTTGGGGGTTCTTGCAAGAAAGGTCCTCTGAAGCTATGTTGAAAGTTTGGGGGCTCTACCCCCAAAAATGCACTCCCTGCAGCCACGGAATTGTGCGAATGTGTGCTGTAAATGGAATAAAAATGCATATTAAGGGGGGGACCCCTTCCGGGGCCCATATCTCAGCCCCCCCCCCGATCCAATCTTTACAAAACTTGCAAGAAAGGTCCTCTGAAGCTATGCTGAAAGTTTGGGGGCTCTACCCCCAAAAATGTGCCCCCTGCAGCCGCGGAATGGTGTGAATGTGTGCTGTAAATGGAATAAAAATGCACATTAAGGGGGGGACACCTTCCGGGGCCCATATCTCAGCTCCCCGATCCAATCTTTACAAAACTTGGGGGTTCTTGCAAGAAAGGTCCTCTGAAGCTATGCTGAAAGTTTGGGGGCTCTACCCCCAAAAATGCACCCCCTGCAGCCACGGAATGGCTCAAATGTGCACACGCACCCCCCCAAGGGAAATCTCTCTCACACACAAACAGATACTCTGTCTTTCTCTCCCCGGGCCAAGCAGCAGCTGGGCTCATGCACTCAATCGCGACTGATTGGCCAGAAGAAGACCCAGCTTGGCCACCGATTGGCCGCGGGAGAATGCTGCTTACTAACTGACGGTTATGTTGCTGCACCGAACCCCCAATTTACCTAATTTATTCACTGAACACCCCGAACTTGCTGAATTCGGCTCCCCGTTTCCCCGCCTTTTTAAGTTCGGTTCCATCCGAACTAAAAACCGCTGAATCAGGGGAAATTCGGATGTTTTTTGGTTCTGGACGAACCAAATCGACAGCCCTACCAGAATGGCATAAATGTACAAAATGTGTACATTCTCAATGCAATTTGTGAAAGCTCTCTTCACTGCTCACTAAATAGTCTGAATGTTTTTATGGTGAGCTACAAATTGACATATTTTAAAAGTCTTTCTTCTTTTCTCATTTAGAACATTTCTGCTATAGGGCTGTCTTCAGAATTGTATGATGCATAGGGGTTGCCAGCCTTCAGGTGGTGGCTGGAGATCTCCCACTATTACAACTGATCTCCAGGAGACAGAGATCAGTTCCCCTGGAGGAAATGACTGCTTTGGCAATTGGATTCTATGACATAAAAGTCCCTCCCCTCTCTAGGCCCTGCCCTCCTCAGGCACCACCTCCAAAATCTCCAGGTATTTGCCAACCCAGAAATGGCAACCCTAATGATACACTAGGAAATGGGTGTAGTAAAACAGATCTTGGGGGAAGAAAATTGAATTGTTCGGGAGAGTATTTTTTTCATAGAAGGATTGGGATTATAGTTTTATAAACTGAAAAATTAACTAATTACTTTAATTGCATTGCTTACTGAATAATTTTTTCTATTCTTATTTCATTCTCTGGTTTTCTGATGCATTTTTATTGTCTTGCTTGCTGAATCCATTATACTCGACTTCTGCATCATTCTCTCGTTCTGCAATCTACCTTGAGTCTCAGTGAGAAAGGTGGGCTACAAATGAAGTAAATAAATAAATACTCAAACATTTATCTGATGCTGTTGGAGAATTGAGAACACAACCCTCAGAAATGTAATTTGCATGTGCTGGCAGTCTAAATGCTTGTAAGTCTCTGAACAGCGCTTCCAAGTATGTTTCCTTTTGACAGCAAACACATCTGACTACATCACTAATGAATGTATGTGTATTATGTACTGGGATTGAGATCCTTGTTTTAAAATGGCTCCCCTCGGTGATATAATAATATCTGTACACTGAAGTTCAGTTGATGTTGATGGTCATTAAGGGAGTATTCATATGAACAGTGTGGCCTCAATCATAAATAGGGTTGCCAACCTCCAGGTACTAGCTGGAGATCTCCTGCTATTACAACTGATCCCCAGCCGATAGAGATCAGTTCACCTGGAGAAAATGGCTGCTTTGACCATTGGACTCTATGGCATTTAAGTCCCTCCCCTCCCCAAACTCCGCCCTCCTCAGGCTCTTCTCCCATTGGTGGAGAAGAGGGACCTGGCAACCCTAATCATAAACCTTGCTTCCAGTTGCCTTGTTTTATTACTGGGCACTCCTCACTTCTAGAGGAGTACTCCAGTAACAAAACTGGGCTCATTCCTCCAGCAATAGGGATTCTTGCCATAAAGCACCTAGTGCCAGAGGAAAGTGTCACACAGCAAAGGATGTTCTTAGCAAATGCGTCTGAGAAGAAGCCACTGCCTGGTGGTGGTGGGACATTTTTGAAAGTATTGAAATATGTTTCCATTCACTAGATGATTTTTCAGCAATGCCAATCAAAATATTCACCAGTTTATGTCTATTGCCTTCTCTTGACGCCTCTCTCAATTGGCTTCATTTTCCCATGGTGATATTATAACCAAATCTGGCTATGAAGTATAGTGATGTCATTCTGTTCACTGAATGATCTCTTCAGAATGAATGAGACGTATTGTCCTACTTGATCATTCTTCATTTTAAGATAAATTACTTTTCCAATTCATAATTATTCCAGACACAATGTAGAACCCTGGCCTAGAAATTTCCATGCATTTCTGGGCTTCTTAGCATTATGAGAAATGTGGTTGCTCTATGCCAAATTCATTTATCAAATTTTCTTTATTTATTAAAATGACATATCAATATGTACTTACTCTTTTGCAGCCCAGCTAATGTCCTTTGAAGTTTTATTATTTTGAAAATTTGAAATTTTTAAAGCTGAGTTCTCTGTTGCTGGTTTTTATTTATTACTTTAGTTAAATGCTGTTTTTATTTTTATGCTGTTAGGACTGATATTTTTTTTGCCTCATATTATTTCATTTGGAAACTTTTATAAATTTCATGGAAAGAATTTCATACGAAAAGACTGGATTCAGATGTCCACATTTCACCCACTCTCATACTAAAAGCCTAGAGCAGAGGTTCCCAAACTGTGCTCCAAGGAGCACTTGGCATTCCGCAGAACATCTCCTAGTGTTCCATGAAGAGATTGGAAAGAAAAATACACTGAAAAGTGTTCCATGACTCAAAATGTTTGGGAACCTCTGGCCTAGAGGAATGAAAAAAAAAATCTCCCACCAGTGGCGAAGAGGGACCTGGTCACCCTACTAATAGTAAACGAGCAGTCCCCTATGTGGATGACCAAATCCACAAAACTGGGTTACCCACAGCCAAGCTAGGAATCTCCACATACTCTGACAACTTCACAAATATCAAGGAATACTTTACTTTGTAAATTAACTCCTTTCCACCAAAATGGCCTGATGAGAACAAAATGTGTTCTAAAAATAATGGAATGTGCTGAGCAGCTGAGTATCAGTTTAAGGAAGTGGGGGAAATAAGCTGTGAGTAGACACTACAGTTACCACAAATCAGTAAACATGCAGGAGACAGTCTGCAAGCACTATGCATTCATGGGGACTAAGAGGATCCTGGGGGGAAAGATTTTAGGGATCAGGCAGTGAGATTTCCAAACTGTTCCCCTCCTCCTGTGACTCCTTGTGAGACCCAACTATGTGGGAATTGAGAGAGTGAAGACAAAGACTCGGTGTCAAGGAAAACAGACCTCTGGTCACAGAGCTGCGCTTTATTTATAGGAAGTAGTAAATAATCTGCTTGTAACTTGCAACTGTTGTAAGTAACCATGGCAGCGGCAGAGATAGCAGGAACTAGAAGCCTTTGTCTATTGTTCTACCCCCCCCCCTCTACAGAGGAGGGGCAGTCTTCAGTGACGTGGTCTGCCAGCCATCACCTGACTGCCCCACCAAGGCCGTGCATGGTATAGCGGCAGTTTGCCAACTCGCTAAACACGGCCTAGTGGTCATAGCGGTGGTCTGCCAGCGTCGCCAGAGGGCCACAACCCTACACTTCCCCCTTTTTCGTTTTAAGCTGATGATATGCATAAGACAGAAAGTGACATTGCACATGCTCCTTAGAGAAAGCACACATATTGTAAAGACCAGGAAGACATTGGACAAAGCACCCCAATGCAATAAAACCAGCAATGATTCCAAGTAACGCTAAAAAAGTTGCTCGCAGCCACCCAAAGTCAGGTAGCCAGCTGGTCAACCAATCAAAAAGACCAGGAGCTCCGGAAGTAATAACATTGTTAGTGAGCATATGACGCAATTTCTCCAGCTCGTCCTCAATGGTTTTGTTGAGGTCATGGAATGTGACTTTGCAACCTGCCTGACCAACGATTTTACAAAACCCACCTTGACGAGCCAGGAGAAAATCTAAGGCAAAGCGATGCTGTAAGGTGATTTGATGCAATTCAGAAATCTCTTGCTGTAATTCATGAATTAAGCGGCTTGTAGCATTAACAGTCATTTCTAACCTACAAGTGAGGCCTAAGATGGAACGGCGGTTCTCCTGGGCAATGATCCCTGGGTAGCTCCCCAGAGTCAAAATCCCAGTAAGACCAGCCCCTATGGCGCGACCCCAGTCGCTTCCCCCACTGAGTTGGGCGTCCACAATAACCTCATCGGAACACCCGGGGCCAAGGGGGCCGCTGAGGCACGCCTCACTTTGTGATTGGCTAAAGGTGTCCCAGAAGCATCCAGGACTTGGACTGGCAAGGTAAGATACCCAAGAGCTGCACACTGATATTTTCCAGGATGATAGTTGGTAGCCCACCCTGGAGGCAAACAGCATGGAGTGGTTCAAATGTTGTAGTTCAGACAGAACCAGTTCAGGAGAGTTAAAGGGAGTAGGCAAAAAGGACATAGCAGAGGCAGAGAGAGGAGGCTCATAAATCAGAGAAACGTTCATGCCATGAAAAGCAAACATGTAAGAAGCATGACGAACCCATAAGTTCGGAGCAGAGGACTCATGCTTAACCCCCTGCACTCCAGAGCTCAGGAGACAAAAACACAAGACGATCATAACTGAGTTCACAGTCAGCTGGGCAAACACAGCAGCCAGAAAGTTCTCTGGGGTCATGGGCAGGTGCTGCTTAGCCAACTCCAGTTGAGCTTGCTCAGACAAGCGTTTGATGGCCCCCCAAGTTACTGGAGGGCTCGCTTTGCGACGACCACGACGCCTCTCGGCCATAGGCTCAGGGTCCACCAACTGAAGGCGGAAGTGAGGAATCAGGTTGGCCGGAGGACTCGGGTCGGGGGGAATCAGGTTGGCTGGAGGACTCAGGTTGGGGAGATCCTGCTGCCACGCCATGAAGATAAGGGCGAACACACCGTGCAGGCACCCACAACGGTCCAGTAGATGTTTGGACTGCGGCGTAGCCCCGGCCCCACGTGATGAGAGGCACCGGCCCGTGCCAAAGGGGGTCGGGGAGACGGCGGTAGCGCACCAGGGGCTGTGGCAGCGGCTTGTCGGCCTGGAAATGCCGCTGAGTCCTAGTAACAAATTTTGAGTTAAAAGAGAGAAGGTTAAGATGGTTGAGGGTAAAGAGAGCCTGAGCTAGTAGGCCCTCTCTGTCCAAGAGGGAGAGGCCAACTCCCCCTTGTTTTTTCAATTTGTCAAGCATCCGCTTGAGAGTGCCATTGGCACGTTCCACGATGGCTTGGCCCGTGGAATTATATGGGATGCCAAAGGTATGGCGCACTTGCCACCGATCACAAAAGGCAGCAAAGGCGGAGGAACAATAGGCAGGGCCATTGTCCTGTTTTCAGAGCAGAGGGAACACCCATAACCGAAAAGGCACGAATTAAATGGGTACAGACGTGCTTTACTTTCTCTCCTTTTTGGGGAGTAGCAAACAGGTAACCAGAATAGGTATCCACAACCACATGGAGATATTTCCAGGGAGCAAATGAAGAAAACTGAGTAACATCCATTTGCCACAATTGATTGGCTCCAAAACCGCGAGGGTTGACACCAGTGGAAGGAAAGGAAGCCTGTCCAGAACACTGAGGACATTGCTGAATGATGGCAGGGGCTTCTGCAAGGGGCAAGTGAAATTGTTTCGCCAAGGCTTTGGCGTTTTTGTGATGCATGGCATGGCTCTCAATGGGGGAGAGAGCTGCATAGGAAACAAGGGAGTCAGCCCGGGCATTTCCTTCAGAGATGATGCCAGGAAAGGGCTGACGACTGCGAATATGAGCAACAAACAGCAATCCAGTGCGCTTTGCCAATGGATTGCGCAAAGCAATGAACAGACTCAGGAGATTGTCATCACAGGAAGGAGACACGTAGCTTCCTTCCACCTGAGAAATGACATTACACACATACAAACTATCAGAGATGAGATTGACTGCATCATGAGGGAAAAGACCAATGTGACAAACATGAAACAAATTTTCAGAAGTATTTGAAAAAGTAAAAAAAAAGAACTAAGCAAAAGAAAAAAATGTGGAGATTTTTTTTATAATTGCCATTAATTTTAGTATAGAACTGCAAAACGCAAAAATAAAATGGGCCCATACAAAGGGACCCTAAAAGGACAAAAAGTGTTAGAACTGCAGTTGACTTAAGCACAGAAAGTTATTTCCAAGGAACAATAGAACCTTTTAAACAACTAATTCTTTGGTCAGGAGATGCTACTGAAGGTCTTTGCCGTAGCAACGGGAGGGGAGTACAGCGAGCTGGCTGGCATAGAATTGTTGCAACTTTAAGAATGTGAACGTGTTTGTGTGCTGTTTAGGCACACTGAGTGAAGTGTGTAGCAGAGAAACAGAGAGCAGGAGAGAAAAAGAGGGGGAAAGGTTTATGGCATGCAGATCCAGAGGCCAAAGTGCCCTGGGTGTCACACCCACAAAGACAGCATAAACATTCAAATATATACATTTTAATGGCTGGTGGGAAACTTCTGCAGTTAATTGCTTCGATGCAGATGTAGTCCAATTAAACATAGTTACCACTGTAGAATCATTCACATTATTTATACAATCCATTTCTTTCACTGACTTTGTTATTAAGATTTCATCTTACCACGTGTACCATGAGCTGCAGTCTCATGTTCCCACCTTCCTTTGAAGAACTACATGGTAAATTCATTATTTTCTCTACACTATTTGTACATATTATAACCTTCATAACTTCCACCAGAATATGGACATGGGGGTGTCTCCCGGAATGGCCTGGAGAATCTCCCGGAATGGCCTGGAGATTCTCCCGGAATGGCCTGGAGATGTGATTTTTGAGCATCTGGTGCATGCTATTGCCGTTGCAGACACTTATGGATATTTTGGGAGTGTGAGGTGACCTAATAAGTCCACAAAAATGGACTTATAGACAATGTGACTGTTGAGTTTTAAAGGCAAAATATTTTTGATCCTGAGGCTGTAAGGTCAATGATAGCCATATTACGAGGGATCATGTTCGGGTTGGGCAAGCCACACTGTAAGGCACCCATTGGTTCGATAATTTTATTGATGGCGCGCAAATCATGCAGTAAACGCCATTTGCCAGATTTTTTTGTTGATGACAAACACTGGAGTATTGTAGGGACTAGTGGAAGGAACCAAATGACCCTGCAACTAGGCGTTGCAAAGCTTCCAATTTTTCACCAGGCAGTAGCCATTGGTCGATCCACACATAGTCTGTAGAAAGCCATGACAAAGCAAGGGCACGAGGCTTAGTCATTAGTGACTAAAGTAGCCTCCTAGTGAGACAAAAGGTCTCGTCCCCAAAGATTGACTTTAAGTGGGACGACAATTGGAGTCACGTACCCCACCTGCTGGTCAGTTGTGGTAGTGACAAGGAGAGGCCGAGCACTTTGCTGTGCCGGCGTGGAACCCCCCACCCCCCAGACAGCAGCTGACTGTTCTAGAGGCCAGGAGGGGTCCCAATCCTGAGGGGTGATCACAGAAACATTAGCACCAGTATCGAGAAGACCTCTTAATTTTTTACCTTGTACCTTATACTCACGAATTGGCTTCTGGTGCCAGATGTTCTCGGTGACCAAGGCAATCTGTAAGGAATCAGAAGAAAAATCCCCCTTGTCCACTCCCGAGGGCGGGAGCGGCACAAGGTGTGCACAGGAAGCACCTTCCTTTAAGTTCAAAGGAAGAGCGCTCCAACACTGCAAAACAACAAATACAATTGTCCTGGACCACAACCTTGTCTGGTGGTACATTGATTCCCTGTTGCTGGGCTGCACAGGTAGGTAAGGCCAGGTATGTGCCAGGAGGAGCCTCAGCACGCATGGAAACAAGGGCAACCTCACCAGGGAGGGTTTGTTGAAGTGCTTGTTCAACATAGAGTTAGGAGTGTTAGCACCACTCCCTCGGTAGGCTCCCCCACCGGGGGCTCGGCACGTACTCCTAAAGTGATTGGGCTTTTGGCAGTGAAAACAGTGAGATGGCATTTTTAAGCCGATTTACAAAACTTGCATATGACTCATTGGGACTTTGTTTCAAGGCAGAGAAAGATTTACGCAGGTGGATCTCCCTCCCACTCTTCGGAAAGATCCAGGTCCCCATTACAGCGGGCTGCCTGGACTGCCAACGCCACTTTTGATCGAGGCGGTGGACAAGCGGGAGAAGGAGATAAGGGAGCCAAAGACGAGGCTGCAGGGAGGAGAGCCGGATAGGGGGGCGGTGTCACCTCCATAGCAGGTTTCAAGAGCATGTTGTCCGCTGGCGTCCCAGCGCAGACAGCTCTATAAACCTTTTGCCAGGCAAGAATATATTGCACTGGTGCATGGGGCTCACCCTTCAAGTCCCTTCCTATCTGCTCCCAGTCCCCTGGTTTGAGAGTGCCTTCCTGGGGATACCAGGGACACTGACAATCAATCTCCCGAAGGAGATCCTTAAGGTCTGCTGTCGACACTGAGTCCCCGCTATGTCTCACCAATTGATAAAGTTCTTCAGCATGCTTTACCTGCTCTGAAGATAATGTTTCACCCATACTTACCAATGGGGGCCGAAGCCGAGGGGGCCGATGAGCCGTGGGAGCCAAAGAGCTGAGAGTACGCGTAAACCTTTTCCAGTCGTGGTAAGCAGGCGAGACCCAGTGAATCACGTCGAATCACGTCGGCGGCACCAGATGTGGGAATTGAGAGAGTGAAGACAAAGACTCGGTGTCAAGGAAAACAGACCTCTGGTCACAGAGCTGCGCTTTATTTATAGGAAGTAGTAAATAATCTGCTTGTAACTTGCAACTGTTGTAAGTAACCATGGCAGCGGCAGAGATAGCAGGAACTAGAAGCCTTTGTCTATTGTTCTACCCCCCCCCCTCTACAGAGGAGGGGCAGTCTTCAGTGACGTGGTCTGCCAGCCATCACCTGACTGCCCCACCAAGGCCGTGCATGGTATAGCGGCAGTTTGCCAACTCGCTAAACACGGCCTAGTGGTCATAGCGGTGGTCTGCCAGCGTCGCCAGAGGGCCACAACCCTACACAACTAGTTTGAAATAATGCTGCTTTCTATTTAATGCCAAGCAAGTAATGTCTACAAAAACAGGGTCAAAAGTTCTCCATTTAAATGAAAGTTAAAACCAGCGCTGCTGGATTAACTAAACCATTTTAGCTTGAATCATTCAGCCTAGCTAAGTTTGGTGATTGAGAATTTTGATCTGTTCATGCAATAATTGCATCATAGAATAGAATACCATATTAAATATTTCAATGGCCCTCTTAAACTCAGCAGGATAAACAAATGATATCATGTGTGGCGGGGGGGGGGGATCAGTTCAAGTGAAAAGAATAAGCCGTGTTATGAAGTGACTCATCCTGATTGTAAGACAGTGTGTTATACACAATGAGCTGAAGTGAATATGTGATCAAGAATACGCCAAAGGAATGCCATGTCAAACTGTTTTGGTATGCCAGGCTGTTTTTGAGATATAATTGTATGTGGGATTTCACCCTGGCTGTACTGTGGGCTGTAAACTGCAGTCCTTAAATTACTTTTTCCCAATGGAAATAAAATAGATCCTCTTTTCTAAACTTTTCAGGACTTAGGGCCCTTTACAAGTGTTTGTAGCTCTGTATTTCTGTGGCTCAGACCAATCCACCCTTCAAAACCCTTTTAACTTTCCACATACAGCTAGCAAACTGGAAATGTATATGTTTTTTCCTTCCTAGTTTTGGTATAGCAGTAGCAGTGGCTTGACTAGATAAAAGGGTGAAAGACTAAGAGACAATATTTTATTTATTTGTTTGCTTGTTTGATTTCTAGCCTGCCCTCAATCCCCAACCAGGGTCAGGGCAGGTCGCAACAAATTCATTACGATAAAACAATAAAATCAAACCATCTCCTAATTAAAATTATTAAAGCAGAGGGAAGTAAGTTAAAAACATCGATGACGCTCAGTAAACAAAACAGTTGCTGGAAAATTCAGACACAGTTCAAAGTGATTGGAATGTACACCACCGATAGACCAGAAGTAGGGCTGTCAACCTCCAGGTGGAGGCTGGAGATCACCTGGAATTACCACTGGTTTGTAGATGACAGAGTTCAATTTCCCTGGAGAAAATGGCTGCTTTGGAGGGTGAATTCTTTGGCATTATACCCTTCTGGGGTTGCTTCCCTTTCCAAAATCTCCAGGCATTTCCCAACCTGGAACTGGCAACCCTAACCAGAAGGTGTGGGGAGATAAAGGGAAGTAGGGAGGCCAGAACTGATGACATGCTGGTTCTGCCTTCAACCACAGGCCTGGTGGAATAACTGCATTTTACAGGCCCTGTGGAACTCTTTAAGGTCCCACAGGGCACTGATGTCATTAGGAAGGGAATTCCACCAGGCCAGGGCTGAAAATAGTGGAGAGTGTTGACTTAAGACTGTGGAGATACATGTTCAAATATCTCCTTTGCTGTAAAGCTTACTGAGTGACCTTAGACCAGTCACCTCTCTCAGCCTGACCTACTTTACAAGTTGATGGGAGCCTAAAAGGGTGGACTTTACTTCCTTGACTTCACTTCCTTGAAGGAAGGGTGGATGAAAATCAAATACTTTGTGATGCTCTGATGCAAAAGGCTAATTCTCCAACTCAGGCCCTAACCAGGCATGACATTTTCCATTTGTATGCTTTCAGATAACTTGTCTGCTTATGGTAGGGTTGCCAGGTCCCTCCTGGAAACTGGCGGGAGATTTTAGGGGCGGAGCCTGAGGAAAGCAGGGTTTGGGGAGGGACTTCAATGACATAGCGTCCAATTGCCAAAGCTGCCATTTTCTCCAGGTGAACTGATCTCTATCGGCTGGAGATCAGTTGTAATAGAGGAGATCTCCAGCTAGTACCTGGAGGTTCTAATAAAACTAATTACCTATGCTGAATAAGTATGGTTACTATATAAACAACAGCACGAGGCTCTTGAGGAAACAAATTTACTTAACTAGATAATCTCACAGTATAGAAAACAATTAATAAGCTATATGCATATTATTGAAAAATAAACATAAAATGCCCCTTAGGGTTATAACATCACCCAAGTCCGGATCGTACGTCTTGCAGCGGGTTAAGTCACCCTTCACTTCCTTGTGGGTTACTGCACCCTTAGCGTCCTTGTGGGTCTCTTCACCCTTCTGGCAAGTCCAATTATAATCCAAATGAAAGTGGCAAGCAATCCAAATAATAGGTTCCCTTGTATATCAAAGGTAAGCAACCGCCGTCCAGTTCAAGGGAAACAAAATGGCGAACGGAACAAAAGACGACCCCTCTAGATACTTGGCCGTTTCGCAGCTTGTGGCTTCTTCAGTTAAATTTCTTGAGTTACGAGTGGGCAAATTGCCTCTAGAAATATATATACAGTAAATTTATAATATTTGATAATTACAATACAATATTAACATCATGCCAAAAATAATAAACTTACCACATTAGAAAGGAACATGACCCCTGTGGGTTCTCTATGCCTCTGGGAGGTTAGTTAATGGTCAAAACAATTCCTAATTTATTGCCAGCATGAGCAGGTACCAGGTGTAATGAATTGTCTAGTCTTAAAGTTACAGATAGCATGAGAGATCCAGCTCATTATTTAGTCCTAATGGCGCCAAAGTTTTGAATAAAAAGATCAGTTTTGTTTCCTGTCTGTGAAGTATTTTTGTAATGTCCTGAATTTTATGGGGTTGTGGTTTGAATTTCCATAAGGCAAAGAATCTTATATCGTCGGCTGAATGGCCCTTTTCAAGAAAGTGCCCTGTGAGGGGAGCCTCCAGGACCTTCGCGCGGACGCGTGCCCTGTGCTCCCCTATTCTTAATTTTAATTGTCTCGTTGTGGACCCTATGTAAATTAGAGAGCACGGGCAGGTAATTCCGTACACAATATTTTCAGATGAGCAATTACTAAAAAAATCCAGCTGGTATTTGAAATTAAAATGTGTGGAACTAATTTCCTTAACTGGAAGACTTAGGGCGCAGACCGAACATGTTCCACATTTGTAATGTCCCCGGGGTTTATTGCTAAGTTTTTTAGAATAGAAATCTGTTTTAATTAGATAATTACCCAAGGATGCAGTCCTTCTTAAACCAAAAAGTGGCAACTGCTGACACCCCGGTATATCTTGTAAAATGTGCCAGTGTCTTTTAATGATCTTCTTTATGTCTTCAGTTAAATGGGTATATTGTAGTGAGGAGAAAATTCTTGAATGGTCAGTGTGATGCACACTTCCCTTGAGAAGATCTTTCCTCTCTCTCCCAGCTGCTCGTATTTTAGCTTTTTCAAGAGTAGTCCTAGTGAAACCTCTGGAAAGTAATTTTTCTTCCATTTTATGAATTGTAGAAAGATAGTCATTTTCAAATGATGAGTTCCTCTTAATTCTCAAAAATTGACTAAACGGAAGATTAAACTTAAGATGCATTGGGTGATGTGAATTAAAATGTAATCCAGCCCCCACATCCGTGGGTTTACTATAAGGCTTAACTGCAATTGTGTTCCTCTGGGTCCTAAAGACCGTTATGTCTAAGAAAGACATTTCCATTGGGTCGTGATTTCCTGTAAATGTTAAGTGGTCGTCTAAACTGTTAATCCAAGTTAAAAATTCCTGAAAGATAGAAGCTGAGTCTATTATAAGGAAAAGATCATCCAAGAACCTATAATATTTTAAGACATGGGATAGAAAAAAAGAGTTCTGGAATAAGAATTGCTCTTCAAAGTAAATCATATAAAGGTTTGCCACGGAAGGGGCGCAGGCTGCACCCATGGCAACTCCTTGTACTTGAATAAAGAAATCCTCATGATACCTAAAAAAGTTATTTTCAAATAAAATATCCACTAAATCAAGCAAAAAATGTGTAGGTGGTAGCCTACATTGTCTAGTATCCAATCTATCCTCAATAATATTTCTAGCAATCTCTAAAGGAATATTTGTATATAGAGCCGATACATCAAGGCTAACGAAGATGGCTTCAGAGGGAATTGATAAGTTTTCAATTTTATTTATAAAATCGCCAGTGTCCTTGATGTAAGAAGGAGTAGCTATGCTAAATGGATGCAAAAAATGTTCCATATATTTGGATACTGGTTCAAGCAGGCTGCCAACAGCTGATATAATAGGTCTACCGGGAGGGTTGATCAATGTCTTGTGGATCTTAGGAAGAGTGTAAAAAATAGGAACACGTGGGAAAGATTGTAACAAAAAATCTGAGGTATGTATATCAATGTAATCATTAGCTAGTCCCTCATACAAAGTAGTAGCTATTACTTTAGAAATTCTGTTAGTGGGATCAGAGGCAATTCTCTTGTAATATCTAGTATCATTTAATTGTCTCTGATTTTCTGCTTCATAAGCACTGGAATTCAAAATAACTATAGCTCCCCCTTTATCTGCAGGACGTATAGTAATGGAAGAGTCCTCAGCAATAGATTTAAGTAAAGCTAATTCTGATGGGGAGAAGTTGGATTTGCCTGTGTTTTTCCAGGCTCTACGTTTTTCAAGACGATCCAGGTCTCTAAGCACTAAAGATTGATAGGTGTTAACGAGGTGACTAGCATTTTTTGGTACAAAGGTGGACTTTGGTTTAAAGCTGCGAGGAGCACAAGATTGTCCACGGAAAAACTCTTTAAGCTTAATATTCTGAAAAAATTTGTATAAGTCAACCCGGGTCTGGAAGGCTGAATATCTGGGAGTAGGTACAAATCCTAAGCCTAAATTTAAAATGCGTTCTTGTTCCAAGGAGAGAGGTTTTGATGACAGATTTACTATTAGGTTTGTGGGGGTTGCGGTCTGCGTCTGGGACCCCTCTGTGTTCGGGGAGCGTAAGAAAAATCCCTACGTTGTGGACGTAAGTAGTAAGAGGAGCCAAAGGCTGGAGATCAGTTGTAATAGAGGAGATCTCCAGCTAGTACCTGGAGGTTGGCAACCCTGGCTTATGGTCACTCAGCACAGAAGCTGAAATTCCTCCAGTACAGAAGGTTGGGGTTGTACTGTCACCAGTCATCAGGGGATTGAGGCTGTGAAGTCACCAATATGTGGATGCTACCCAGCTCTACCTTTCTTTTCCACCTAATGCTGAGGAAGCTGTTGATATTCTAAACCAGTGCGTGAAGTCAGTAATGGGCTGGATGAGGCTGAACAAGCTGAAACTTAATCCTGACAAGACAGAGGTGTTCAGTATCAGAAGAAAGGCAGGCTGGGTACTTGAGATCTCTCCTGTCTTGGATGTGATTATACTCCGTGAAAATCCAGGTTTGCAGTTTGGGGATGCTGCTTGACACAGCCATCACCTTAGAAAACCAGGTGGTTCAGTGAACTTTTGCCCAGCTTCAGCTGGTGCACCAGCTGTGCCTGTTCCTGGTTCAGTCTGATCTAGCCATAGTGATCCATAACTCAGTTACATTTAGACTAGATTACTGCAATGTGCTCCACTTGGGGCTACCCTTGAATACTGTTTGTAGGCTACAGCAGAATGTTGCAGCTAGACTGCTGGTCAGGACCAGTTACTGGGATCATATGACGCTAGCATTACAGCAATTAAACTGCTATCTGCTCTGCTGCCAAACCCAATTCAAGCTGTTGGGACTAACTTTTAAAGTCCTGTACAGCTTGGGACCAGGGTTATCTGAAGGACTGTTTTCTCCTACACATTCCTGCCCAGGAATTAAGATCACAGAGAAAGGCTTTCTCTCCTAACTGTCCCACTAATCAAAGAAGCTTATCTGGTGTAAACATAGCTGCATTCCCATGATTATTAGGGCTGCCAACCTCCAGGTGGTAACTAGAGATCTCCTGCTATTACAACTGATCTCCAGGCAGCAGGGATCAGTTCACCTGGAGAAAATGGCTGCTTTGGAAGGTGGACTCTATGGGATTATAGCCTATTGAAGTCACTCCCCTCCCCAAACCTGCCTTCCTCAGGCCCCACCCCACAAAATATCCAGGTATTTCCCAACCCAAAGTGGGCAACCCTAATGATTATGGAACAACCTCCCCAGGGAGATGTGCCTTGGCCCCCTCATTCTCTAACTTTAGGGGACAGCTGAAGCAAGTTTTATTCAAGATTAGTTGCTTAGTTCTTCTGCATAGTTTTAAATTATTGATTTTAATGTAGTGGTTTTCATGAATTTTATTGTGTTTTGTGATATTTGCATTGTAAGCTGCCTTGAGTTCCTGTAAGGTGCCTAGATGGCTAATAAATGTTTTAAATAAATAATAAATAAATACAGAAGGAAACTGATCTAAACAAAATCTTTTACCTTGGTAGTGGTGTGGAAAAGGTGTGAATGTGCTAACTGAAAACAGTGGAACTGAGGAAATGTTGAAAATCCCACTTGAAGGTAAGGACAGAACTTGCTGGGAACGGGGGCAGGGAGGAAGGAAGGAAGGGCTTCCTTCCTGAAATCATCTCATAGTATGGTGGGGCAGAGGTAGGGTTGCCAGGTCCCTCTTTGCTACCGGCAGGAGATTTTTGGGGCAAAGCCTGAGGAGGGTGGGATTTGGGGAGGGGAGTTGCTTCAATGCCATAGAGTCCAGTTGCCAAAGTGGCCATTTTCTCCAGGTGAACTGATCTCTATCTAGTACCTGGAGATCTCCAACCAGTACCTGGAGGTTGGCAACCCTAGACAGAGGGAAGAGACTATAGGGAGGATTGTGGGAGGTGGCAAAGGAACTGTCCAAGGAAGGGGACAACAGCACTTTTTCCAATAAGAGGGTGAAACCACCTCTTCTCAGTTCTGGGTGGAAGGGCATCTTGTAATTCGCGGGTTTTGCCTTCACGTGCCCAGGGAGGCAGGACTAAATCTTTTTTCTTCAATTTCCTGTCTCCCTGGGCGGGAAAGCCAGTTTCCGTCCTGCCTCGTTTAGGGTGGCAGCTTAGTTGGTGAACTCCGCTTTACTGGAAAGTTTTTTCTCTGTGTTTTCGTCTGTTTGTTCTGATCCTCTTGTGCCTGTGCGTCCTCCGCCCTGGTCTACCTTTGTCCCCTGGTCGCGAGCTCGATACTCCTCCCCCTCCTTTTTTACCTTCGTCTTGTCCGATCTCAGCCTTTTTCTCCGCCCCCCCACTTCGCTCTGCTGAGCAAGATGGCGGACGGCAGGAGGGACTCCGACTCGGACTTGTTATCCGAGGAGGATCACGACCTAGCCCTCGTCGCCTCGACTGGGCGACGGCGCAAAGAGGCCGGCGGCGGCCGGAACGGCGGTCCCGCCGCTCGCGGCTCAGACGGCCAGGTGGCTCCAAAGAAGGCGCGCTCAGATGAGCCGCCTCAAAATGGCGCCCTTTGCAGCGAGGACCGTGAGAGGGCGGCAGGAGCTTCAGCGGGCTCAGGATCTCCTCCGTTGGAAGGAACCTCGCTTGCAGCAGTTGGCCAACAGGGGGGTAATGTATTTTCTTTGGAGGAGGAGGCTCCTGTTACAAGGAGGGAAATTTTAGATTTGTTTAATGGTGTTTTAGACAGGCAGGCTCAAATGATGAATGCCCTCAGGGATTCTATTGCCCCAATCATTCAAAGTAATGACCCTGGTCCTTCTCAGCCTGTTTCCAACCCCCCTCAACAGGCTCAGTATGCTCAGGACGGTCAGACTGTACGCTGGCGCACTAAAGCGGCTCTAAAGGCTCAGTCTGGTTCCCAATCCCAGCCAGTCATAGAAGATTACTCCTCTGTAGTCTCCGATCAGGAGAGCAAAGAGGACGGTGAGGTTGATTCAGATGAAGACAACCCTGTTCTATTAGAAGAACAACATCCTCGCCTCTTTTTAGCTGAGGATTTTCAGAGTTTACTAAATAAGGCCTTGATTGCATTAGATCTCAATGAAGATCCAGACCCTGCTACTGAATCCACCTCTAAGTCTAGAAAAAAGGGAAGTAAAGAATTTTTTCCTAGTACCAAACCTCGCATTTGGGAAATTCCTTTTCCTGAATTTTTTGAGAACCAGGTACAGGCAGAGTTTGATAAGCCACTGGCCAATAGGCAGTTCTCTGCAAATATCAAAAAACTCTACACCATGGTTCCCCAGGCCATGGCCCTATTCCAGTCTCCACTTATTGATGCTCCAGTAGCAGCTGTCCATTCTCCAGATCTTCCCTCAGAAGATGGGATGGGTTTGATACGAGACCCTATGGACAGGAAGGCTGAGACCCTCTCCAAGAAGGTGCACGAGGCTTCCACCTTGGCAATTCAGGCCTCTGCAGCCACCTCCATCATGGCTAGAGCCTCTATTGTATGGCTCAGGAAAATAATCCAGCTTTACAAAGGTGACAATCGTAAGCTTTCAGAGGGTCTCAACAGACTTCTCAAGGCTTCGGCCTTCATGGCGGACGCCTCCTTGGACGCCATGTCCTTTGCGGCTAGAGCCACTTCATCGAACATTGCCATCAGAAGGGCCCTGTGGCTCCGACCGTGGCAAAATGAAATCAAAACTAAAACGCTAACAATGTCTTACCCCTTCACAGGGGGGAAACTGTTTGGTGAGAGACTGGAAAAGATTCTAGTCGAGAACAAAGACAAAAAGAAGGTGCTCCCAAAGTCTTTCAAGAAAGAAGGGAAACCTTCTTCAACTTTTCCTAACTTCAGGTCCTCTCACACTCTAGCGCCATTCAGACAAGACTATAGGAGGGGCTCCTGGAGTAACAATAGCAGGGGCTCCTTTCGTAGAGGGGGTAACAGAAATTTTCGTCCCCCACAGGGGCAACAACAGTTTACCAATTTCAGAGGGGACAAATTCCCCAAGAATTCAAAGCAGTGACGCCAAGCCTCTGGAGGTAGGAGCCAGGCTCCTACAGTTCCACTCAAGGTGGAACAGATCATACACGGATGCCTGGGTCTCTCAGATCTTGTCCGTGGGGTATCTCATAGAATTCTCGAGCCTTCCAATCGAAAAATTTGTACATTCTCCGAGATCACTAAGACCAGAAAAGCACCAGAGGACTCTGGAGGCCATTTCTCATCTTTTGAGTATTCAGGCCATAGAACCTGTTCCCCAGACGGAACTAGGCAAAGGGGTCTATTCGATTTTCTTTACAGTCCCCAAGAAAAATGGGGACTGGAGAGCTACCTTAGACCTCAAGCTCTTGAACAAAAAGGTCAGATACAGAAGGTTTCGCATGGAAACAGTTCGATCAATTCTGGAGGCCCTACAAATAGGTCACTTCATGACCTCATTAGATCTCAAAGAGGCATATCTACATGTTCCAATACATCTAAGCCACAGAAAATATCTCAGGTTTTGTTATTCCAACAGACACTTCCAGTTCAGAGCCCTCCCTTTTAGCCTGGCATCCGCCCCACGGGTGTTCACCAAAATCCTGGTGACGCTGGTGGCATTACTCCGTCAGGAAGGTATAACTCTCTTTCCTTACTTAGACGATTTACTGATCTGTGCGACCTCCAGGGATCAGGCCCTGGCTCACACATCCAAGGTAATTCAGGTCTTATCACACCACGGCTTCCTCATAAACACAGAAAAGAGTCATCTTGTCCCAACACAAAGATTAGAACACCTGGGGGTCATCCTAGACACATGCAAGAACCTAGTCATCCTCCCCCAGGACAAAGCGACCAAGATTCGCTCCATGGTCCAAGCCACGATCGCTTCCAGTCATGGCAGAATCATGAACCTGGCCAAACTTTTAGGGAAGATGGTAGCCTGCCTCGACTCGGTACCATGGGTCAGGTTCCACTCCAGACCTCTCCAAAGTCTATTACAACCCCACCAGTCTCTCATCTCTCAAAGCAGGGACAGGTCAATCCCAATTCCTTGGTCAGTCCGCCAGTCACTTCTCTGGTGGTGCCGAAATTCCAATCTGACCAAGGGGAAACACATTGTTGTGGAGAACCAGATTCAAATCTACACAGATGCCAGTCTAGAGGGGTGGGGGGCCACATGCCAGAATTACATGACTCAGGGCCTTTGGTCTGCGAGCGAACGAAGATTACACATAAACTTGCTGGAACTTCGGGCAGTCAGACTTGCCCTACAACATTTCAGACTCATCTTATTTCACAAGCACGTCCTAATCCGGACGGACAACACATCAGCAAAAGCCTACATCAACAGGCAGGGGGGTCGAAGTCTTCCAGGTTACACCAGGAAGCAGTCTCCATCCTGTCCTGGGCCGAATCTAACCTGCTGTCTCTGACAGCGGAACATGTCTCAGGGACCTCGAACATCCAGGCCGACTGGTTAAGTCGACAAGTCCTGGACGAGGGAGAGTGGTCTCTCAACAGGTCAATATTCCAGCAAATAGTACAGAGGTTCGGTCAACCCAAGGTAGACCTATTCGCTTCAGGGAACAATCACCTTCTCCCGAGGTTCATGACTCGCTACTTCCATCCGGAAGCGGAGAGCATGGATGCTCTCATGTCTCCGTGGCCCAAGGAGATTCTTTTTGCCTTTCCACCTATCCCCATTCTCCCAAGGGTTCTGAGGAAGATAAGGAGGGAGGAGGCCATTGTCATCCTAATCGCTCCCCTTTGGCCGAGGAGACCCTGGTTCCCCAGCTTACGGGAGTTATCAATTCAAACTCCTTGGGAACTACCTGTCACACCGGATCTTCTACATCAGGGCCCTCTCTTTCATCCAGACCCTCAATGGCTGCGCTTGACCGCGTGGAAATTGAGAGGAAGTCTCTCCTAGAGGAAGGATACTCTTCAGCAGTAGTGGACACTATGATAGAGGCCAGAAGACCCTCCACTAGGAGAATATATAACACATCCTGGAAAGCCTTTGTGTTATGGTGTAGACGTAAACATTTCAATCCGCTTTCTCCAGGAATCCCGGTAATTCTTGAATTTCTCCACGAAGGTGTAGCCATGGGACTCAAAGCCTCCACTCTTCGCCGGCAGGTGGCGGCCAGGTCCACAGTACTAGCAACATCCGACGAAACACCTCTATCTAGACATCCACACATCCTAGCCTTTTTGAAAGGGGTAACTCAGACCAGCCCACCTGTAGTCCATCGCTTCCCCACTTGGCGACTTAATGTAGTTCTCAATGCTTTAACACGTCCTCCTTTCAAACCCTTCAGGGAAATTCCTCTAAGGTTCCTGCGGATGAAGACCATTTTCCTGGTTGCAGTTACATATGCCCGTAGGATATCCGAGCTGAGGGCTCTGTCCATGAGGGATGGTCTCTGTGTCTTTCACAGAGACAAAGTAGTCCTCAGACTGGATCCGTCCTTCATTCCCAAGGTGAATTCTCTGTTCCACCGTTCTCAAGAGATTCATCTTCCCTCCTTTTGTCCGGAACCTTCCCATCCCAAGGAGAAACAGTGGCATAAGCTGGATCTGAGAAGAACCTTGAAAATCTACCTTAAGCGTACGGCACCCATTAGAAAATCAGAAGCCCTCTTCATTTCCTTGACTAATCCTTCAAAAGGGGGAAAGATGTCTAATTCATCTATCAGCACAGTGGTTAGGCAATGCATTACTGAGGCCTATAAAGCCTGCAAAATTTCTCCCCCAACAGGTATCACAGCACACTCTGTGCGAAGTGCGTCCACCTCGGCCGCCTTTGACAGACAAGCATCTCTGGAAGAGATATGTAGAGCAGCGACCTGGTCGACGGCCTCTACATTCATCAAACATTACAAAATCAATTCAATCTCCTCTGCAGATGCTGCTTTTGGTAGGAGGGTTCTACAGCAGGTCTTGGATGAGTCTTAAGCCCACCCGGCGTTATAGCTCTTGGATATCCCGCGAATTACAAGATGCCCTTCCACCCAGAACTGAGAACGGAGCCTTGTTTACTTACCGTGACGGCTCCTTCTGTTCTGGGTTGAAGGGCATCTTGCCCACCCATTCCTTCTCCAAGACCTACTGTTGTCAATTATTAAGTTCATTAGTCGTTTGGGGACTATTTCTTGCATTGGGGTGACAGGTTACTCCCTATGTCCGCCATTTTGGTTCTTCTACACAGTTTACTATGGGGCGTATGTCGTTCCTTTTTTGTGTTTAATGTTCTTTCAGGAGTTCACAGTTTGTATAAGTGCTTGGTGTTACTTGTTGTTTCGTGCACTTACCTGTCTCCTTAGCTCGGCGAGTCCGAAAACTGGCTTTCCCGCCCAGGGAGACAGGAAATTGAAGAAAAAAGATTTAGTCCTGCCTCCCTGGGCACGTGATGGCAAAACCCGCGAATTACAAGATGCCCTTCAACCCAGAACAGAAGGAGCCGTCACGGTAAGTAAACAAGGCTCCGTTCTACTGCCACAGCTGCTACCATCCTTTTCTCATTCTGGCTCCCTCCTTACTGTGGTATGAAACAGTTTTAGGCCTATGAACCCGCCTTCCTTTCATCTCTCCTCCCAGCCCCTTCTCTCCTTGCCTCTTGTGACAACCCATTTCCAGCCCTAGAAACTAGGGGCTTATATTTCACACTCCACAAATTTCTTTTTATTAACACTTTTATTTTTATAAACAAGGCTTTGGGGACCAGTTAAGTCTTCTGGTCCACAATAAGGGTAATGCCTGGACCCAGGGTGCCGCCCAACATTCACTTTGCTTAGTATGAGGGAATTATAGGTTTGAGGGAACCACACAGTAGGCTTGATGAAAACAACTAAGAAACAGGTTTATTTCAGTGGTATGTGTGGTTTACTTGTTTCTTTGTTTTCATTTTCTCCAGCCCTCTCAGTATTACAGTAACCAAGTAACTAGAGAGCTGGGGTCTGAGAGTTACAAATCAGGTTTCTTGTTTGACTGGTTCTGATTTATAACATTCAATGGAAAAGATTTTAACTTTTAAGTGTTTTTGACCAGAACAGCATCCAATCCTTTATAACACAGAGCAGATAGGCTTCCCTCTTTCTAATTGTTTCTGACAGAAACCACATCTAAACCCTACCAATGTTCAAAATACCTAATGGACTCCCTGCCTAACAAGCAGACCTCTTAACCCTAGATGGCTTTCAAAGGAGACTAACAGATTCTTAGAAGATAGGTGTATCAGCGGCTACTAGCCATGACGACTAAAGGGAACTTCCACATTCAGAGGCAGTGAACCTATGAAACCCAGTGCCAGGAGGCAACACGGGGAAGGCTTTGTCCTCTGTGCCCTTCACAGAGCTACAGAGGAACTGGTTGGCCACTGGTCCAATCCAGCAGTGCTCGCCTTGGCCTTATGCCTTTATTGCATGTGAACAGCCAGCTGATGATCTTTGCAAGGGGGCACCTGTAGAAGGTTTTGCTGAAATGAACGAAGCCGTTTCAACAGAGCATAGCAGAAGAAGCAGTGTAGCCATGTGGGTCCAAGGCCATTAAGGGCTTTGTATGTGATAACCAGAACCTTGAATTGAAATTGGTAACTAGTCAGTAACTGGTGGGGTTTCTGTAGAATGGGTGTGACATATGTGTTTCACCTCATGCCAGATGGTAGCTGGGCTGAGGCATTCTGCTCCAAATGGTGTTTCTGATAGGGTTGCCAGGTCCCTCTTCACCACTCACAGGAGGCTTTTAGGGTGGAGCCTGAGGAGGGTGATGTTTGAAGAGGGAAGGGACTTCAATGCCATAGAGTCCAATTGCCAAAGCGGCCATTTTCTCCAGGGGAACTGATCTCTATCGGCTGGAGATCAGTTGTAATAGCAGGAGATCTCCAGCTTCTACCTGGAGGTTGGCAACCCTAGTTTCTGAGTTGTCTTTAAGCGCAGACCCATGTAGAGTGCATCACAATAGTCTATCCCCAAGGTAACCATAGCATTGATCCATAGTATGGATCCTGATCAGCCGAGTCAGGGTAGGGGGCCACCTTCTGGGCTAAATAAAGTTGGTAGAATGCCTTTTTTGCAGCTACATTAACTTGTTTTTCCAGTAATAGTGCTGAGTCCAGTATAACCACTAATTAGCAAGCATCAGTTGGACCCTATCAAAAGTGTGGGGCACAATGTCCTTCAAAGACCTGTCTTATCTTTACAATGATGGAGTTTGAAGTGAAGACAAGATCAACAGAGCGCTCAAGGCACTATGTGGGGGAGTCAGTCCAAAGGCAGAGATTGAAGGATGAAGATAAGGAAAGGAGGTGAGAGGCAGCTGGGTCAGAGGGTTTATCGAAATGAATATCAAAAGCACAGTGAGGATGTCGTTAGAGAGAAATAAGGTAAGCCAAGCATCAGGGCAGTGTTGAAAGTTGGGAATGAGCTGAGGGGTGGAGAATGGAACAACTCAGAAATGCAACGTGGAAAGAGTCATGCGGAATGAATGAAATCCTAAATCTGAGAAGCAGGGTTGGTAGGGGCTTGAACTGGCAGCGTTTGGAAAGGAGAAAGATAGCACCATCACTGCAACCTTTCGGGCAGAGTTGGGTGGGAGAAGGAGAGACTTCCAAGAGGAGAGGTCAGCAACAAAGTGTCTGAGAGGACAGATAATCGGAGGGATCAGGATATGAAAAAGCATTATGGAGGGTGACTGCTTTCTGAATGAGGAAGAAGCAGTTCTAAAAGAAACAGGAGACAGCAAGGATGGAGGCAGTGAATGGGTATAAAATTAGGAGAGAAAGGCCAGGCAAGTACTGTGATGCAACCACTACTAAGACATTACAGTCTACACAGATTGTGCTGGGGTTCTCACTTCTTTTTCAGTCAGACATGAGTTGTTGGTTCCTCTCAATTCCCATGTGCACATCGTCCAATTTGAATTGTGATCATGAGGCAAGGGGAGAAAGGACTTCAGCCTTCCGCCCTGCCCTGTTTTCCTGCCCTGTAATAATAAAATGCTTATTGTTTATGTTATACTTTAAAGTGTTCAAAGCACTTCCTGTAGGTTATAGTATTTGGATCAGTGCTATAAGTAGTATAAACCTCAAATTGCCCTTGAGAAGCAATTGAGAGAAAATGGTTCTCTTATGTCTACCTAGTGTTCACATCAAAGACAAAATTTAAACCAGGGTCTCCTGATTTGTAGCTCAAGCTCTTAGGCACTATTCTAGTACACCAAAGAGAAGTCAATTTGTACAAAGAAAAATATGGTATTGTAAACATTTTAATATTAGAGGAAGAAACTCCATTTGGAATACTTTGATAATGGAAAGCTATTATGAGAGAACCCACAGACCTTATGTGATGTATTGTTTTCAGTGATGTCAACAGCAGACGTTACTGTAGATGTCAGTTACATCAAACAAATGAACTAAAAACTCCTGCTAAGCCTATAAGTGGAAATTTCAGAAGGTTTAGGGTTGTAAACTGGTAATTGGGGATTCCCTGAGTGGGGTAGAGGCTAAAGTGTGCTGACCAGACTTGTTGTCTCGAGAAGTATGCTGTCTATCAGGTACATGCGTCCAGGATGTGATAGAAAGAGTAGAAAGACTCATCAAGCCCACAGATAATTATCCTTTCTTGTTCATCCATGTGGGAACAAATGATATTGGCCAGCACAGACAAGAACATATTAAAAGAGACTATACAGCTCTGGGTAAAAAGTTGAAGGACCTGGGAGCACGGGTTGTGTTTTTGTCAGTTCTTCCTGTCGAGGGCTATGGCTTAGGAAGGGAAAGAAGAATACTGCAAATAAATGACTGGCTACATAGATGGTGTTGTCAGGCAAGGTTTGGTTTTTTTGCACCATGGCTTACAATGACAAAGCTCTTCTATTGGGAGATGGTGGGCACCCTGGGTAGTAGTGACCATGTAATTTTAGAATCATGGACAAAGGAAATGCTGTACATAATTAGACTTATAGGTTGGACTTTAGAAAAGCAAATTTTAACAAGCTTAAACTTATGCTGGGTAGAATCCCATGGTCAGAAATACTTAAGGGGAAGGGAGTTCAAGAGGGGTGGGAGTTTCTTAAAAGCAAAATATTGAAGGCACAAGCAAACAATTCCTATGAGAAGGGAAAATGGGAGGAACCAAAAGAATCCAGAGTGGCTCCATAAACAGCTTTTTAAAGATTTGAGAAATAAAAAAGGCTTATTTAGGAAATGGAAGGAGGGCCTTTTAACCCAGGATGAATATAAACAAATAATCAGAGCTTGTCGGGAGAGTTTTAGGCTAGCAAGAGATGTTAAACACAACGAAAAAGGGTTCTTTTTTATGTTCAAAGAAAAAGTCAAGGACATGGTAGCCCCATTGAGGGGACAGGAAAGTGAAATTATAACAGGTGATGAATACAGGGCAGAACTCCTCAATTCCTACTTTTCCTCAGTCTTCTCTTGCGAGGGAAATGGTGCTCAACATGGCAAAAACAGAACACATGATAAGGGAAGGGAGTTGTAGCCTAGGATCATCATCGGGATAGTACATAAAAACCTAGTTTCTTTAAATGAAACAAAGTCCTCAGGTAATACCAATCGCTACTTTAGGGTCAGGAAGCAATTTTCCTCCAGGCCCGACTGGCCAGGGATCGTGGAGGGTTTTTTTCTTTTTTATTTTATTTTAATTTTTTAATTTTTTTTGCTCTTTTCTGGGCATGGAGTAGGGGTCACTTAGGGTGTGGAGGGGAGTTCGTTGTGAATTTCCTGCATTGTGCAGGGGATTGGACTAGATGACCCTGGTGGTCCCTTCCAGCTCTGATTTTGTGATTCTATCAAACTGTTCTTTTTTCTGTGTTTTTTTCCCATTTGCTGTTGCCTAACATGCATTGATTTTATATACATATAAATATATAATTTTTTATTGATTTTCAGGGTACAGAATAGAAATGGGTAAAAGAAAGGGGGAAAGTAATTTGACATTTTTTGCGTACCTTGTAACTCATACTCTAACTCATGGGTGGGGAACCTCCGGCCCGCAGGCCGGATACAGCCCGCGAGCTCATTTTATCTGGCCCCCGGCCTGCCTGCAAAGGCCGGGAGCTCCACTGAGCTAGCTGTTGCTAGCCGGAACCTCCTCTTGGCACTTCGGGTTTTGCTGGGAGGCAGATGCGCATGCCGGCCCCGAACCTTCCCCCTCCCAGCTTGCTTTTGTCTGTGGGGCGTGGTAATCCCCTGGCCACACCCCCATGCCGCGAACTTTTGTGCCGCAGGGGCCTCGCCAGCCTGCGCCCTGGCCGCGCTGCCGACTCAGGGCCTCTGTTCAGCCCTCCCCCTGCTTGACCCCACCCCCGGGCATACCCCCGTGCTGCGACCTAATGCTGAGGGGGGTTGAGACTCAGGCCTCTGGGGCCTCGCCAGCCTGCATGCTGGCTGCGCCGCTGGCTTAGTGGGCCCCTGTGTGTGTGGCCAGGTTCATGCAGGAAGGAACCTGGGACCTTCTGCAAGTGGGTGGGTGCCTTTGTGTTTGTGCGGGGGAGGGGGGACTGGGAAGAAACCTTGGACCTTCTGCAAGCAGTGCGTGCCTTTTTGTGGGGGGGAGGGGTGTGAACTGGGAACAAACCTGGGACCTTTTGTAAGCCAGTGCGTGCCTTTGTGTTTGCGGGGAGGGGGGACCGGGAAGGAACCTGGGACCTTCTGCAAGCGGGTGTGTGCCTGTGTGTGTGCGCATGCGGGGGAACCAGGAAGGATTCCATGTTCCTTCACGGCTCCCCCCCTCCCCTGCGCGCACGCACGCACACACACACACAGGTATGCACCCGCTTGCAGAAGGTCCCAGGCTCCTTCCCGGTTCCCCCCTCCGCCCCCACGCACGCGCACACACACACACACACACAGGCATGCACTTTCTTGCAAAAGGTCCCAGGTTCCTTCCCGAGTGGTGGGGGGAGGGAGAAAGACGCTTCCCCCAAGGCTGCCCCTACAGCCGCGGTGTGCAGGAACGTCATGGCATACTTTAAAAACCCCTCTCACTGCCTCAGCTGTTCCTGCATGCAGCAGCGGCGTGCACAACCGGGCTTCAACCTTCCCGCCTCCCTACCGTGCCCCCAGAGTCACCTAATTGCCTCCCATGTGGATGCTCCGCCACCGGGAGCTGCTTGGCTTCTTCTTCTCTTCTTCCCCCCTCCCTCTTGCCACTCAACAGCTGACAGGCGGTGAGAGGGGGGGAGAGAAGAAGAAGCCAGCCGCTCCCTGTGGCGGAGCATCCGCATGGAAGCCGATTAGGCACTCTGGGGGTGGGGCGGGGTGGGGAGGCGGGAAGGTTGAAGCCCAGTTGCGCGTGCCACCAAGTTTGTGTGTGTGGGGGAGGCTTTTCTCTCTTTTCTTCCTCTTTTTCTGTCACTCTCTCCTTTCTCTCCCTTTCTTTCTCCCTCTTTTTCTGTCTCTTTCTTTGTCTGTCACCCTCTGTCCTTTTCTTTTTCTCTGTCCTTTTCTTTCTCCCCCCTCCATCTTTCTTTCTTTCTTTCTTTCTTTCTTTCTTTCTTTCTTTCTTTCTTTCTTTCTTTCTTTCTTTCTTTCTTTCTTTCTTTCTTTCTTTCTTTCTCTCTCTCTCTCTCTCTCTCTCTCTCTCTCTCTCTCTCTCTCTCTCTCTCTCCCTCCTTCCTTCCTTCCTTCCTTCCTTCCTTTCTTCCTTCCGCCATTTATGCATGGGAGGTTTTGCCTTGGATTTGCCACTCTCTGGACAATTTTCCCGATCTGAATTCTCAAAACTCAACAATAAGCCTCCATGCAGAGTTTTGAGAATTCAAATGGAAAATGTGCATCTAGAGAGCAGCAAATCCAAGGCAAAACCTCTCATGCTTAAATGGCCTTTCTTTCTTTCTTTCTTTCTTTCTTTCTTTCTTTCTTTCTTTCTTTCTTTCTTTCTCTTTCTTTCTTTCTTTCTTTCTTTTTCTTTCTCTCTCTCTCTCTCTCTCTCTCTCTTTCTTTCTGTCTTTCTTTCTTTCTTTCTTCCACCCCAAAAACCTCCCTAGCCTCTCTCCTCCCACCCTGCACCCCCCGCCAGGAGAGCTACAACCGGTATGGCCCCTGAATAATGTGATAAATATGCAAATGGTCTCTTTCTTTCTTTCTTCCACCCCAAAAACCTCCTTAGCCTCTCCCCTCCCACCCCCCACCGGGAGAGCTACAACCGGTATGGCCCCCGAATGATGTGATAAATATGCAAATGGCCCTTGGTAGAAAAAAGGTTCCCCACCCCTGCTCTAACTAAATAAAGGTATTTTTAAAATCAAATATCGTTTATATCATTGTCATTTCGTAAACCGTTATTCCACTAAAGCTCAACTAACTTCATGTTGCATTATATCTAATACTATATTTCTATACTTAACCGTATATCTAATGTCATTTATTGCACAGTAATTTTATAGGCCAATCTAAAGTATAATCAATATCAACCATACATATTGTAGAAAGATTGCCATTTATATCGGTGCTCTTCATTTTGTTTTCCCTGTAATTGATTGGTGAGCTTAGCCATAACAGCAAACTCCATCAATTATGTAATCCATTCAGTCAGACCAGGTGTCTCTTTGTTCTTCCAGTGTCTAGCATATGTAATCCTCGCCGCGGTAACTGCGTACTGAAAAAATTCTTTTTGCGATGTTTGTAGTTGGACTGGAATCATCCCCGAAAGCATGAATTTTGGATTTAAGTCAAATTCTATCTGAAGTATTCCGTGATCTCTTTATGAATTTGCTTCCAGTATCTTTTAGCCTTTTTACAAGTCCACTATTGGTGATAGAAAGTCCCTTCAGTCTCTGAACACTTCCAACAATTCACCTGATTTTATTTGTGCATTTTTTGTAAATCCTTAGGTACGAAATACCATCTGTAAAACATTTTGTACCAGTTTTCTTGAACATCTTGAGATCTTGAAAATTTTGTTCCGGATTTCCACATTGTCGCCCATTCACTCATTGGAATCATTTCACCAAAGTTTTGCATTCATTTTACCATACATGTCTTTACTTGTTCTTCTGCCATCTCCATGTCTAAAATCATTTTATAGATTTTGGACAGTAAGTGATCTTGCCATTTTGTTATTAGTTGTTCAAATTTTGTCAAGTTAATTGATGGTTGGTAGTCTGATTTCAACCCATGTATTACTTGATGATAGGCCAACCATGTCATTCTGATGTTTTCTTCTCTTAGTTCTTCAAAATATTTTATCTGTCCCTCCTTTTTTATTAAGTCTGCATGCCTCAAAAAGTCATTGGATTTTCTGCTCGCGAAGTCCATATATGCTTCCGTTGGGGATATCAATCTGGATACTTTCGGGCTAATCAATGGCTTTAAAGAATTCCATGTTCTAATCAGATGAAAGGATATAGATTCTTGAGATACTTTCTGAAGTATTTTCTTTACATCCTTAGACCATAACCAATAATGAAAACCTTTTTCTAATAGAGCCTTTTCCAGTCTGATTGTTCTGCTCTCAGGTTGTATTATCCAATCTGTTACGGCCAATAATGCGGCAGCTTGATAGTATAAAAGTAGATTAGGTAATGAAAGTCCTCCTCTTTCTTTAGCATCTTGTAAAACTGCAAATCTAACTCTAGGATTTTTTCCTTTCCAAATTAATTTATTGATATGTCTTTGCCATTTGGTTATCGTAGTTTTGCTGATATCAATTGGCAGCGTCTGAAATAAGAAGTTCATTCTCGGTAGCACGTTCATTTTGATTGTTGAAATTCGGCCTAACCAAGATATTTGAAGTCTATCCCATCTTTCCAAGTCTTTTTCGATTTTAGACCAGATCTCCTTGTAGTTTAAATCAAATAATGAATCGTCTCCAACTGGGATTTTGATTCCTAAGTACTTGACACTTTTTTTTTTGAATTGGACATTGCAGAAGTTCTGAGAGTTCTAATTTTTCGTTGTTTGACAAATAGAAAGGAATCATATCAGTTTTTTGTTGATTTAGTTTATATCCCGAAAAATAACTAAACCGGTCAATTTGTTGTTTGATTTCTGCCAATGAAAACTTTGGGTCTTGACATATTAGCACCACATTGTCTGCATAACTCCTGATTTTATACTCCTGATCTTCAAATTTAAGTCCTTTGATCATTCCATTTATTCTTATTTTGTTAGCTAAAACTTCCATTGCTAAGTTAAATAATAGAGGTGACAGAGGACAGCCTTGTCTTTTTCCTTTCTTAATTTCAAATTTTTCTGTTAACATTGATGATGAGTTGTCTTCCAGACTATTAGCCTGTGGCAAAGTGCTAGACAAAGATACATGAACGTTTCAGTTTACAAGTTTGTACTATGATGTTATGATTGCTCAGTAGCTTTCCACAGTGATATGCTGAAGAAAGTGTCATGCTGAAGAAAGCTGACAGAAAAAAAAGTTGATTCCTTTGGATTGTGGTGTTGGAGGAGAGTTTTAGGAATTCTGTGGACTGCCAAAAAGACAAATAAGTGGGTTCTAGATTAAATCAAGCCTGAACTGTCCCTAGAAGCTAAAATGACTACATGGAGGCTATCATACTTTGGTCACATTATGAGAAGACTCACTGGAAAAGACGACGCTAGGAAAAGTTGAAGGCATCAGGAAAAGAGAAAGACCCAGCATAAGATGGATTGACTCAATCAAGGAAGCCACGGCCCTCAGTTTGCAAGAGCTGAACAAGCCTGTTAATGATAGGACATTTTGGAGGTCATTAATTCATAGGATCACCTTTAAGTCCAAAGGACTTAAAGAACTTAAAGGAAAGAGACTTGATAGCACTTAATATACACATGCTGACCAATCTGTGTGTAATGGTATTCACCATAAAACAGCCATAGCTGGGGTCAGGGATGTAATTTTTAAAGCAGGTTCACAATATTATATGTTCTAAGCATGGTGAACTAATGTCACTACTCTGTTGCAGCACTAGGACCTGCTTCAGGTCTTTGTAGGCTTCTGTGCAAGAAACCAGAATTGGTTCCATTTTAGCCCCCCAAAAGCCGCTTCTCACACAGAAAGATTACTCCTTAATCTAATGTATCTTTTGGTCTACTAGCATTAGAACTTTCACTAGGAACATGGCTCAACCTAGTGGAATCCTCAGTCATCTGTGGGCTCTGGCAGCTGCCTATCCTTACCAAGTTTTGACACTCGTTATGTCACAATTGCCATGACTTAGCAGTGTTGTGTATCATAACACCTGTACTATATTGATGCAATGTGCTGTAATGCTTTCATCCAATCTCCAGAGCCGTTTGGCATGAACTATATTATTCTTCCTTTGACAAACCATCTTTTCATGTATGCACAGCAGCATAACCCAATGCTCCGCCTGCCTGTCAGATGCCATTTGCCAATCTCTAGCATAATTAGAGGGACCAATGATAATTTCTTCTTCTCATACAAGGTATAAGAGTAGAACAGAATGTAATAGTTTTTACTCAAACTCAGGTGGTGGGTTATCCTGGGCAAACTCCCCTTTTTCTCCCCTTTTGAGACACTGTCCTTCAGTGTTACTCCTCTGAAGATGCCTGCCACAGCTGCTGGCGAAACGTCAGGAAAGAAAATACCAAGACCATGGTCACACAGCCTGGATAACTTACAAGAACCGATCCCCTTTTTCTGTTTTGGGGAGGAGGGCTGATTCTGCCTCTCTCTGTATTCAGTGAAGGAAAATGCATGGTTATCTGTTGGATTTTTTTTTTTTTTTTTTTTGGTAAAAATCAATTTGAAAAGAGGATGGGCAGAAGTTTCTAAACTGTGTCATTCTGACAAGACCAAATGAGCCTATAATATTTCTGCCGGCTGAAAAAAAGTGAATAGTCAGTAAATAGTTAGGTTGACATCTAACTTTTTGTTAAACTTATGCTTACATATATCACACCCTTCACTAAAGGAAATGGACACCCTATGAATTACATAATCTGCTGGAAAATGCATTATTGGTTTTTTCTCTGTGGCTTAAGTGGAACAATGGCCTATCCACAAATCTAAAAGATGTTTTGTCAGAAAGAGTGTTATCCATGAGGTACTTTCCTGAGACACCACATCTCTCTTACTATTTTAAACCAGTGTGTTCATTACTTGGTTGTAACTGTAGCAGTTTATGATGGGTTCCATGCGTAAATGGATCATCACAGAGGTAACACCACACTGACAGAATTTTCCTATTCCGTCACATTGTGTCAAATTATTCTCAGCAGTCAGTTCCCACTGGAGTCTGTTCACAGTTCAGTAGCCAATGCTGAGTAATCAAGTGATGCATTTGCTTGTGTGAACCAAGTATCTGACCCTTTGATTCCTGGAATGATTTCCTGCTATAGAGGTGACTATATAAATGCTCACAGGTTCTTTATTAACTTATCAGAACCCTAAATCATAAAG
The DNA here is from genome assembly GCF_029931775.1 of Euleptes europaea. Classification (NCBI taxonomy): domain Eukaryota; kingdom Metazoa; phylum Chordata; class Lepidosauria; order Squamata; family Sphaerodactylidae; genus Euleptes; species Euleptes europaea. Next base: position 101,489,268 of record NC_079312.1, on the reverse strand, counting down.
ATAAGTAGGACACATGACTCAGATGGGCATGTGAGTAGCCATCAATGATCAACAAACCTCAAACATGCATATATCTGAGGAGTGGGCTTCTCTGTAAATTCTCACACCTGAGCTCCCCACACCAGCCCTACAATCTTTATTTCTTGTTAGCAGATACCCACATTCCACAGACCATCCTCCCAACTTCTTAGCAGTACTTTACAAATCTACACAGACATTTCCCTGAATCTTTCCACTTCAAAGAATCAAGCAGATGAGACCCTGAAGATACCTCGTGACCTAATTCACCCCTGTAAAGTTTGACCTGATGTATTACTTTGTGTCTTCTTGAGGTACGTTATGCTACTGAACTGCATTTAATTATTTCGTATCCAAAATGAAGGTTCCATCTGATTTTATTTTACACGATAACCCTTTATTTTAGAATCAAGAAGAAAGGGGAAAGATACTTATTTGCTTTGTAGATATCCTTATCCACTTAAGTCTCTCGCTCTCATTTCAAAGCTCTGCCTTGACTTTTAAAATATAATGCTTCCAAAAGTGAGCTGTCAGCTTTAGTGTTGTCTCCTTTGCCTCGTTGAAAACAATCATTTAGCATGCTGTAGATAAGTTTCAAAATGCCATCTTTGCTGGAAGGCAGCATTTAATTTCATCATTCCTCCCTACAGGGGGTCAGGAATCCTACTCCTGCCTTCTCATAAAGTTCTTTGTGACACAGGAAGTCCTACTTATTACACAGGAATGCTGAAAGCATTTTTTTCCACCCTTCTGTCTTTGATTTTTATTGCTTTAGCTCCGGGTCCTTTGTGTCTCGTAATTATACATTTTACCCCATGTCTTGCTTTTCAGAATGACTAATGTGAAGTATGTGTACAAGGAAAAGGGAAGCTTATAACTGTGAGATTAATAATTAGCAATTAGCATTAATTAAGGTAATTATTTCAATAATAGGACAGCCATAACAGTAGTAAACAAACCTCAAGAATATGCTGCAGATTGCTGATGCGAATGAAGCAGGGAAAGAAGGAGAGCAGAGATAATAATGTGATTAAAGGGAAATGCCAAAAACTTTTTACAGCATTATTTTTGAGCCTTGGGGCATGATGGACATACCGAACCGGTTTTGCTTCTCGCAGAGAATCATTAGCCCGTGCCACTGGTTACAACAGAAAGATGGGAGGAGTTCAACAGCAAAATTTGATCATGCTCATTAAAAACTCCCATTGGAGTGAAATTGGCTGCTTCTCTGGAGGTGCTGGGAAAAAGCCACTGGGGTAGAGATAATGTTGAGGAGGAAGCTGCCAAATTTCTAGAATCATTTATTGTTCAATTGTTTTAAATTATTATTTTAATAACTCCTTGAAAATTGCTACTGCAAAGCTGTCAACAAGCAGAGACAACTGTATTAACATTAAAATGTTCTGTCTGATGTTATAAGTCCTGAATCAATTGGCCCAATTTATGTTAAAAAAGATCAACAGTCTTTCCCATGATAGAAGTTTGCTGTAGGAAGAACAGCCTGGAATCATGTTGCCTGCTTCTTAACAAGACACACTGGCTCAATAGACAATGCTCAGGGAAATCCCTCAGGGAACTCAGAGAAATTGGTGCCTTGATCCCCCATTTCCCAGGCCCAAAGTAATCGAGGTATCCAGATACCTTCTGCCTTGTTATTCACAAGAGATTGGATTAGGAAAATGCAAATACATGAGTGAGAAAAGGAAGGTGTAAGGCCCAATGAAGATGGCCAATCTCACCTTTTCTGGTAGGGTCCCATGAGTGTTTCTCCACAATCCCTACCACATCCATGCTCCCAGAAAAAACAAAATTCCGGGGATAGAAGGGGGAGAAGTAACAACGAGGGATCCTCTCCTCTTCTCAGTTAACATTTAACTCAGTGTCAAAGCTACATCACCATGAGATGACAGCTTCTTAGCTGAATAATAAATAATAAAAACAGACAGGGCAGAGCACATCCTTATTGCTGTCAACTCTATTGAGGGTTTAATAATGATGATCAATCAGTTTGAATAGAAAAGCTACTGCGTACAAAGTTTATGCACATTCTCAAAGAACCTATGATACAATATTACACTGATTTTCAAAGGAAGCCATTCTAAACAGGATAAGTTATCTGCATGCATTCTAGACCTTAAATGTTTGGGAAGGGCTTAGTGCTGTGAAGACTGGCAAATTAATGCTAAGAAAAACCATTAACAGATTCTAAACCTGGCATCATTCCTGGGAATTTAAATGGGCTAGATCATCTTCATGAAATTGACTCTGTGGTGAGCATTCAGATAGAAATCAAGCTGTGGTTCCAGCCTACCGAACTTGTTGACTTCATCTGTTCTGCTTATGATAGAGTTTATTATAACAAAAATAAGTCTTCACGCACTGCCTTGTTTACATGGTTTAGTATTTGAACATTTTTACGAGTATTTCTAAATTGCCTCTCCACCAAATGCTCAAAGTGATGGCCAGAAACAACAACAAAAAAAGATAATAATCTCTCGGCTCTGTTCTTCCTGTTATGCACATTCCTTGTGTGTTTCAACAGTCTTTAAAAATGTCTTAATCCCATGCCTACAAGATTTCTCAAAGTAAAATTTAAAAATCTTTGCTGTGCAGATATCTTTGCTCTGTTCTTCTACATATCATGCTTTTTAGACCTCAGGTTAGTTGTTGGGTGTTTTTTTTTTTTTAACTGCTCAAGATAGAGATCAGACACATGATTCCCAAATAAGGTCAAGTTTAAAATTATAGTTGGGAAACTCCAAACACTGAAAGCAAGTTAATCCTTGGTAATGGAGCTGCCTGCTGATTGGTAAATACTCATGAAAGTTTTAGATAAAGGAAATCTGTTTGTAATTAGAAAAGGTTAGAGTCAGAAGTAAATTTTATGGGTGTTTCCTCCCCCCAGTCCACTTTGATGGCATTAAACACACACATACAACTATGGCTTCTTCCTTTCTATAACAAAAATAATTCTCCGCGTAAATAACTTCCTAGGGTGCCATAAGAAATCAAAACATTTTTCCCCATTTAGAAACATACTGGTTCAGTTCCTTTCAAAAGTGTGCCAAGAAAGGAGGGAGGGAGATTGCTCCCAATTATCTTGGCAATGAGAGGTGGAGCAATTTGCCAGAGATTTATGATCAGACATTTGCAAGATGTTCACACAGAAAATTATGTGCTGAATGTTGACACACTTCCTTTTGTCAGTGTTATTGTAACCCAGCCCTTTCCAATCAGCATTTGGTTATATTACAATGATATGTTTGAGTCATACCCTTGTCAAATGCCACTGGCTTGTGTAACTAGCTTTTTCCTTCACTTGACAGGGAGAAAGTATCTGTCATAATGGATGCCATGAAGTGGGATATTTGCGCATGTGCATAGTGTGAGACTGGGGGAGAGGTGGGAAACAGGTACATGTGTTTGCCGCCAGTGGCCCACTAGGGGTCGTTGTAAGAGACACCCATCCTTCTTTTATGGGGTTTCTGCTGTTTCATTCAATAAGCAATTAACTGCTGTTGTACTAGAATGCTATAAAGAAAAGAAGTCTTAGGTTTCTTACCTGAAAACAGCAACTCTGTGCAAATGGCACTCAGTGATGACAATTATTCAGACTGAAAAGAAAGCAGCCTGCATTTTAACGCGTTTACATAACATTGCAACAGTGTGGTGTAGTGGTTAGAGTGTCGGACTAGGATCTGGGACACCCAACTTCAAATCCACACTCTGCTATGGAAGCTTGTTGGGTGACCTTGGGCCAGTCACATGCTCTTAGCATAACCTACCTCACAGTAGGGTTGCCAGGTCCCTCTTTGCAGCCAGTGGGAGGTTTGGGGGGTGGAGCCTGATGAGGGCGGGGTTTGTTGAGGGGAGGGACTTCAATGTAGGGTTGCCAGGTACCATACCTCCTCCAGCGGGAGGCTCCTCTTGTTAAGTGAGTGTGCGTGCACACTTCCGGTTTAGAACCGGAAGTGCCGCATCACATAGGGCCTTTACCTCTTAGTTTGAGTGGTAAAGCAGCCCTTTACTACTCAAACTAAGAGGTAAAAGGGCCCTCGCAAGGCGGAACTTCTGGTTCTAAACAGGAAGTGACATGCGTGGTATGCACGCATGCGTGCACATCTGCCCGCCGACCCTCAGGTGGTCGGCGGGCAGAGGGGGAAATTGCCGAGGGTTTGCCCACCACCTGCGGGCACCTGGCAACCCTACTTCAATGTCATAGAGTGCAATTGCTGAAGTGGCCATTTTCTCCAGGTGAACTGATTTCTACTGGCTGGAGATCAGTTGTAATAGCAGAGAACACTGTTCTGACCTTCTGGGAGAAGGATTAAAATGTAACAAACAGAAAAATAGAGCGGAGTCTTGTCAGCCTATTGATGGTGATGGCTCTTTACTCCATATCTTGGGACAACTTTACTGTGTTTTCACATACGTTAAAGGATGTAAGAAACAAAATGGAACCCTGTGGAATATATATAGGGTTGTCAGCTCCAGGTTGGGAAATTCCTGAGTAGGGCAGGGTTTAGGGAGGGGAGGGACTTCAATGCCATAGAGTCCAATTGCCAAAGTGGCCATTTTTTCCAGGTGAACTGATCTCTACCGGCTAGAAATCAGTTGTAATAGCAGGAGATCTCCCACTAGTACCTGGAGGTTGGCAACCCTTCCTCACAGGGTTATTGTTAGGATAAAATGGAGGAGAGGAGAACAATGTTAGCCACTTTGGGTCTCTACTGGGGAGAAAGAAGGGGTATAAATGACACAAATAAATAAACTTCAGTAGTACTGTATGCTGGTGTTTACCAACTTTTTTTTAAAAAGCTGTTTTATTGAAGGAATAAAAACATGGAAAATATTTATTTACTTATTATATATCCCTCCATATCTCGTTAGACTCAAGGCAGCAAACAAAGTGACAACAAGTTGCAAACACATGGAAACAATATTACAGTTAATCAACAAGGGGGGGAATGCACAGCTAAATTTGCCAAAGCAGTTTACCCTCCACCAAAGGCCCTCTGAAACAAAACGGTCTCACACTCTTTCCTGAATGCAGACAGTGAATGTGCCCTCTGCACCCGCTCTGGTAAGCCGTTCTAAATGGACTAGACCCATCACGGGAAAAGTCTGCCTGCCAGATGGACAGCCCTAAGAGAGGGTGCCAGAAGGAGATGGCCGCTTAGTCTCCCAGATGCTTCAGTTCACAAGCTACCTACAAGTCAGTCGCCAGCACTGTAAAATGTTTGACAAGCTGTTCATTTGTTCTTAAAGTGTTTGCATATTCTCTCGGTAGTGCCAAAAGCTGGTTGTGCATCCAAGTTCTCATACTACTTTCCTGTGAAGCCCCTCTTATCTGCTGGTGCCACCTCACCTCTCCATCCAGAGTTTGCCACATGTTTATGTCCATAAAACATTTGCATTTCACCACAGGTGACTAACAGGGTTGAGGTATCTCCCTCTGTCTCTTACAGCTACATGGGGGCGGGGAGGAATGGAAAGGGGTGGGGTGGGTTGGCCATTCGGACCACTGGAGAAAACCTGAGCTCCCGCCAAGGTGTCTGGGAGATGAGTAACCTGGCAAGGATTCCACCACTGGGATGAGGCATGTGGCACGGTCGCTGGCCTCACCATTACCCAACTAGTGTGCTGCTGAAGCCCTTCTGGGAGAAGACTTTGGCTCTCCATCAAATAAGAAGGAAGGGCCAGAGGAGGAGGTGGGAACCTTTCTGGGGCCATTTTGGGTGCCAGTCTGCTTCTGATCCTAATTGGGAGGAGGGGGAGGGACCGTGGCTCAGTGGTAGAGCATCTGCTTGGTATGCAGAAGACTGCAGGTTCAATCCCGGCATCTCCAATTAAAGGGACCAGGCAAGTAGATGATGTGAAAGACCTCAACCTGAGACCCTGGAGAACTGCTGCTGGTCTGAATAGACAATACTGATTTTGATGGACCAAGGGTATGATTCAGTATAAGGTAGCTTCATGTGTTCATGTGTCTCCTCCTGTTGTCTTGGGGAAGGGATGTGGCTCAGTTTGTAGAACATCTGCTTGGCATGCAGAAGATCCCAGGTTCAATCCTCGGCATCTCCAGTTAAAGGGACTAGGCAAGTAGGTGATAAGAAAGACCTCAACCTGAGACCCTGGCGAGCCTCTGCTGGTCTGAGTAGACAATACTGACTTTGATGGATCAAGGGTCTGACTCAGTGTAAGGCAGCTCCATGAGTTATTTTTCATGTGAGAAGGTGAAGGGAGCATGTTGCCACCTGCATAAATGAAAAAGCAGCACATTCAGCCTCACTTAGCTGCATCGAAAAGAGTCAAACACAATTTTTTGTGCAAAGTTCTTAGCTATTCCTGCCGCCCCTTGAAATAGTTGTCAATGATACTGATTCCACTGCTGATTACTTGCTCCTCTTTCAGTGTTTTCAATGTTTCTCCTACCTTTGAAGAAAACAAAAGCTCATGTGTTGCAGCGGGTTGAATGTTGGCCTGTGACTGGGCTATTCTGAGCCAATTGCTTTGTCACAGGCTTTGACATATAGAGCACATGAACATGGTATTGGTGTTGTACATATGTAGAATTATTCAGAATATAGCACCACAAACACAACATACAGAAAATATATTTCCTTTTAAAATACTTAAATGTATTTCCTTTTAAAAGGAAGAAGAAGAATACTCTTATGCAAAAGAATACTCTTGTGCGAAAGGCTTTCTGTCTCTTACATTTACATTTCACTGTTCACATTCTTACAGACACCTTGATAAGTTCAAGTAACTTATCAAGTAACATTCACTGCCTACTGGAGAACTTCCAGTCTATCATGACCTACTGGAGAACTTTCAGTCTATCATGACCTACTGGAGAAATTCCAGTCTATCATTACCAATGGCCTACTGGAGAAATTCCAGCTTGGACATCAGAATCAGTACTGGCTACTGGAATATCCATTAATAGCATACTGGTAGAATTCCAGCAGGATCACAGATGTTGAATGTTATGACATCATAGACAGGTGTACAAGTGCACTGTCCAAATTATACAAATATTGTAATGTGAACTATATTATGTTTTATGATTTACATACGGATACTAGGCTCCTAGAAATTAATGCATAGGCTCAAATGAAAGCTATTTTTCTATAGATGAGAATGATACTAAATATGAATATATAGAGTAATGATAAAGCTTAAAATAGATTGTTTATAGTTAGTAATACAGTCTCCTGCCTTGAGAAATTCCAGCATGTTTAGGGAATAGATGACTTGAAATATTGAAGGCTGCTTAAAATAGAGCAGTAACGCACATTCTCAAGGTAACTGAAATAGTATAAATATAGACCCAGTAAGACTGGTACTTCAGACTTCTCTCTTAGAGAGTCTCAGAAAAGGCTGATTGGTATGTATGGCTTTACTCATATATTATTCTAGAATTTGAATTAGATACTTTAACCTAAATCAGTGGTTTTTGACTGTTATATTTGAAATGTTGGATTAAGATTTTGAATAGTATGTAGAACATGCTTGCTTAACAGTATACATTATTACATACATTGTTGCTGCATATACAAACATTGTTAAATACATTGTTATTGAACATAAATACTTTATAACTTGCATTTACACATATTTACTGGAAGTATATCAATAAAAAGACTTGCTTTTTAAAAGTAGGTAAAGTAGTTGAGTCCTGCTTAGTAGGTGACTGGCTGAATAAGATAACATCCCTTTTCAGGAAGGGGTCGATTCTAAGAGCCTAGTCTCTCGAAAGGCACTGACCCGCTTCAGCTTATTTCTCAGGCTAACCTACTTCACAGGGTTTTTTATGAGGGCAAATCAAATAAGAACACTGTTCTGACCTTCTTGGAGAAGGATTAAAATGTAATAAACAGAAAAATAGAATTGAGTCTTGTCAGCCTATTGATGGCTCCTTACTCCATATCTTGGGACAACTTCACTGTGTTTTCACATATGATAAACGATGTAAGAAACAAAATGGAACCTATGGAATACATATGGGGTTGCCAGCTCCATGTTGGGAAATGCCTGGAGATTTTTTTGGGTGGAGCAGGAGGAGGGCGGGGTTTGGGGAGGGACTTCAATGCCAGAGTTCAATTGCCAAAGTGGTCATTTCTTTATCAGTATCCTACCAGGTCATTTCCAGTAGCTCTTCTGACTACCATGGTGCCACTTCAGTTCTGCAGACTGGAACAGGACATCTAAGAACAATTTATCAACCACATCTCTGAATACCCTGTTCTAGAAATCAACCAGAGATCATCTGGAAAGCTTGTCAGCCTGGATAGAAACTCCCCTATGGCATCCTGGAAATGTGTAAAATCCAATGACTTTAAGAGGTGGCTTGTCTTCATGAGTCTCAAACAATTGCAGAGACTAGAAGAGCTTGTGACTCATGCCTTCACCAGCTAATGAATCTGTCCATAAAAGAGATTTCGTATAATCTTCCGTAACTGCACATCCTCTCCCTCAAGTTTGAAACAAAATATCAAGTCAAGCATTTGAGTTACTGCAAGAAGAAGAAGAAGAAGAGAAGGAGCCTTTCTCTACCACTTAAGGAAGAATCAAACTGGCTTGTGATCACCTTCCTCTCTCCACAACAGACACCCTGTGAGGTAGGTGGGGCTGAGAGAGCTGTGACTTGCCAAAGGTCACCCAGATGGCTTCATGTGAAGGAGTAGGGAAACCAATCCAGTTCACCAGATTTGCCTCGGCTGCTCATGTGGAGGAGTGGGGAATCAAACCCGGTTCTCCAGATCAGCGTCCACCGCTCCAAACAACTGCTCTTAACCACTACACCACGCTGGCTCGACACACATTGGGACAGCCCTGAACCTGTTGTGGTGACCGCAAAGACTTAAACTGCATCAGAGATAAGAGGTGCTCAGAGTGACTACTGGAATCCCTAAAGACCAGTGCTGCCAGCTGAAGTAGATGACATTGAGCTTGATAGATCAAGGGTCTGATTCAGTATAAGGCAGCTGGAGCTGATCAGTAGAATCTATTAAGCAGCAGGATGGGAGCTACATTAACATAATCCCCAAACTAACCTTACTAACGAAGCACAATGTATAGCACTCTCTAAATGTAGCTTGCCAGACAAACCTGGGACCTCGTGTAGGCAAAATGTGTACAAAATGTACCACGACTATAACCCCTCCCCAAATTCAATACAGTGGGAAAAATCCAGGCCCAGTTAAATGTGACGTCCATTAGTTGCAAATATACTTTGTAGAGTCTATGAGGCAAAGCAGCAGCACTGAAGATTATTTATACATCATAATAGTGTAAAATTCTTAGACAGCATCCTTGTGGATGATCATCAGCAGAGCTTGTTTTTCTGGCAACCTTTTTTTAGGGGTTATAGGGTTAGTTCTTTGACCCTTACTCACATGACAAGTTGCATGGAAATCAATAGCAGTATTCATGAGTAAGCGTGTGTTTACAGGACTAAACTGGATGCTCATAAGGTTGCCTGTGGCCATGCACAAAATTTAAGAGTGTATCAGCCCAGTGGTGCATGTTTTACTTGACTCCAGCTGTTCAAATGCAAATCATTGCTAGTTATAGGCAACTTTCATTCTAATTCATTAAGAGCAAACAGAAGTCCTTTAGCCTTTAGATTTCTGTTATTTCCATTGAAGAGGAGGCCTCTGGCATGTAACTAGATATCTACTGGTTTTTAAGTCCTGCTGATCTTTGACTTTAAACTTCTGGACAGTATAAATTTACATTTGATTTAAAACCATGTGTGGTGTTCTCAGCCAGATTGAGTTACATGGAAAGGACACCAATAAACTTCCTGATGAAACTAATAAAGGAAATTGGTAAGGAAGGAACAATCTATCAATTATCAGTTGGGGGATATGCCATATTCCATATTTATAAATATGAATATATTAAAGATATTCCTTTCTTTCCAGTAATGAGTTACAGATTTTATTTACCAAGTTAAAAGTTATGTTACTACTAGGATGAACTTTCCCTTTCCTTCTGAATCCTCAAAAATGATTTAATTTATTGTTTGTTTAATTGGCTGGTCCATCATTAAACACAGAAAATTAATCAACTAAAAAAATCTTTCACTGTTGGCAGCCTACCTGACAAACATTTGATACAGTGTTTTTGGCCACTCCTACCATCGGACACTACATAAGAAAACTGATGGGAGCCCTGATCATATCACTCCTCTTCCAACTATTCTCCTACCCTGTGAAATTAGCATCATCCTCTACATACTAATAGCGAAGTCAGCCAAATCTAAGGATTCTTAAAGCCAGAGGACAGAGTTGTGAACAAGCAAGACAGATCTTTCCATAAACCTGAACAATGCCCCAGGCTTTCAAAAAAATCTGAAATCATTAAAAAAAAAAAACTTGGGGGGATTTAAAAAGCCTTAAAATGATAAATGGGGAGCCTGTAGCATTAAGCAATGGATTTTCTTAGTGGCCATTGCTAGGCAAGCACAGATTACAGGCTTGGTTCTGTCAGTAAAAGGCAGGGGGAAGGGACAGGCCTTCGAAGGAGGACTCATTAGGGCCTGGCCTGGCTAGAGTTCCAGCACCAGGCTGGGAAATTCCTGGAGATGTTATGGTGGAGTCTGAGGAGGGCAGGGTTTGGAGAAGGGAAAGACCTTGACTGAATATAATGCCATAAAGTCTACCATCCAGTGAAGCCATTTTCTCCAGGGGGACAGATCTCTGTCATCTGGAGTTCACTTGTAATACTGGGAGATCTCCAGGTCCCACCTGGAGGCTGGCAAACCTAGGCCTGACAGCAACCTCTGGGTGACTAGATACCACCTAATTTGCATGACTCAACTAGACCTGGCTGCTTGCTACTGTTCAACAGAAGCCACCATTTGAAAGCCAGTGTGCTATATCAGTTAAGGCTTCAGAGTAGGGTTCGATTTCCCATCTTGCTGTGGAAGCTCACTTGGTGATTTTGGAACAGACACTTACTTTCAGCCTAGCCTACCTCACATGGCTCCTGTGCATATAAAAAGGTTGAGAGGAGAATAATGAAAGCTGCTTTGGTCCTCTCTGTGAAGAAAGGTGGGGTATAAATGAAGTAAATAAATAATAAATACAGTTGAAGATGAGAGGCATGGAAGGAAGCTAAAAGGTAGGCTGGTGAATGGCTGAGATAGAGAGAATAAAGCAACAGAAGGTGAGATAATATGGGGGTTGCCGGGGAAAGAGGGTCACCTAGCAACAACCACTGGGTGACTTCATACCACCCAACTTGCATGACTCACCTAGGCATGGCTGCTTGCTACTGTTCAACAGCAGCCAATTTATGAAAACCACTGTGGTATAGCTTCAGAGTAGGGTCTGGGAGACTCAGATTCAAATCCCAGTCTTGCTGTGGAAATTCACTGGATGATTTTGGTCCACTTACATACTTTCAGCCTAATGGGACCAATGAAAAGGGAAGAAAAAGAAAAAACTCAACCTGAACTAAACAAAGAACCTGAAAGTTATAACAAAATAATAATATTTATTATATGGTGTACACAGAAATAAAAACACTGGGCCTTCTATACAGGCTAATCAATTAAACTGATATATATAAATACTAGTTTTCCAACACTGTTGATGATAAAAACCAATATAAATATATGGCCTTCTTCAGTGGTCATATATACAATTACAATCATGGTAGAGAAACATCCAGAAATTGGGGAGGGGGTGAAGAAAAGAGAGAAAATATAAAACCTATAAGTTTTATGTTTTCTCTCTTCTCCCCCCTCCCCCCTTTTAGGTTATTGCCAACCACCATGTACTAGCTGGAGATCTCCTGCTATTACAACTGATCTCTAGTCGATAGAGATCAGTACACCTGGAGAAAATGGCTGCTTTGGCAGTTGGACTCTATGGCATTGAAGTCCCTCTCATGGCCAAACCCTGCCCATCTCAGGCTCCACCCCCAAAACCTCTCGCCAGTTACTAAGAGGGACCTGTCAACCCTAACATCCAGGGAAAGCAGAGCTGAAGAGGGAAACCACCAGTATTTCTAGAAGCAAAAGGAAGCGCCCACGCACAAGTGAGGGCGCATGCACCAATCCAGAACACACAGACACACTAAGAATGACCAAAAGACCAAGATGTATACCCCCAAATGGGCCCTGAGGTAAGCTGACAGGAAAGCCAGAGACAAAGAATTGCTTTTCTGGGGTTCCCCCCCCCCCAAAAAAAAAAAACATAGCAGAGGCTTGATGAGTCTTCAGGACCCAAGAGAATGTCTGGACTATTCTCTTGAATACTGATTGATTATTGGGATGGGTGCAGATAGGGTACGTAAAGGTCTGCTCGGAGTGCTGATTAAATCACCTTAGGGTGACACAGTGGGGATTAGCTAGCCCCATTATCCAGCCAGGCACACCTTAGGGCCAGGGCGAATGTTCAGCGGCCAACCTTCGGCCCAAGCTTGACACACAAGATAGATCCCAAAACTCTCTGGGAGGCATCCATTTTGTGGGGAGCAGTGTTTTGCTCTCATGCCAGTTTTTGCCCCCGTGCCTTCATGGCACCCCTTAGAGGGAGAAGGGGTCTGACTGATTACAATTTGTTGGTGAATGGCCGAGAAGGAGCGAATGAGGCAGGGAAAGGGGAGCGAATATGGGGATTCCTAGAAGGAGGGGAAGGGGAAATAATGCGGGAAGGGGGATACAGGGGAAAGGGATGTGTCCCTCCACAAGTCCTTGAGGGTTCCCTACGATGCAAGTGGGCCTGACTCAGTGGCTGGAATCAAACTACTGTGCCATAGTTTTCTAGGTAGAGGCTGCCATGGGGGGGGAGTTGAAAACAGAGGGACAGATAAAGATAGATTTACTGTTTGGTGGGAAGGAGAGAAGGAAGCAGGAAAGGGGGAGAGGCTATGCAGGTTTTCAAGAAAGGGAAAGAGGAAATAATGGGGAGGGGAAAATGAGATGCCCTTGTCAAGCCATTGAGGGTTCCCACTTGTAACTATCGTCATCCAAAACTGCTATAACACAACAACAGTAGGGGAATGTTGTCAGCACGGTCAGTGCCAAATTCCTGTTTCTGTTTTTTTTCATTGATGGTGAAGCTCAGCAGTATAATTTTTTTCATGTAGTAGTGGGTCTCTTGTGAGCTCATAGGACAAAGCTGTTAGGCACAGTCATCAATGGAATACCAGGATCCTATGGGAGAATGTTTCACCAGCACATGGTTGTATGCTTATTTTGAGTCTGGTAAATTTAGCTTTGATTTATGGGGATGAAAAACAATGCTACTAGTAACTTTAGGCTTGCCAGCAAGAGGTGGTAAGTCTGTTATCAGAAAGGAAGAAATAAATCTTTAGGACTTTGAAGTCTTCCATCCTAATTTTATTGTCACCATTCTGACCATTGTGCTAGTTTTCTATGCGATACAGGGTCTTTACATGGGAGGAACATACAAATTTGTAAATCGCCCACCTATATTCACATATGGAATAATACAAAGAGGCAGCTAAATCTGGAGGTCACCCTGGTTCCAGGCAGCAAAATGTACACCCACAAGCTTCAACTGATGGCTTAATATCAGGATGGATCTATGGACAATGATAGGTTCAGTTTTAAGACAGCTGTCTACACATATGCATGTGTCATACATTGAGGGACAAACCGCATGCAATAGGTGTACAATGAAGCCCTGGTGTGTGTGTGTGTTTAATGAAAAGTGTCTTCCAGATTATGTGATTTTGAGCAGAGGAAGTGGGTAGGGTTGCCAGGTCCCTCTTCGTCATGGGCGGGAGGATTTTGGGGAGGAGCCTGAGTGGGGTTTGGGGAGGGGAGGAACTTCAATGCCATAGAGTCCAATTGCCAAAGCAGCCATTTTCTCCAGGTGAACTGATCTTTATCAGCTGGAGATCAAGTGTAATAGCAGGAGATCTCCAGCTAGTACCTGGACCTTGGCAACCCTAGAAGTGGGAGAGGTACTTAATCCCTTCTCTTGCTGGCTGGCTGTTTTAGTTTAAAATCCTCCCCTGCAGCTGCTCCCTTCCCTAATACTAATTCCAAAGGGATAGTTGTAGTCCCTGAGCAAAATAATAAAGGGGCAGAAATCTCACATTAAAAATCTTAATGTTCAGAGGTAATAATTTAATCTTCCAAGACACACTGTTGATCTAAAAGTTATTAGTCTCCTTCAAAAGAACTTCAAAGCACTTCCAATGTGAAAGGGCTGGATTAAGAAGTTTAACACTATCTCTCCCCCAGGCTCAAATAAAGGCCTTGGTTTCCTCACTCACTACGGATGTCTCAGCATGAATCACCCTGTACAGATTTTGTCCTTCCTTCTATGGTGCCTCTAATGCTCTGCTGCACCTGCTTAACGTGTCTCACACTGTATTTGCCTTACTTAGACTCTATGCTAATCTTACCCAGCACATATCTCAATAGTTGGGAGTGGTTCTCACACATTCTTACTGTATTGATTTTTTTTTATGGGGTCTGTTTTAGAGTGGCATCTCCTTGTAACATCTCCCTCCTCCCTCTCCCTTTTTCTGTCACTTACACACTAAATGAAACTGAAGTTCTTTGTGTGAGCACTCTGTGCATCTAATGCATTGGGCTTTGACTCATAGAAGTGTTTATCTTTGATGCCCCTGATACAGTAGTAGTTGTCGTCATTCTAAGCTTCTCATCTCAGGTCTTGCCTCCACCTCTGCTAAAGTAAGTGGGCTTGTAATCCACCCCCCATAAAATGAGCCAACTGTTACTGATAGGGTTGCCAGCTCCAGGCTGGGAGATTTTGGGGTTGGAGCCTGAAGAGGGCCGGGGTTGGGGAGGGGAGGGATTTCAATGGGGTATAATGACATACAGTCTACATTCCAAAGCGGCCATTTTCTCCAGGTGAACTGATCTCTATTGCCAGATCACTTGTAATCCCAGGAGATCTCTAGCCACCACCTGGATGTTGGCACCTCTAGTTACTGATTGGACTCAGGATCAGCAAAGGATGTGTCTTGATACCATTAACCTTAAATCAAGTACAATTGAGAATCCCTTCAGATTATTTCAGATTTCAGATTATTTCAGATGTTGGAATATTTGCATATACATAATGAGATATCTTGGGGACGGGACCGAAATCTAAACACAAAACACATTTATGTTTTATATAAACCTTATACACATAGCCTGAATTTAATTTTGTGCAATATTTTATACAATATTTTTAATAATGTGCATGAAACAAAGTTTGTGTGTACTGAACCATCAGAAAGTAAAGGTGTCACTGGGCAAAAACGCATGGTTGCTTTAGCCTCCTTTATTCCCTGTTTCAGCCAGGATTCAGCCAGGATTGAACACATGCGTGTCGCCGAACGTGCGTTCGATCCTGGCTGAATGCTGGTTGAAATAGAGAATAAAGAAGGCTAAAGCGACCATGCGTTTTCGCCCATTATCTCACCAGAAGTTTCAGATTTTAGATCATTTCGGATGTCAGATTTTCGGATAGAGGATACTCAACCTGTACTCTGGATTGCAACTTGACAACTCCAATTTCACAGGTCAGTGCTCCTGATAAACCAGTTCATAGAAGTGTTTCCCACATGCAGAAAAGCCTACATGAATTGAAAAAGAAACCTAATATGTGGTCCTCTGAATCACCCTGTATATTCATAACCAGTTTGGTTCATAATTCAGGATCACTTTTTAAATCTGAAACGACGAATGCTTTCTCCCTGCCACCTCTATGATGTCTTGATTCAGCACAGCATCCTTCTTGAGATTGCCATGCGTGCCCGTGTCTAAAATTAAGCAGAAGAGGCCTAACAGTGGTTTCCCTTAGCTGATGAGCTGCGTGCTGATCCGTAGGTTTCTGCAGCAGGTTTGGAGTCCGGAACACTGTTTATTATTCCACTCCCTGTTCCAAAGCCGAGAAAACATTGTTTATAAGAAACTTCAAAAGGCTCTGTCACAGATATCAAGCCCATATTGTGTACGCCTTTGCCAAGTCAAATTAGGTTATTTTACTTGATATTAAGTTTGACAAGCAAAGAGACTGTGAAAACCAGAATTCCAGCAGGGTGTGCCTCCTGTAATTCAGTAAATTTTTTTAGTGTTAAAATCTCAACAGTAACTCCATTCTCCACTCTTAGATTATATTACTGTCTATATTTATCTTGTCTAGAAATGTGTCTTATTACATCCTTGCCTACTTCTAAGATCAGGATTCGACAGTAGTGTGGATAAATCAAGCAGACTTTTTTTTGGCTAGCAACGCAGCCCTGTCACTTGTGCACATCTCCGTGGCTTTGCACTGTTTTTACCACAGTAAATTATGAATTTCATTATCGGGCTAATCATGGAGTGCTAGGAGTGTGACATACTTTGTTTCCATCAGTAAAGCACCAGCATTCAGTTATGCATTGGACGGTAGCAGGCTGATGACCGGAAAGGCTGTGGCAGGCTGATGACCAGAGAGCCAGTGTGGTGTAGTGGTTAAGAGCGGTGGTTTGGAGCAGTGGACTCTGATCTGGAGAACTGGGTTTGATTCCCCACTCCTCCGCATGAAGCCAGCTGGGGGACCTGGGGCTAGTCACACTCTCTTGGACCCACTTACCTAACAGGGTGTCTGTTGTTGGGGAAAGAAGGGAAGGTGATTGTAAGCCGGTTTGTTTCTTCCTTAAGTGATAGAGAAAAACCACTTCTTCCTCTTCCTCTTCTGTAAACTGAAAAAAGAATATCCAAAACCAAAAGCCACATAATGTCTTTTGTTAGGACCAGCCAAGATATGTGGACCGTATGATGAAAAAATGATTCTGATATGTTTACGATTAAATAACCCATAGACAAAAAGTGGGCAGAAGGTCATTCCGGGGTGACCAGTCACTCTCCAAGCAAATAGCTTTGGATCCCTCCTTAAGTACTTCTGTAATCACTTTATTATGCTTCCCTTTAAAGCTGTCATGGCAGCTTCTCTCCTCTTCCTCTTCCATACCCAGGAGAAAGAGGAACATGTGCACGCCTTTGCTCTGGATAAGAAAGTAGCATTCTATAGACTCCTCCACCACACATCAAAGCTGCCATTTGCCCCTGCATCAAAGCTGTATTTTTTCCCTGCAGGGCAAGTTCCAATTTAGGGTGATGGTTCGGTTTTGCTTTGGGAAACAGCAGAGGAATGAAAGGTTTCCCCACATGAGTACTGCAGACCTGCTCTGAAGTGCTGTAATTTTTATACAAGCTGCCATTTTGTGACAGGCTCCACCCACTGAGCTGCCATTTATTGACAGCTCTGCCAACTGAGCTGCCATTTTGTGACTGGTAGCTCCTAAGGCTCTTGGGTCGGTGGGTGGGAATTAGTAGCTACCAGAAACAAAAAGTCTCTCCTCCCTCTGGTATGAGTTACTCTGCTTGGCAGCAGGTCTCCAAGCTATTAGTCAGAGGCCTTTCCAAGCCCTGTTGCTTCCTTCTTATCTGGAGATGACAGGGATTGGACCTGAGATTTTCTGAATACAAAACACTTAGCTCTGCCACTGAACCATGGCCCTTCCATACTCAAACTCTGAAGTCCACACCAGCTGGAAGCCCTCTCCTCATTACCACTATGCCTCTTTGTTTACTCTGGGAAAGAGAGGTGGTCGGAAAGCTGTTAGAGGAGTTGCCTCCTTGTGGTCCTGATACTAAAATGGATGTCCTTCAAGTTAATCATATTTAAACAGGACTAATCTGAATCAAGTGAGAGGAGTGACTGCTTGACTCTAGTTATGTACATCCCTTTTAATCTAGCCTATTATTTCACAATATATGCACAATAATATCATACGCCATTAACAGTCCCTGCCTGTTTGATCATCAAAGTGCCCTTCCAATGATCTGGAATGAGGCTTGTGCATGAGAGGAACTGCATTAGGGAGTGAAGAAGGAAGATGCTCTCCAGACCTACTGAAAGGTATCCAGCACCCTCCAAGTGCATAGTGGATTCAGTGTAGAAATGTTTTAAAAGTTCTCATTCAAGCTTTTTCCCTAATTCGGGGCTTCTGAATTACCTGGTCTTGTTTCTGATGCATTAGGAATCCTCCATAATTTCCTTTTCCCCCCATTTTTGAATTTTGTTTGGAGAACTGTGTACGCACAGTTTCAGTTAATTGTTGTCTTTTTTCTCATTTTAACATGATCAGGGTGCATATGTTCATTGATACAATATTGCATCAATTTTTTGGGTGTGACCAATACACAGGAGAACTTGAATACATTGATAAAACTAAAGGTGCTTGATTACCTGACCAGCTACTTGCATCCTCCTTGCATGTAGCAATCATAGCAGCCAAATATTCAATGGGCTGTCCATCTGTATCTGAACCACTCAGATATGTCTAATTGTAAGGAACTTACGGCTTTGATTACATGCTGATTTCTTACAGCTCCCCCCTCCCACCACTGCATCTGCAGCACCCACTGCCTTCATCTTAATAGGCACACTGTTTGCAGGGGTGTCAAAGATACGGCCCATGGGCCAGATGCGGCCCGCCAACGGCTTTTCTCTGGCTCGTGGAGCTGAGGCAGCCAGCCTCCACTCTCCCCTTCCCGTCCTTTCTGGGCTTCCTGGGGCAGCAGCAGCCTTGGGAACCCAGCCAGTGACCTTCCCCCATCCCTCTCTCTCCCTCGCTTTCTTTTTCTTCCTCTCCTCTCACTTTCTCTTACTCCCTCATCCTCTCCTCCCTCTTTCTCTTCCTCACCCCCTTTTTTCTTTTTTCTCACTATTTCTTTCTTTCTCTTTCTCTCTCCCTTTCTTCCTCCC